>NC_059174.1:45378177-45735579 GCF_019923935.1 Bubalus bubalis
GTCAAGCTCAGTGTTTTCTGAAGACAGTGATCTTGTGCAGGAAGAGAGGCTGAGTTCCGGGACCAGATGCACCAGGGGAGTGGAGGGACATTTTGATGCCAGGTGTCTTGGGGTGGGTGATCACATCACATGCTGGGGACTCCCCGGGCCAGCCCTGAGCTGTTTGTCAGCTGCCCACTGGACTTCCCCATTAGGAGCGTCCATAGGCATCACCAACAAGTTGTCCTAAATAGAATTCTTGATGTTTTTCTGCAAAGCCTTTTCTTATTTTGGTCATCCTCTGCCCCCTCAGTTGTTAAACCACAGGCTGATCCCCACTTCTAAATATGAAACAAGGATAATGCACATTTGAGGAAAGCCTCTAACATGAAAAGCCAAGAGACGCTTAGAGAAGAGCAAAGTGGGAAGATTTACCATCCCAGATATCAAGACTAGTTGTAAAACTACACATGTGTATATATATATATATATATGTGTGTGTGTGTGTATATATATATTTAGTATTTTTGTATGTGTTTAGGGATTTACAAATGGACCAATGAAGTGCTCATGGATGGAGAGATGGACAGATGGGGATGGGTGGATAGATAGACACTTGCTGTGTGACAGAGAGGAACACAAAAACACATGTAAAAAAGTATTCACAGCAGTGCTATTAAAAACACATTTATTTATTTGGCTGCACCAGGTCTTAGCTGCAGCATGGGAACTCTTAGTCATGGCATGTGGGATCTAGTTCCCTGACCAAGGATTGAACCCCCGGGCCTCCTGCATGGGGAGCATGGAGTCTGAGCCGTTGGACCATGAGGGAAGTCCCAGTAGCACTATTTTTAACAGTCCAAACTGGGAAGCCCAGAGACACAGTTTCAATCCCTGGGTTACATGGCAACCCACTACAGTATTCTTGCTTGGAGAATCCTATGGACAGAGGAGACTGGCTAGCTAAGCTCTTTGCCCACAGGGTCGCAAGGAGTTGGATACGACTGAAGTGACTCAGTGCCCACACACACACACACACATGCACACATACACACACATGCACACACACACACACACACTGGGAAGCCCTCAAATACCCATCAACATAATCAATAAGTAAATAGTAGTATTTATCTCCAATTTATTTCATCAGTGGAATACTGTACAATAGTAAAAATGAACAAATTTCAGCCACACACATTAAAGTAGATGATTTGCAAACAAAATGTTAAAAGGAAAAAGCCAAACACAAAAGACTTTGAAGTGTGCGATTCTATTTATATGACATTCAGAAACAGGCAAAACTAAATGAGGATTTTGGAGAATATGTGCTCAGGTAATAAAACAGCAAAGAAAAACAAAAGGAAAGAATTAACTTAGAAATAAGGGCATATTTATCTTTGGAGCGGAGAGAGATTTGGTTGGGAAGCACTCGGTGGCATCTGATGGGGATGAGATTGGGTGGGGGGAACAACATGCTTTTTCTTGACCTGGGTGGTGGGTCCATGGGAGTTTCCTTTATAATTATATTAAGTCATTTATATTTTATGCCATTTCTTGTGAGTAATATCTGTCACAGAAAGATTTTTAAAAACATAAAATACCAAAGGAAAAAAATCTAGGAAAAGATTTAAAAGAACTTTACATGAAACATTATTATTATTATTATTATTTTGGCCACTCTGCATGGTATGCAAAATCTAAGTTCCCCAATCAGGGATTGAACCCACCCCTCTACAGTGGAAGCATGAAGTCTAAAACACTGGGCCGCAGGGAAGTCCCAAGAAACATTATGTTTCCAAAGTACCTTAACATATGGTAGTTGTATTTGCAGAACAATGTGAATGAAAATGATACTGTATACTAAGACTGACAGTAACTTTTATGTGCATTTTGCCACAACTTAAAAAAAAGAACCTAAACACTCAGAGAGGAACATTAAGACATACCTAAATACATTCAGTGTAACCCCGTGTGAAAATTTGGAAAACTCAGTGTTGTAAAGATATCAATTGTTGGTTGCTGCTGCTGCTAAGTCCCGTCAGTCGTGTCCGACTCTGTGCAACCCCATAGAAGGCAGCCCACCAGGCTCCCGTCCCTGGGATTCTCCAGGCAAGCATACTGGAGTGGGTTGCCATTTCCTTCTCCAGTGCAGGAAAGTGAAGTTGCTCAGTCGTGTCTGACTCTTCGCGACCCCATGGACTGTAGCCTACCAGGCTCCTCCATTAGAGCATAACAATTAAACTCCCATTGTTGATTTTTTCCCCTTGGAATCTGACAAGCCAACTCTGATAGAAGAAGGACCAGATAGAAAGACTTGCTTCACCACATATCAAGACTTACTTTAAAGATGAAGCAATTGAGGGAATACCTCATAGATTCAGAGTTAGGCAGATCCACAGAACCAGCCTGGGCATTTAGAGGCAGAGCCACACAGGTGAGGCACAGATGGCCAGGCAATCGGAGGGATGCTGGCTACCCACAAGATACCTAAGAAGCAGATCCAGGAACATTTAGGGCAGCTCAGCTGCTCCTTAGAGCAGAGAGCTGGAAACAACTCAGGGTCTATGGACAGGAAAACTGGATAAATATATTGTGGTGTTAATTCCACAAGGGACCCTTGTGCAGCAGCAAATATAACTACCTACTTTCCTGGGAGGAATCTTAGAAATAAAGCTGAGGGAGAAAAGCTAGTCATAGAAGATGACACACAGATGGTTGGATGGCATCACCAATTCAATGGACCTGAACTTGAGCAAACTCCAGGAGATGGTGAGGGACAGGGAAGCCTGGCATGCTGCAGTGCATGGGGTTGAGAAGAGTCACGATTTGGCGAGTGAACAAAGAATGTTCCATTTTATAAAGCTCAAAATCGAGTAAAGCTAAAATTATAATAGTTAGGAATGCATGTCGATCTGATTTAAAAAATAAACTATTAAAAGAGGGACTGATAACTGATAAATGAGGGGTGATGGAGACTTCTGGAAGGGAGGCAGGGTGGGACTCACAGTGACATGCTGGCTCTCAAACTGGGTCTGAGGGGTTCGTTTTACTGTTAAACTTGCTACCTCACAACTAGGCTCCAGACAGCCTTTAGCATGTGTCAATTATCATGTAACGAAATTGAAAAAGAGCTAAGCTGTGGGGAATGCCAGCTTTTACCAAGCGGGTGGAGAAGACAGAGCTGTGCGGAGTGAGAAGGAGCTGTCAGTGGGGTGCCCTGGAGTGCCAAGAGAACCCACCAGAAGGAAGGAATTGGAGTCTCGAAGGTACCCAGCGCTAAGAGCAGGACGGGAGGATGAGGATGGGGAAGAGTATCAGACCTGGCCGCCCGGGGGTGACGTCTGGGCTTGGAGGAGCAGTGCTGGGGGAGAAATGGGGACAGAAGCTACAGTGACTGGCTGCAGCCAACAGGAAAGATGGAGCCGCAGAGCCCCAGAACAGAGTCAAGAGGGAAGGGCCTCCTCTGAGGTCGGAACACCCCCACCCCCACTCAGCCCTTTCTCCCTGGAACAGTTGGCCAGAGGGGAATCTGACTCCAGCCGGATACTCTATTCCGCCTGACAAGGTCGTGACTCCCTGGCCCAGCCAGGACTCCCGGGGGCGGGGGGGGGGGGGGGGGGGGGGGGGAAGAATAGGGCCTGGTCACCTGCCCTAACCACACGCTGTGAGGACAGGACGAGGAAGCCATAAGGTAGGGGCATTGGGGTGTCTGGGAAGGCCTCTGGGGTCCCAGCCTGGCCTGTAAGGCTCAGGTTCTTCCCAAACCAGGGGAAACCCTCTCTGGGTCCCATGGGTCATCCTTCCCTGTCCCCACCTCCTCAGCAGTGGGGTGCCAAGAAGCTCTCACCGTGTCCTGCGGTGAGGACAGACAGACACTAATCTCATCTCCCCAGACCCATGCGGCCTCCAGTATCATAATCACAACGGCAGGAACTGGCCTCGTTCCCTCCCTTTGTTTGTCTTGGGAGGGGCAACTGCTGAGCAAAGAGAGAAGGGAAATCCTGGCCTTAATCAGCCGTTACTCAGGCCCCTGGGCCTCTGGGGCCCTCTCAGACCTGGCTCCTTCCTGGCCCTGTGTATGGGGAAGGGAGCTGGGGTGGCGGGTGTATAGAGAACCCAGGGCTTGACCGCAGTGCATTCACGCTAGAAAAAAATAAACCTCAGTCCAGGGGCACGAACAGACCACTTGCCGTGTGCCAGACCCCAGGCTAGCCCTCCACTTGTCAGAGCTCCCTGACACTGCCCGGCCACCCTCGGAGGTCGCCATCAGGCCCTCCAGCTTCCAGAAGAGGAACCAGGGTCACAAGGGAGGATGTTGGCCGAGATGGGAAACCCACCCAGATCTCTCTGACCCCCATGCTATGCTCTGAAGCTCAGCTGACCCCTCCTCCCACTGGGGAACAGGAGGTGGTGAGGGGCAGGGTCTGCACGGGAAGTCTCCCCTTCACCCCTTCACCTCTTCTTTCTCCCCCAAAGGCCACACCACAGTTCAAGACCCCCGGCTGGGTGGCAGAGCCATCCCCATGGCTGAGTTCCTGCCCCTGCTGCCTTGTACACCCTTGCTGACCCAGGATGCCTGTGCCCAGGACTCACGGGTGCCCCCAGCCGAGGAGCCGAGCCAGGAGGCACAGGGTGGCAGGGTCCAGGGCCTGGCCCCTAAGCGCTGGAAGCTCCTGGAGGTGCCCACCATTCAGATAACACCAGCCAGCAATGGGGAGTCACCCCCTTGCACTCCACCTGCCCAGTGCCTGCAGCTGCCGAGGACCCCATCCCGGGAGAGTTCGCCCCAGGACAGGTCAGACCTAGGTGGTGGGATGGGAAAGGGGTTCTCTCTCTCAGGACTCAAGCTCGAGGGTGGGTTCCCTGTGGCTGGCACTGTCCTGTTTGGGGGTTGAAGGTCAGTTAGAATGTGGCTTTAGCCCCACAGGGGCCTGACTGGAAGTTGTAAAATATATGCAGATAAAAACTGGAATATGTGTTGGGATAATCAGCTATGCTCAGCTGAGCACTGCTTACGAAGACCAGAGGCAAATACTCACCAACTGGTGTTTTTCAAACTTTGGGTCATGACCCATTTAAGGGCCATGAAACCGATGTAGTACACTGCAGTGAACACTTTTTTCCCCCAAATAGAATCAGGAGAGAACTGAACATAACACAGTGTAAAAAATAATAATAATAATAAAAAAAAAAAATAAAAAGAATAAGAAAATAACACAGTGTAGCAGGCAGTGAACAAGTGTGGTTTCCTAGCAATTTTGTGACATTACATATACAGCAGTCCCTCCATACCTATGGGAGTATTCTAAGACCCCTGTGGATAAACTCTGCAGATGCTCAAATCTCTTACATAAAATGGTGTCGTATTTGCATATTAAACTACTCACACTCTCCTGTTTCGAATACCTCTAGGTTACTTACAGGTTTCTGTGCTGTGCTGTGCTGTGCTCAGTCGCTTCAGTAGTGTCCAACTCTTTGCGTGTGGCCCCGACCGTGTGGCCTGTAGCCCGCCAGGCTCCTCGGCCCACAGAATTTTCCAGGCAAGAATTCTGGAGGAGGCTGCCATTTCCTACTCCAGGGGAATCTTGCCAACAAAGGGATTGAACCCCTGTCTCTTGCGTCTCCTGCTTTGTTGGCAAATTCTTTACTGTCTGAGCCACCAGGGAAGTTCCAAATACAATGTAAACAGTTGCCAGGCAGCAAACTCAAGTTTGCTTTCTGAAAAAAATTTTTTTAATTGAAGCACAGTTGATTTATAATGTGTTAGTTTCAGGTGTACAACAAAGTGATTCAATTATACATACATATATATATATATCTATTCTTTTTCAGATTATTTTCTACTACAGGTTATTTATCTTAAGATGTTGAATATAGCTTCTTGTGCTATACAGTACATCCTTGCCGTTTATCTTTTTTCTTTTTGGCTAAGCCACAGGGCTTTCGAGATCTCAGTTCCTCAACCAAGGACTGAACCCAGTACCAGCAGTGAAAGCGCGGGGTCCTAACTGGACTGCCAGGGAAATCTTAGACTCCTAATTTATTGCTTTCCTGTTCTGGAAAATTTTTATACAAAAATTATTATGCTATACACCTGAAATTAATATAATATTATCTATCCAGTTTTTAAAAACTGAAGTATAGTTAATTTACAATGTTGTCTTAGTTTCAAGTGTATTCCTCCCAGAATTAAAAAAAATTCTGTTCTGATCTTTGATTGGTTGAATCCATGGACGTGGAACCTGCAGATATGAGGGCCTATTCTATTTCTAATTGTGTACTTGGAGACCAATATACAAGGTATTTCCTGTTGCAGCTTATGGGCAAAAAAAAAAGTTTAAACAAAACTTCTACAAAGAAACACTACCTCTGGCACAAGGAGACAGAACAAGGAGGTTGAAGGCTGTAGGAGGAAAGAACTACATTGGCCTTTAACAGAAATGTCCATTGTGGCTTTTTCCAACAAAGAACATTTGGATAAGAGTTAAAGTTTATGAAGTAGGGCTCTGTATGTTAATGTGGAGAAATCTCAGAAATAAAGATGATGAAGAAAAACAGGTTGCAAAATGATAGTAGGAGCCTAATTCTGTATCTTTTTAAAAGATTTTGAACAGGATATATTGTTAGTGGATGCATCTTGATGCAGAAAAAGGATAGAAAAATGTACAAAAATGGTAAAATATCCACATCTATTATATATGCTTGGTGGGGACCAAGATAACTCTTGTATTTTTCTTGTTTGAAATAAACATTCCCTAATTAAAAAATTTTTTAAGTATTTCATAAGAAGAAACAGGCCAAGAGAAATACAAAGAAAGAGAACAGTGAGACAGAGGGAGATGGTGGGAGGAGGGCCTCACTGGGATCTGACCCTGAGATCTGACCTTGAGAGGCAGTTGTCCAAGAACTGAGCTTTCCTACGGAGGGAAAGGCCTGGGGGCAGGAACAGGAACTGGGGAGTCAGAGTAACAGCAGGGAGGCTGGGTAAGCTAGAGGCAGTGAACAAAAGGGAGCCAGAGAAGTTTAGAGTGGAGTCTTTGGCAACTTTGCTTTTAGCTGGACTGAGGTGCAGCCAGAAGACTCTGTACAGGAGGGCTTCGACCTGACAGGCTCCTTCAGGCTGTGTGTGGGGGGGTAGCAGGCTGTAGGGGTTGGGAGGGAGCAGGGAGACCAGGGAGGAGGCTGTGTGATGGTCCAGGAGGGAGAGGATGGAGGCTGGGCCAGGGTTGGGGCAGTGAGGGAAAAGAGTTTAAACTGGATAGATTTTGTAGGAGGAGCCCACTGGGTTTGCTGAGAGACTAGAGGGAAAGAGAGGGGTCAAGAAAGGCTGAAATTTGGGGCATTCCACCCACCAAAATGGGCATCCCAGGCAGAGATGTTGATCAAGTCTCTACCTGCCAATGCAGGAGATGCAAGAGTCGTGGATTCGATCCCTGGGTCGGGAAGATCCCTGGGTGGGGAAGATCCCCTGGAGAAGGGAATGGCTACCAATTCTAGTGTTCTTGCCTGGAGAATCCAATGGACAGAGGAGCCTGTCCGGCTACAGTCCACAGGGTTGCAAAGAATTGGACAGGACTGAGTGACTGAGCACACACCCACCAAAATGGAGAAGTCAGTGGATGTTTTAGGAGGGAAAGGGTGTAAGTGTGGAAGAGCCGTGGGAATGGAGTTTTTTTCAAGAGGTAGGAACAGCCTGTCCTGGAGAGGGCTGGGGAGCAAGTTTGAGCTGGGGGGCCTGTGGCCAGGAGCTGTGAGGTTCTGCGCACATATCTGTGTTCCCGGGGGAGGAGTCCAGGGCACCGAGAGACCCGGGCAGCTGCTCCAGAGATAAAGGTGGGTTAGGACATCAGTGGAGGATTGCGTCCACCAACAGTGACCTTGGCGACTCACTTTCCATCTTTGAGGCCGGGGCTTCCCCTTCTATAAAAGGGGAGTACTCCCACCTCCCCCGCTCCCAATCCCGTCCTGTGGGAAAACCCTGATCACAGAGTTAGTGGGGTTCCCAGGACTGGGTTGACTTGCTCGACGTCATGGTTGACTGGGGCTGGCACTGAATGGGGTCCCCAGAGACGCCGCTCAGAGATGCTGAGAGGGAGGCGGCCTAGGGCCCCACCTCCTTCCCGCCAGCTGCTGTTCCCCGCGTCCCCACTGCCCCAACACCTCCGTTTCCCCGAATTTCCCTCCCATCCCCAGCTCCGCCTCCTCTCTCAGTTTCCGCCCCGGGTGGGGAGTAGGGGTACGTAGAGCGCCCGGCCAGAGGCTTCATTGGAGCGGAGGACCCCTCTCTGGGTACCAGGCGAGCGCGTCCGGCCTGTGCCCAGGCTACCACGGCGGAGTTGTGTTTCTGATAGAGTCCGTCTCTGTGTTTTTCCGTTTCGGTCTTTCCCCCTCCCCGGTCCATTTCTCTGTCTCTCTCCTTAGATCCTCCGTCTCTCTGTTTCTCTTCGCCCCTCTTCTTGCTCTCTCCGGGCCCTGACGACCCCGCCGGCCCCTCTCGACCTCTGTCTCGCTCCTCCTGCTCCTGCGCCGCGTCGCTCCATCTCTAATTCTCCCTCCAGCATCGGATTCCTCCCTGGGGTCTCGCTCGGTCCCCGCCGTCCCTCCCTCGCCTCTGACCAGCACCCGCCCCCCCCCACCCCCCCACCCCAGGTCTCCCTCTAGTTCTCACCTCCTTTCCCGCCTCCCCTCCGGTACCTTTCTCCCTCCGGGGATCTGAGTCTCTGCCTCGAGGCCCAGCCGCCCCTCCCCGCCAGGGCCGATCCCTCCAGGCCACTCGTCCCCTGCAGGGCCGATCCCTCCCTTCTCGCCCCCTCCCGCGGGCGGGGGGGCGGTGCCGTGACGCGCGGGGCGGAGGCAGGAAAGCGGAGCTGACGCCGCGGCGGCGTCCCGCGGCCCCGGCCTTTTGTGCGGGCGAGGGCGGCGGGGTTGGGGCGGGGGTCGGGGGCACTGCAGCCAAAGAAGGAGAGGCGGCTGACCGGCGGGGACGCCCAACGCCGCCCAGCCCAGCACAGCCCGGCCCGGCCCTGCCCTGCGGCTGGGCGCGCCCGCCGCGCCGCATCCATGTTCGAGTGAGGACCGCGGCGGGGGCGGGGGCGCGGGGAGGTACTGAGGGGTCGCTCGGACGGGGGCTCCACGGGCTCGGCCCGGCGTGGCGCAATCGCAGCCGAAGTCCAGGAGCTTGGGCACCGGGGTCAGCCGGAGGGGAGGGGAGGGAAGCCTCGGGGGCCCAGGGGTGCACTCGGGGATGGGGCGCTGACGGCGGGGTAGCCCCCCGGGTCTGCTCGGCACTGCCCGGACGCGATGCGCCAGCCTGGCGGAGCTTTGGCTCGGGGTCCGGGGCTCATCGCGCTAGGAGCGCGGCCTGCCAGGAGCGCCCCCGGCCTCCTTTGCAGCTGCTTGGGAGATGAGGAGTGGGCGCGAGGCTGACCCGGGTCTTCAGGCCTGCGGTCAAGGCTGGGCGGAGACGAGCCCCCGCCGACCAGGCTCCCAGGCCCGTGAGTCCGGGGCAGGCCCGGGAGCAGCCTCTCCAGGTCTGAGCCCCTCTCTGTTCTGGTCTGTCTCAAGTCTCGAGGTTGCTCGGATGGGGTCTTCTACGTGGCCGGCCGACCGCGTGTCTCAGATCCTCTGGGGTCCTGAGCACGGAATTGACCTAGTAGTCCCTGTCCGGGCCCAGAGTATTCTAGATCATGCATTATAGGTGTCTTGGACGTGTATGCGTATCTGTGTTCCTGGTGTGCAAGCAGATGTGATCCTCTTTGGCTCTGTGGTGTGTGTGGCTTCATGTGGTATTGTAAGCTCCGTGTGTGTGTCTGATTGGGATCGTAGTGTGTGTCTGGGGCTTTGTGTGTGTGGCTGTGACTTTCCGTGGTTGTGTGTGTGTACTGTACCTCATTCCATCAGACATCCGCGTGTCTAGCTGTGACTCTGGAGTATGTGTGCATGTGTCTAAGCCTCCTAGTGTGCAACAACAGCTGTGGTCCTCCTTGGCCGTGTGCCTGTGTGTGTGAATTTATTATCTAGGATTCCATCTGTGGCTCCAAGTGTCACTGTAAATTGCCTGTGTGTTCAGTTGTGACTTTGTATTGTGTGTATGCCTGTGTCAGGGGCTCTTTGTTTGCTGCTGTGACCTTTCACCTCTGTGTGTGCTTGTAATTTACCTCTGTACCTATTAGCATAGTGTGCAAATATAAGTCACCAGTGTGCCCATGTGTGACATTATTGTCTGGCCCCGGCCTTGGTGAGTATGAGTGAAACCCTCTGGGGGTGTACCTTAAATCTACGTCTGATTCCATCTTTG
The DNA here is from genome assembly GCF_019923935.1 of Bubalus bubalis. Classification (NCBI taxonomy): domain Eukaryota; kingdom Metazoa; phylum Chordata; class Mammalia; order Artiodactyla; family Bovidae; genus Bubalus; species Bubalus bubalis. The sequence continues at coordinate 45,388,457 of NC_059174.1, forward strand.
TAGGAAAGTTCCTGTGTGTGTCCCTTTATGTCATTGTTGTATGCCCCTGGCTTCCATGTGAGCAGCTGGGACCCTCTGGGGCTTTGTGTGTGTGAAGGGTGTGTGAAGAATACGAGAGAGAGACCCCTTGTGGCTCTTAGTGAGCCTGGGACCCTCCCTTTCGACACCTTGGGTGTACCCTTGACAATCTAGAGCAATAATAATAGCTGACATTATTATGAAAGTTCTCCTGTGTATAAGACGTGTCCCACGCATGATTTCAAATTCAGTCCCTGGCCACTGTGTGGTCGAGGTGTGTCCACAGCCTTCCGGGGCTGCGCTGTTCCTGAGTCCTTCACGGCTGTGTGTGTGTAGGACTCTCAGTCACTCGGCAACAGCATTTGCAACAGCATTTGCCACGTCCATCTCGTGCCACGTAAGAGCAGGTCTTCGCTCTGTCTTCCGCTCCTGATGGGAAGTGCCATGAGAACTGAGCTGAGCCTGGACTTAATTTACCTGGGTGGTGCCTGTGTTAGCTGGGGGCCTCTGGGACTGTTCTTTCACTGTGTGGCCCTCTCTGTCACTGTGGAAATGTTACTTTCAAGTCTCCTCCAAAACTTCCCTGGAGCTGTATGTGTGAACGTACCTGGGACTTTTCTGTTTCTGTCACCCTCTGCTTCATGTCTTTGTCTTGCATGCAGGTGTGTGTGTGACTTCTGGGGCATTGTGTGTGACTGTAATATACCTGTGATATTACTGCTGGGTGTGTAGGGGTGAGGGGTGGAGGAGATGTCTTACAACTGTGGGGAACTGCGGTTTGCCTGGGACCCTGGCTATGTGTGACCCACATGGAGGGTCCCTTTTGTGCACACCCGCGCACAAAATGCCTCTGCCCCACTCTGCCCAGAGGGAGCTGTTGGCTCATTTAGGCCCAGAAGGCCGGAGGTGAGGTGTCTGCAGTGAAAGAACCCCATTCTCGTCCAAGTCCCTCCAGCCTTGTCACCATGGCAAGGCCTCTCCACTCCACTGCTGCAGCCTGCCTGGTGGGGCAGCCGCATGGTGTCAGCACTTCCTCTTTGTATTGCCGAGAGCAAGATCTGGGGGTACAGGCCGTGCCCTGGCTGCATGTGCTGGACCTGTCTGCAGGAACCCTCCCCAGACCTGCGGCTGCAGGAGTATAGGAGGGGTGGAGGTCTTGAGCTCAGTCACTTCAGTCATGTCTGACTCCTTGCAGCCCCATGGACTCTAGCCCACCAGGCTCCTCTGTCCATGGGATTCTCCAGGCAAGAATACTAGAGTGGATAGCCATTTTCTCCAGGGGGATCATTTCAGGCTGGAGAGGCAGGAAGATGAGGCAAGAGGGGAATGTGATCACCCCTCCTTCAAACCCTTCCCCCGGCCCATAAGGGCTCTCAGGGTGAAGCCCAGACTCCTGCCCAGGGCCCACAGGGCCTGTGGGTAGGCCTGGGGCCTCCCATCCTCCTTCCCCAGCACCTCCTGGCCACCTCACTCCTCCTTAGCCTTGCCAAGCTCAGTCCTGTTCCAGAATTCACTGTTCCTGCCCCTAAAACAGCCTTCCCCGGCCTTTTGCCAGATCCGTGTCCTTGGGGCTCAGCTCAAGTATGCCCTGAACACTGCCCTGCCCCCACCAACTTAGTCCTCCTTTATCTCTGGGGTCCTCCAACTTGAACTTGCATTAGAGTCTCCTGGGTCCCGCCCCCACTTCCTGATTCAGGAGGTCTGCAGTGGGTCCCGGACTCTGCATTTCTAACCACTTCTCGGCACTTCCTCTGAGCAGCGCTGCTTGGTAGCACTGACCAGTGTCTGAGGTCATCCTCCTCATTTACCTTTTCTCTTATTGATCATCCCTGTTCCCTAGTCAGAATGCCAGGTCCCTGCGGGCAGGTGGTACATCTGTCTTGCCCCCTTCTGTGTCCCCAGTGCCTGGTGCAGGGCAGGGGCTCGGTGTGCACTCAGAGAGTGAATGGCTGGAGTTGGGGTCAGTTGGGTTAGGCTGAGGTGTTTGTGCGACACCTGTTGGAGTCAACATGGCACTTTGGCAGCAAATGGGCTGGCTACGTGACAGCAGGGCTGTGTGCTCCATTTCAGTCTGACAGTTCTTAATAAAGGTGCCTTCCAAGTGGTGGGCTTTATGTATATATGTCCTCCTCCAGACAACCCTGTGAGGTGGATGTTGCTATTAGTCCCATTATACTCGAGAAGAAACCGAGGCCCAGAAAAGTTCAGACACGTGCCCAAGGTCACACAATGCAGGGGCCCAACTGAGATCTGCAGGGGTCTCAGGTTGCCAAGGGTTGGGCAAGTCATACACTTGGTGGAATACAAGTTTGGGGGTGGGGTAGGTGGGGGTAGGTGGACTGAATCACTCATTCAGTGAGTGATTCAGTCCACCAAGGCAGAAGCTTGCGGAGCACCCGCTGTATGCCAGGCCTCCTAGGCAGGGGGGTGCACCTGGGGACGAAACCCCCTCCCCCTGTGAGGTGCACCTGCTGGTGTGGGAGGATTTGAAACAAGAAAATACAGAAGTGCAGGAGAAGTGATGAGAATGGTGGAGAGGGAAGGGGCTTGGGAGGAGGAATGTGCTTTACATGGAGAGGCGAGGGGAGGCGTCTTAGAGAAGTGAGCCCTGAGCAGGGGACGGGCTGAGGACCTTGCCTTCCCCTGGAGTAAAGTGCAGCGGTGGGGAGAGCTTAGACAGGAGGGCCCTGACCTGACTGGGAAGGAGGCTGCTGAGATGTCCAGGATGGAGAGCCTGGAGGCTGGGCCAGGGTCCTGGTGCAGGAGGAAGTAGGCAACATAAAAACAATGGAAATAGATCTTAGAGCTGGAGCAGGGGAACCTGCTAACAGATTAAAAATGAAGAGTAAATAGGAAAGAAGCAGCAGCTTAGGTTTTTAGCTCAGGCAACTGAGTGGAAAGTATTTGTTCAATAAATATTTATTATATGAATGAATGAATATGTTAGTTTGAAAAACAACACAGGCGTGACTGAGAGCTCACTTCGTGCCAGGCTGTGTTAGAAGCCCTTTACATGTATGGACTTGTTTAACCCTCCAAACAAGAAGATGACATGTGTTTCTTACCCCTGGGTTATAGATGAACTCACCAAGGACAGGGAGCTGGGGGGCCTGCTCTGGATCATTCTGCGAAGAGGTGGAACAGGGTGGGTGGGTGAGAATCAGTGGGCTGAAGCGGGACCCCCCATACAGGCCCATCGCCATCCCCCAGCCTACCTCCCCTCATAAGAACCCTCTTCCTCTCCCCCCAGCACAACCCCCCACTCTGGCCGGAGCACTCCAAGCAGCTCTCCGTCCCTCCGTAAGCGCCTGCAGCTCTTGCCCCCAAGCCGACCCCCGCCTGAGCCAGAACCGGGCACCATGGTGGAGAAGGGGTCAGATAGCTCCTCAGAGAAGGGTGGGGTGCCTGGGACACCCAGCACCCAGAGCCTGGGCAGCCGGAACTTCATCCGCAACAGCAAGGTTGGTGCCAGCTCAGGTGGGGTGGGGGCAGGGTGTGAGGACAGGGGGATTCAGGGGATCCTTCTGACTCCTTTCCTTTCTCTTGCAGAAGATGCAGAGCTGGTACAGTGTAAGTATCTGGGCAGGGGGCCTTGCCGGAGGGATGAGGGAGGGGGACAGGTACTGGGCCCAGGGGCCGCTGGCTGCCACTGTCAGAGAGTGGGCGCTGGGGTCAGGAGACCTTGGGGGGTGGTCTCATCCCAGGCTGCTACTTACATGCTCTGTGACCTTGAGTGAGTTGCTTAACCTCTCTGGGCTGCTCTGTCCTTGAGAAACAGTACCCACCTTACTAGACTGAAGGGAACGCTCCCTGAGAGTCAGTGATGCTGGTGGGTACCGGACACAGCACCTGGCTTCTGTAGCAATCAGTAAATGGCTCTCATCATGGTTACTCTTGTGTTATGGGCAGTGGGAACCAGAAGTGAGCTAGACACTGAAGCCTCAGGCTGTCCCGGGCTGAGACTGAGGGGTGCTGGGAGCTTTGGGGGGCAGAATTTTAGGGGTGTGAAAATCCGTCCCAGTTCTTACCTCCCAAACGTCCCCCAGATGCTGAGCCCCACATACAAACAGCGGAACGAGGACTTCCGGAAACTGTTCAGCAAACTCCCTGAAGCAGAACGCCTCATTGTGGGTGAGTCGTCCCCCCACCGCCCCCAGCCAGACCCTGAGCCCCCAGCTCTGCCCTCCTGACCCTCCCCGTGTGCGCCGGTCCGGCCAGGCCAGCCTGTGACTCGGGTGTCTGCCTGTCTCTCCTCTCGGCCGCCTCAGATTACTCCTGTGCCTTGCAGCGCGAGATCCTCCTCCAGGGCCGCCTCTATCTCTCTGAGAACTGGATCTGCTTCTACAGCAACATCTTCCGCTGGGAGACAACCGTGAGCCGACCCAGCCGGGACGAGGAGGGGCCCCAGGGCGGGCAGTGGCCTGGCCCCTTCTGACCCACCTTTCATTCTCAGATCTCCATCCAGTTGAAGGAAGTGACGTGTCTGAAGAAGGAAAAGACGGCCAAGCTGATCCCCAATGCCATACAGATCTGCACGGAGAACGAGAAGGTGAGCAAGAGGAGAGGCGAACAGGGGTCCCGGGTCCCCGATCTTCACTGACTCCTCTCTCCTCCCCGCCACCCAGAGCCCTGTTCACTTTGCACCCAACTTCTCACAGGGAATACCCATTCTCTTTACCCAGCCTGGGCTCCCATCATCTCTAGCCTGGACCCCTGCACCTGCCCCTGACTCAGGCCCTGCAGTCTCCCCTCACACAGCTGCTCAGGGATAGTCTTAATAGACAAATTCTATCAGCTCAGAGGCCTTTTCTGCCAGGAAGCCTTCCTTGATGCTCTGTCTATCGTGATTGTTGCCTCATGGTCCAAGATGGCTGCCTCACACCAGTGGCCCAGACAGGAGAAAGAAATAGGGAGGGAAAGCTGCACAGCAGACTTCTCTTTGTGTTTTCTTGGCTAAAAGGGGATCTGTTAGCCACTCCTAAGTGGGCGTCAGAGACTGGGTATGTGCCCTGGGCTTCCCCCGAGCAGCCCAGCCACTCTAGGCTGACCCTGTCTCCTGCCCTGGACTTTGAGTCCCGGGGCAGGGCTAAGGTCATCTCCTCATCACTGGGACTCCAGAGTTGACCATTGCTGGACTGGCCACAGAACTGACATTCTGTTGGGTGAGCGAGGAGATGACTGAATAGCTACCTCGGGCTGGGGAGCCAGGAACACAGTGTGTGCACAGGTAGAGCTTCCCCCTCCCTCTGGCCTGGTGTCTCCCCCACCGTTCATACTCCTCTCCCTCCTGCAGCATTTCTTCACCTCCTTTGGGGCCCGAGATCGCTGCTTCCTCCTCATCTTCCGCCTCTGGCAGAACGCGCTGCTTGAAAAGGTAGGCCTGGGCGAGTCCTGGACAAGGGGGCTAGAGGCCGGGCGGGGGAAGGGGGACCATGGAGCCAGGGATGCTAGGACTCGGGGAACCCCTCCAGCTCTTCCTCATGGGCAGCAGGTCCAACGTACCTGTAGCTTCTCCATAGGCCACCCCCCACTGCCCAGAGGGCCTCCACGGGCTCCAGTGCCATAGCCCACCCACAAGAAATGCATACCCATGGCCCCTTAGTAACCACCAATGAATCAGAAATGCTCTGAAGGGACTTCCCTGGCAGTCCAGTGGTTAAGACTCTGAGCTTCTAATGCAGGGAACGTGGGTTCAATCCCTGGTCAGGGAACTAAGATCCCATATGCTGCATGGCCAAAAAGAAAAAAACCTCTGAAAATGGGGAGACTTGGGGTATGTTTGGCAACAAAACCTGACTTGAGCTAACATGGAGATTTACAATCCCTGTCAGCACCGTCTGACAGAACTTGGTGCTATGCTGTCTGATATGGCAGCCACTGACAACACGTGCCCGTTGAACTCTTGGCTAGTGTGACTGAGGAACTGTATTTTTAATTTAATTTCATTTTGAATTAATTTAAACTTAAAAAATCCTGTGTGCTTCTTATATAACACAGGTCTGTATTTATCTCAATTAATGGGCCACAAAATATTTATGTGTATGACTGGGGTCAATCTTAAATATAACTGTGATTCAACATAAAATTATAGTAACCAGTTTAGAATATACCAGTGATTCTCAAACCAGAGTTTCAGGAACCTTTTACACTCTTTAATTATAGACTCCAAGGAGGTTTTGTTTAAGTGCAGTATATCTGTCAATATAAACTGGTTTAGAAATTGAAACTGGGAGCTTTTTAAACATAAGATACACAAATACACTTGGATTAGCCACCAGAACAATGATAATATCACAGTCTCTGGGAAAACCCAACTGTACAGTCATAAAATAATAAAAGTGAAAAAGGCAAGTAATATCTTATGCTACTAACACTTATCATATTTAATGGAAATAATTTTTCCCTCATGCATTCCCTAAAAGGGTCTAGGGGACACCCAGAAATTGGACCACACTTTGAGAACCTCTGAATACTAATATAATACAGATATTTGGGGTATTACAGTACAGGCACTGTAAAATGTTTCTTATATCCCCAAATTTCTTAATTTTGAATCAAGTTTTACCCCCAAAGATTTTGAATAAGGGATTTCAGACCTTTACTTATCACATTCTGATAGTCTATTATGGGCCAGCTTTGAGTGGGCTGTCCTGGAATGACCATTATGGTTGAATGGGTTTATGTAGCATGAATTTGGCAGCAAGCAGCTAAAAACCCAAGCAGACAATGGTTTAAGCAAACAGATGCTGAAGTACTTCAGGTAGTAATAAGGATAGCTAACACTTAACAGAGCTACTGGGTACCAAGAACTGTTCTGAGCTTTCCATGAATTAACTTACTTAATCATCACAGCCACCCTTTGAGGCAATATGGTTATCTTTATTCCACCAAGGAGGCACAGAGGGAAAGCCTTGCCCATGGTCACATATGCTTTTCTGTGGCTGAGTGGGGTTCTGACCCATTGTAGTCAGGTTCTGGAGTCCACTTAATCACACTGATGCCCATGTAACAAGAGGTATGGAGGTAGGCAATCCTGGGAGAGGGGAGTGGTTGGGGGCTCCCTGCATCATTCAGGATCCAAACTCTTATCCATTATTTCACACCATCATCCTGCTGTTGATGTTTTTTGTCCACATGCTTATTGCCTCATGGTTGCAGTATGGCTGCTACAGCTCCAGATGTCGTGCCCTCACTTAACTATCCCAAACGTGAAGGAAGAAAGGGATGGATGGAAAGTGGGCATTCCTTTATCAGGAAGGGAAAGCCTCTTTCAGCAAACTTTTCCTTACATTTCTTTGGCTAAAACTTGGTCACATGATCACCTGTGGTTGCAGAGTTATATGGGTTATATGGCAAATGAAAAAATGAATTGGTATAAGCCACTTTTAATTCGCTGGGGCTGGGGAAGATTTTCACCTCAGACATATCAGGGTCCTGCTGGCAGGAAGGAAGGGTGGATAGATGTTGGGGTCTGCTGCTGCTGGCATGCAGCACCTCAGAAGGCCCAAACACACTCCTCTAGCAGGGCTTACTCACATCCTGTCCTCCAAGGGGGCTGCAGCTGTGGCCATCCTCAGGGGCAAGAGTCCTAGAGCAGGAGCCTGAGGGAGGGACAAGGTAGCATCAAAGTCTTCAGGGAGGCTGAGGGCAGCCAGACTGCTGGGGATGGAGTTCAGCCCTATCACTGAGTGCGAGTCACTGAACCCCATCCATCAGATGGAGACCATTCCTTCCTTGTAGCACCTGAGCTGGCCCCAGAATAAGTGCTCCATCACGTCAGCTCTTGGGAGGTAGTGCAGTCCAATAGTTAGCTCCAGGGCTAAACCAACACTCTGGGATCACCTCAGTACCTCCACTTTCTAATTGAATGATGTTACGCCACCTCTGTGGGGCTTCCCAGGTAGTGCCAGTGCTAAAGGACCCGCCCGCCAGTGCAGGAGATGAAAGAGATGTGGGTTCAATCCGTGGGTCAGGAAGATCCCCTGGAGTCGGAAATGGCAGCCCACTCCAGTTTTCTTGCCTGGAGAATCCCATGGACAGAGGAGCCTGGCTGGCTACAATCCATGGGGTGGCAAAGAGTTACACGACTGAGCACACACACACGCACCTTTGTGCCTCATTGTTATTATCTTAAAATGATGATAATATTAGCACCTACTTGACAGAATTGTTTTGAAGACTATTAAGTTGGCACACATGAAGAGTTAGAAGAATGCCTGGCATATGGTAACAACTCAGTGAATGTCAGTTGCTGCTGCTGCTACTATTATTAATATTACTATCTCATCAGTCTCATCTAGCCACTCTAGTCGTGGGTACCTCCTGAGGACGCCTGGGAGAAGTATTGATAGTTGGGGGCATGACTGCATGGTGGGTGGGAGCATTGGCTCTGGAGTCTGGCTGGGTTTGAACTTCTCCGCTCTGGGCCTCTTATTCTCCTCTATAAAACTGGGAAGTTTAACCTGTAGCTGTGAAAGTATTGTGAGGACCTAAGGGAAAATTCCCCAGTACACTGGCTCCCTACCCAGTGGGTTGAGAGATGTCTGCTATGGGAAGTCATGCTCCCCCTTGTGGACACCGGCGGAACTGCTGAAACTGAGGCCGGTGAAGGGCTCTGACTCTAAGGTAGAGGCCAACCCAATGTCCTGCCCATCCAGACGCTGAGTCCGCGCGAGCTCTGGCACCTGGTGCATCAGTGCTATGGCTCAGAGCTGGGCCTCACCAGCGAGGACGAGGACTATGTCTGCCCCTTACAGCTGAATGGCCTAGGGTGAGTCGATGGTTGGTGGCTGGTTCTGGGGGGTTGGGAGGAGACACAAGGGACTGTGTCCATAGCTCCTGGAATCCTGGGTGGACCGAGATGGGTGTACAAAAGTTTGGGAGACCAGGAGGGTGTGTGGAATCTCAAAGATCACAGTGGTCTCACTCCCTCTCTTTCTCTGCAGGAGCCCCAAGGATGTGGGCGATGTAATCGCCCTGAGCGACATCACCCCCTCGGGGGCAGCTGACCACAGCCAGGAGCCAAGCCCCGCAGGTTCACGCCGTGGCCGCATCACCCCCAACCTGTCCCGGGCCAGCAGTGATGCAGACCATGGGGTGAGCAGGCGGGTAGAGGAGAGAGGAGGGTGCTGGGTGGGGCTGGGGAGATGAACGGACTCACAGATTGAGGGCACCAGCGGGGAATGGACAGAGAAGAGGTGGCTGGAGGGGTGAGTGAGCAAATGGATGGAGGAATGGGATGGAGCTGGGAAGATGGGTGTGGAAAACAAGCACAGGTAGGGAAAGAGAGATACAGACAGAGATGGGACAGGTAGATACATGAAAAGGGGGAGAGACAGAAGAGCCAAGAGAGAAATGGATAGATGGATGGACGAGGTGGGTGCAGTCAGATGAGGCCTGGACAGGACAGGCATAAGAAAGCTTACGACCCAGGCATCCAAGACACGCCTGACTGAGAAGCTGAGAGGAGTCCTCCTCCGGGTGGCCCCAGCACCTCTCGCCAGTCAGCTATGAGCGGTACACACAACCTCCCCAGCATTGGTTTTCCTACAGTCTTGAAGCCTTCTGATGGATGTGGGCACCCAAGGGACAAGCTTGGATTAAGCTTTTCTCTGCAGGCAGAGGAGGACAAGGAGGAGCAGACAGACAGCCAGCCAGATGCCTCCTCCAGCCAGACAGTGACCCCGGTGGCTGAACCCCCGAGCGCAGAGCCCACCCCACCTGACGGGCCCACCTCCCTGGGTCCCTTGGATCTGCTGCCCAGTGAGGAGCTGTTGACAGACACAAGTAACTCCTCCTCGTCCACGGGGGAGGAAGGTGAGGCAGGTGGCCCAACTCGCTTGCTTTGGCTATACGAGACAGACTTTACTCAGACGGGCTGACCAAGGCAGTTGCTGGCTCACAGGACTGAAAAATCCACAGCACAGGCAGATAAGGCATTCACGTATTCTTGTTAGAAATCTGTCCGTATTTCGCTCTGCTTTGAAGGCAGCTTAGCAAGGTGGATAGGGGCATAGATAGAGCCCCATAGATGGCTGGGGCTCAAATCCTGGCCACGCCACTTCCCAGCTGTGTGATGTGGGCAAATTATTCAACCTCTGAGCCTCCTTTTCCTTATCTGAAAAATGGGTTGACAGTAATAATGCCTACTTCATAGGGTTGTCGTGAAGAGACAACTGTTATACATAAGCTGCTGCTGCTAAGTCGCTTCAGTCGTGTCCAACCCTGTGCGACCCCAGAGACAGCAGCCCACCAGGCTCCCCCGTCCCTGGGATTCTCCAGGCAAGAACACTGGAGTGGGTTGCCATTTCCTTCTCCAATGCATGAAAGTGAAAAGTGAAAGTGAAGTCACTCAGTCGTGGCTGACTCTTAGCGACCCCATGGACTGCAGCCTACCAGGCTTCTCCATCCATGGGATTTTCCAGGCAAGAGTACTGGAGTGGGTTGCCATTGCCTTCTCCTATACATAAGCTATTATGTATTAAATGGCTTAATACATGTAGAATGCTTGGGCCAGTCCATAAGTGTTGGCTTATTTCCATTGGCAGCAGCAGCATTTCCATTTTCTCCATGCTAACTTCCTTCTCAGGTAGCTTCTGCTCTTATGGGGGCAGAAAGAGCTCCAGCCCTGCCCCGGATAAGCCTAGTGGAAAGAAAGCCTGCTTTTCCCAGTGATTGCACCAAGCTCTAGGGTTGTTTCTGATTGGAGAGCTGGCCTACTTCTGAGCCCACCACTGTGGCTAGTGGCCTGGCCTAGGTCACATACATATATGCACACATACACACACCCTGAACCAATCACTGTGGCTGGTCTGGGACACACATGTATGCGTGCACACACACCCCCACCCGAGTCCCATCACTGTGGCTGATGGCTTGTCCTGGATTACACACACTTGTGCATGCCCACACGCACACACCCTGAACCAATCACCATGGCCAAAGACTCAAGGTTATGAGCTTGAGGGTGGGCTTATGACAGGTCCACCCCCGTCGTCACTGGGACTGCAAGCATGTAGGTCTAGGTGTGTGCTCCACCTTCAGCGCACAGCGATGGCTCTGATTGTCTGGCTTGGGGCGCACGCCCACCCTAAAGCCATCCCGTGGTGGAGGGAGCGGAGTTGCTCCATGTCGGTGTCCATTCTGGTCCAGGAGGACAGGGCTGCCCAACCACCCCACAAAGCCTGGGAGTGGGGAGGCGTGCCCCTCCTCCGCCGAGGGAACCCGAGGAACGCAGGCAGCCCCATGCACTGTCCTTCTCTGTCACCCAGCCGACCTGGCGGCCCTGCTGCCTGACCTCTCCGGCCGTCTCCTCATCAACTCCGTCTTCCACGTGGGTGCTGAGCGGCTCCAGCAGATGCTCTTCTCAGACTCGCCCTTCCTGCAGGACTTCCTGCAGCAGTGCAAGTTCACAGGTCAGGGGCTGAGGTGGCTGGGGTACAAGGGGAGGGCGCGGGGAGGAGCAGGCCAGGAGACCGGCAGGAACCGCCATGCAAATTGGGTGCGGTGGGTCAGGGAGTGAAAAGCAGCAATTGTGAGACAGAGGGGCTCCACCTCCTACCAGCTGAGTGGCCTTGGGCCAGGCGCAGACCTCCTCTGTGCCTCAGTTTCTTCCGTGTGGGGCGGGTGTGATGCTACCTGCCTTGTCAGGTTCTCGTGAAAACTAAATGAGTCAGTACTGGGGAAGTACCTAGAACAGGAGCAGATAGGAAGCCACTTAATAAATATGAATTAAAGACTGCTCTGTCAGGCCAGTGCAGAGCCCAGGACAGATGAACTTGAGTCCTGTGGGAACAGCAGTGAAGAGATACTGACACAGATAAGCATGTGTATCAGAGGGGTGTGATCTAGGGGGTGTCAGGAAAGGGTGCTGGAAGGATGTAAATTGAAACTAAGGCCTGAAGGAGGAACTTTCCTAGGGAAATGGGAGGGGGTAGGAGAGAGGAAGTCCAGGGAGGCCAGCAGGGTAACTGCAAAGGTCCTGATGCTGGAGGCAGGCACTGGGAGAAGGCCTCTGGGGTTGGGCCCCCAAGGCCAGGTGTGGAGGGGGGAAGCCACAGCACCAGGGGAGGCGGAAGGGCTGACCAGGAGACCAGCAGGGAGCTCGGGAGGCTACGAAAGAGGTTCAAGCAGGGGAGAGGCCTGTGTCTTTTCTTGATTGATGAAAACGAACCATGCAGCATCCTCTGCAGAATGGGTAAGACTGTGCCTTAGGTTGGGAGCTCTCGAATCCTCCCAAACTATGCTTATATTCTGGAGAGCGGGGCACATCAGACTGAGAAGCTCAGACTCTGTCCAGCAGTACTGGGGAGTCATAAAGTGTTGTAGGGAGGGACAGGGTCAGCCTTGGCTGTTAGAAGCTCCCCCTGGACCAGAGCTGGAGATGGAGGCCAGAACCTCAGGGGGAAGCTGGAGAGGTGCCCTGGAATGGCAAGGATGGGATGAACAAGGACAGTGCCCAGGCAGTCAGTGAATAGATAGTGTCCAGGATGAGGCCTAAGGCTCTGCAGGGAGCCTGAAGGATGGTGGGGCCCAGCAAAGAGGGGCATGTTTCAGGGGTTGGGGAGGCCAGTGGCTGTGCGGGATCCTGACGACTTCCAGGGGAGGTTTTCAAGAGGTCGCAGGACCCTAGGTCTCAGGCTCAGGGGAGAAACCAGGACTGGTAGCATGGAGACAGGGCTGCAGAGTGGATGCAGAGGCCCAGGAGGGCTGAGAAGTATGGGCAGGAGAGAGGTCCTGGCTCCAAGGGTCATCAGCATCTAAAGTTTCAGGCATCTAGAAGGAAGATGGGGCAGACACCGGGGTGGGGGCAGGGAGGAGGTGCGGGTTTAGGAGCCAGTCTCCAGAGAACTGGAACCTTCCCCAAAAGGCTGGGTCTCCTACTGCCCGAGGGCAGAGGACTGGAGAATGGTGTCTTCACTCTGCTCCTCCATCCCCCAGACGTGACCTTGAGCCCCTGGAGCGGGGACAGCAAATGCCACCAGCGCCGAGTGCTGACTTACACCATTCCTATCAGCAACCCGCTGGGGCCCAAGAGCGCCTCTGTGGTGGAGACACAGGTGAGCCGGGCAGGGTTTCCGGTGGGTGGGGGGCCAAGGGTCGGGGTAGGGAGGATGGTGCTGACTCCTGGCTCCCCCTTTGACCCTGCAGACGCTGTTCCGGCGTGGACCCCAGGCGGGAGGGTGTGTGGTAGACTCCGAGGTGCTGACGCAGGGCATCCCTTACCAAGACTACTTCTACACTGCCCACCGCTACTGCATCCTGGGTCTTGCCCGGAACAAGGCCCGCCTCCGGTAAGCTGCACCCTGGCCCCGCCACCTGACACCCGGGTGGTCCCAGGGTCCCCTGCCACATTCTCCCTGTCTCGAGTCACCCGCAGAATGCTGGTTTCCACCCTGGCAGATGAGCAGAAGTCAGGAACACCCCGAGGTGGTTGACCTGAGCCACCAGAAGGGCAGAGTCACCACTGACCAGGAGGGGAAGGCGGGGAGGGCTTGGGAGAAGACCAGGAGCTCAGCTTGGGACATGCTGAGGGGTCTCTCAGACCCCCACGTAGGGGTGGACACAGCCGCAGGGTGGAAGGGGTTCAAGGGTGAGGTGCGGGCTAGGATGGCAGTCTGGGTGGGCAATGCACTGAAGATCTGCCACAGTCACGGGTGTGGACAGAGAAGGGGCTGCGGGCTAAGTGGGGTGTTGTGTGGGGATCACGGGGAACCCTTGCGGGGGATGTCTGTTTTGTGTGTGGGTGACACGGGGCCCTCTCTGAATTAGAAGAGGGCACGCACCCCCTGGGGAATGGGACAGCAAGGCTGCAGTCAGCCCCTGACCCCCTCCCCCGGCTCTGCTCCCAGGGTGTCCTCCGAGATCCGCTACCGGAAGCAGCCCTGGAGCCTCGTGAAGTCCCTCATTGAGAAGAACTCATGGAGCGGCATCGAAGATTACTTCCACCACCTGGGTAGGGGGCAGGGGCCTGGACGGGCCGCAGCTGGGGTCAGGGCCAGGCTGGGGCAGCCATGCAGAGCCCTTTCCTGTGTCCGCAGAGCGAGAGCTCGCCAAGGCCGAGAAGCTGTCCCTGGAGGAAGGCGGGAAGGACGCGCGGGGCTTGCTGTCTGGCCTGCGCCGGCGGAAGCGGCCTCTGAGCTGGAGGGCTCACGGTGATGGGACCCCACACCCAGACCCTGACCCCTGTGCCCGGACTGGCATGCACACCTCGGGTGGGTTCTGTCAGGCCTGGTGGGGGGCTGGGGAGGAGCTGGGGGCCTGGCTGGGTTAAGTAGAGATGAGTCCTTCTGACTTGGAGTTGCTCCCCCACAGGCTCCCTCAGCTCCCGCTTCTCAGAACCGTCTATGGACCAGGGCCCCGGGGCAGGCACCCCCAGCGCCCTGGTTCTCATCAGCATTGTGTGAGTAAGGGGGCTGGGCTTGGGGGGATCAGACAGGCCTGGATCTGCACCCTGGCTGTGCAACCCTGGGCCAGTGCTTGGCCTATCTGGGCTTCTGCTTACCTGGGAGCGTGGGCTCACCCCACAGCAAGGGTTAAGGAGGCGATATTTGGGATGCACCCAGGAGGGCTCCTCAGCTTGTATCGCTCAGTCTGTCATGGAGAGGTAGTCCCCGCAGGGAGATGGAAACCCTGGGGCTCTGGGGGCAGTGGTCAGAGGGGGTGTGGCCTCGCCCAGGGAGCTGGAGGAGCAGGCTCCCAGGAGAGGTGGAGTTAGGTAAGCCAGGAGAGGTTTACGCATGGAGGTTTCAGGTTTTCTGTGCTCAGCCCTGAGCTGTGTGACACGAGGGACACAGTAGTGACCAGCAGTCCTGGGGCAAGACAGGTCTGGGATGAGGGATGAGGGATGTGATGGAGGGAATGGGCGAGGCTGACAGAGAAGCCTTGGGAGGCTGGGGAAGGCTTCCTCCAGGCCAGCCAGTGGGTCATTGGGGAAGGCATCCTGGGAAAGCAGAGGACTCAGAGCTGAGACCACCCCCCACCCACAGTGGGTTTAGGCTGAAGGACCCACCTTCACAGAGGCCTGGGCTGGGGGACCCACCTGCACACAGGCCTTGCCTGGGGGTATCCTGGCCTGGTGGGGGGGGGGGGGGGGTCCCACATGTACAGAGGCCTGGGCTGGGAGCAGGGCACTCTGAGGAAATGGAAATGAGATCCATGCTCCTGCCAGATCATGGCCAGTGAGAGATTGGTCTCGTGCTCAGCCTCTGGGCCTCAGTTGGCCAGTAACAGCGGTCCATGAGGGGCTGTGTGGCGTGCTCAGCTTGGGGCTGCTGGGGTTGGGGGTCAAGGTGTGGCCAGGACAGGCTGGGCAGCTCTCATCTCTTTGTCTCCCCCTCTCTCTGCCTTCTCAGGATCTGTGTGAGGTAGGGTCCTGCGTCCTGCCCTCCCTTCCCCTGTGTCTCGGCCCCTAGCTGCAACCCCTTCTCCTTACTCCATGCTCCCGTCTCCCCCAGCGAGGTGACCGGAGCAGCAGTTAATGGCTCAGGCATCAGGCTAGCCTGGATTTGAACCCTGACTTTGGCTTGTGTGATCCCAAGCACGTCACTCACCCTGTCTGAGTCTTGGTTTCCTCCTCTGGAAAGAGAGCTAGTCATGGTGCCCCTTCAAGGCATGGTCAAGTGGGTGCCCACCACTTGTGGGAGCGTTGGTATCCTGACCTCTGACCTTGCCTCCCCAGCCTCATCGTCCTCATTGCCCTCAACGTCCTCCTCTTTTACCGCCTCTGGTCCCTGGAGAGGACAGCTCACACTTTTGAGTCCTGGCACAGTCTGGCCCTGGCCAAGGGGTGAGTGGGTAGCCCCAGGGGGTTGGGAGCTTGGGGAGGTGCGGGGGAGGCCAAGACCCCACTTGGGCCCTGTCTTCCCCACAGTAAGTTCCCCCAGACGGCCACGGAGTGGGCGGAGATCCTGGCCCTGCAGAAGCAGTTCCACAGCGTCGAGGTGCACAAGTGGAGGCAGATCCTGCGGGCTTCCGTGGAGCTCCTGGATGAGGTGTGGCGTGGGCTGTGGGGTCCTACAGTCATGTCCCGAGATGCAGCATAATGCATCCGGGCCTCGCTTTCCTCCTGTGTTAAATGAGGAAGCCATTCATAGTCCTCACCTCCCAGGGTTGCTAGAAATCAGTGAGATGGAAGATAGAATTGATTGCTTCTCATCCTAGGGAAGAAGTCCAGGATGTCTTGACTTCAAGCATGGCTGGATCCAGCCACCCAACAGTAATAAGAATCAGTCTCTCTTACCTTCTGTTGACTCTGCCCACCCCCAGGGCTGGCTTTGTTTCGGGGGCATCCCAGGTGGACCGAGATGGTACCTGCAGCTCCAAGGTAGCAGCCAAAGGAAGGAGCTCATTCTCACTGGCTACTGGGTCACGTGCCCATCCCCCAACCAGGCACAGAAGCCAGGGGTAGACACAGCTTGGTCCCTGAACCCCTTCCTGCCTGTAAGGTGACGAAGGGATCATGTGAGGGTGGGAAAAAGGTTCTCCAAAAGTCAGGGATCTCATTTCCAGGAGGGGTTGCCCCAGACACCCGCTGTAGTTTGCTGGCAGTGTCTATTCAGACAGCCAGGTTCAAATTCTGACCTGTGACCTTGTGCCAATGACTTCACTGCTGGGGCCTTGGTTTCCTCCTCTGAGAATGGGATGATAATCAGAGTTACTCCAAAAGCTGCCAGGAGGATTGAAGGAGTTAGCATCCAGGACTTCCCTGGCGGTCCAATGGTTAAGACTCCAAGCTTCCACTGCAGGGGCTGTGGGTCCGATCCCTGGTCAGGGAACTAAGGCCCCACATGCTGTGGAGTGTGGCCAGAATATAGTTTTAACTAGAAAGGAGTTAGCCTGTGAGTAGCGTCCAGCTCACGTAAACACCTCGCCTATGTTTGCTGTTATTAGTGGGATCCTGCAAAGCAGGTGCTCAGTAAATGTGGTGGTGCGTCAGCACAGGTGCCAGGCGCTGGGGAGCATCTGGCCTTGACTGGGTGCCCAAGGGCATCATAGCCCACATTGCTGGGTGATGCTAAAAGTCCTTTCTGGTCACTCTGAACCGTAATGCTGAGGTCCACCTTTAGGGGCCTCACTGCACCCTGAAATCATGCTAGGAGGAAGGGGAAGGGCTGTGCAGGACAGGGAGGGGGGGATCATCGAGGCTGGTGTGCCATCACTCAGAGATAGGAGGTCAGGGCCTTCCCGTCCTGAATTCAGTTCTGATTATATTCCTCTGCCAAGGGCATGGAATTGACTACACAAAGTAACTCTAACAGCAGACGTTGATTGAGCCAGACAGTTCTAAGAGCTAAAATGACCAACTGATTTGTTTCTCATGGCCAACCTTCGAGGGGGATGCTTTTGTTACCACTCCACACCTCCCACCCCCTGCCATGTAACAGACAGGAACAGAGACATTCCCAAGGTCGCATGGCAGGGAGTAAGACTCGCTAACATGCACCCAGCACTCTGTGTGCCGGGTCCTAGGCATACACCCGGGAGATCCCTGAAGTAATCCTGTGATGTAGGAATATTACTGACTAGTGTCTCAGCCGAGGGACCCGGGATGGTTAAGGGGCTTGCCCAAGGTTACCCCATAAAATGGCTTGAACCCAGGCCGTCTGGGCCCCTTCCACATGCTGCCTTGGTTGTTGTTTGTTGTTCAGTCGCTCAGTCATGTCCAACTCTTTGCGACCCCATGGACTGCAGCAGGCCAGGCTTCCCTGTCCTTCATTATCTCCTGGAGTTTGCTCAAACTCATGTCCATTGAGTCGGTGATACCATCCCACCATCTTGCTCTCTGCCTGTGAGAAGTCAGACTGGATGCGGAAAGGCTCCTCTCTCAGCACAGGCTGACCTTGGCCTCTCTGGACCTTGCCCAGTTCCTCAGCTGCAGGATGGTTGGGGTGTATCACCCCTACCAGCACTCACCCCCCACCTCTCCCCGCAGATGAAGTTCTCACTGGAGAAGCTACATCAAGGCATCACCGTCTCAGACCCTCCCTTCGACTCCCAGCCACAGCCTGATGACAGCTTCTCCTGAGGACACACGGCCATCCTCCTAAATGGACAGATAGACACAGAGGCTCGGTGGCCACTGCTGGCACAGTGTGAGCACCGGGAGCCTCCCGCCCAACCCTCCCGGTGGCCTGGCCAGGGGCCACACAGACACGGGGACCACAGAACCGAGATGCACTTTAGACCAGCGTGTGCGAGTCCAGCTGCCGTCGCCTGCCCTGCCAGGGAGCTGGCCCAGCCTTTGGCAGGCCCCCCACTAACTTATTGTGCCCATCTGGGGTTGTGGGGCGCCTCCTGGGGTACACGATTCCTTCAGCTCTGGGTTTAATGTATTATATTTATTTGGGGCTGACAGCCCCAATAAAAGGTTGGAAATGGCTGTGATTGTCCTTGCAGGGCCCTGGGAGTGGTGAGAGCCTCCTGTTACCCTTGATCCCGCCGCGGTAGGAGGGGCGTACGATCCATTTTCTGGGGCCACAGACACCGACGTGACCTGGGATTCCTAAGCAGCTTTGCACCATCAGGATCCAGTGTGGGGGCTCCAAGGACAAACTGGTGGCCTGGCTCTATCCTACCTCTGATACTTACCAGGCATGTCGCCCGGAGAAGTTCAGCCTCTCTGAGCTTCAGTTTCTTCTGTGCAATGAGCATAAGAATAGCACCAGTCAGGGACTTACCTGGTGGTCCAGTGGCTAAGATTCCATGCTTCCACTGCAGAGGGTGCAGGTTGGAGCCCAGGTCAGGGAACAAAGATTCTGCATGCCTTACAGAGTGGCCAAGAAAAACAATAGCACCGGTCTTTTAGGATTGTTAGAAGTGAGTTTTCTTGAACTTTAGCTGCATCAGAATCTCCTGGAGGACTCTTAAAAAGCAGAAAGCTGGACTCCACCCTCAGTTTGAGACTCAGCCCACCTGCCATGAGTCTGCTGAGGTCTTGCGCTGCCAACAAGTTCCCAGGTGATGCTCTGCTGAATGTCCAGGGACCTCACTTTGAGAACCACTCTATAAGGATTCAAGGAATTAATAAAGGTGGCTACTTGAAACAGGGCCTGCACAGAGTAAATATTCAATAAAGGTTACTATTATGGCAGAAAAAAAAAATCAGGGGAGAAAAAAAGTAAGTCATATAGTGAGGACCAAGTACATACCAGACTCTGTGCCAAGGTCTGAAGTATTAGTCGCTCAGTTGTGTCTGACTCTGCAACCCCAGGGACTGTAGCCCACCAGGCTCCTCTGCCCATTGGATTTCCCAGGCAAGAATACTGGAGTAGCTTGCCATTTCCTTTTCCAGGGGATCTTCCTGACCCAGGGATCAAACCCCCGTCTCGTGCATTGCCGTCTGAGTCACCAGCAAACCCAAATGTTCATTTAATTCTCAGTTTCACCATGAGATGGAGACAAATAGTTACATGTCTGGCACCACTCAGCAGAGAGGCAAGGCCTAGCCCCTGGTGTCTCCACCTTCAGATACAAAGGCCCCCCACACCAGAAGTTGAGGCCGCTGGACCCTATCTTACCGATTCAGAAATGAGCCTAGAGGCAAAACCTCTGGTCCAGGTAGAACCCAGATCTGTCTCACTCAAATCCTGTTCTGGTTCCACAGTGAATGAGGAAGGGTAAAAAGAGACCTCTGACAGGTCACAGGCTGTAAGAATCTTAATTGATGGTTTGGGGCAGAGGACTGAAGGAGGGGCTGGATGGGGCAGGATGGACCACAAGTGGTAAACTACAGAGCCAGCCTCTCCTATCCTCTAGCTAGTGATTGAGGCAAATTACCCATCCTGTGCCTCAGTTTCCGCCCCACCCCCCACCCCTGTAAAATGGGAATAATGTTAACACCCATCTTGTAGGAAGAATTAAATGAGTTAATAGTAAAGTGCTTAGAATGGCACCAGCCCATAGTGGGTGCTCAGCGAACATCAATTTGCAGGTGCCCCTGTGTGGTGCCTAAGGCCTGTCCTTACTGTGCCTCTGCCTGCCACCCCTGACAGGAGGGACCGGAACAGCAAGAGAGTTATTTTTTGCAGGGGAATTTCACAGCCCAGGAAGTGCTGGCACAAAGGCCCAGACCACAAAGGTGTCTGGTGTCCCTGGCTTCCTCTCCCTCTGCCCTGGGCCAGCCCCACCCTTGATTCCTCTTGCCTGGCAAAGTTGGGCTGGGGAGATTCTGGAACTTCACCCTATCTAGAACTGGAGGTCAGGACCTGAAGAGCAACCCTCAGCCAAAAGTCCCCCACTGTGGTCCCGAAAGAGCCCCTATCCTCATCCTTTTCATTTAGCAGACAAGTTACCTGCCATTCGGGCAGAATTCCAGACCCACCTGAGGCTGGCTGCGTGACCCTAGGCAAGGGAATGGCCCTCTCCCAGCCTCAGTTTCCCAGTTTGTAAAATGCAGATTAATAACAGAACTTGCTATATACATGCTTGTGGAGGTAGAAGTGGACCCAGCATACAGCAGGGCTCTAGCACTGGTACTTATTCACTTGACAAATATTTATTGAGCACCTGCAAGGTGACAAAGGGCTTCCCTGGGTGGCTCAGATGGTCAAGAATCTTCCTGCAGTGCAAGAGACCCAGGTTCGACCCCTGGGTTGGGAAGATCCCCTGGAGAAGGGAATGGCAAACCACTCCAGTAGTCTTGCCTGGGAAATCTCATGAGACAGAGGAGCCTGGTGGGCTCCAGGCCATGGAGTCACAAAGAGTCGGACACGACTGAGCGACTAAAACAACACTATGAGGTGCCAGGCACAGGTGACGGTGCTGGAGACGCAGTGATGCATACGACAGTGTTCTCACCTTGAGGGAGCTTGTTTTCCAGGGCTGGAAGGACAAGAGGTGAATGGAGGAACCATATAAAGAGTATAATGTCAGGTAGTGACAACGGCTGTGAGGAAAAAAAAACTGGTAAAGGAGGTCAAGTAAGGGACGGTGGAGGCAGTTTGTCCTGAGTGGACAGAGGGCCTGATGAAGTTGATGTTCGAGCCAAGAGCTGCAGGAGGAGAGGAAGTCAGCCCTGGGGTCACCTAGGGGAAGAGTGGTCCAAGCAGAGGTGAGGAAGGACCAAGGCTCTGAGGTGGGAAGGAGCTTGGTGTGCAGGAAACAGCACGGGCCTCGACGGCAGCAAGGCGGAGGCGGGGCGGGGGCGCAAGGGGCGGAGTAGAAGATGACGTCAGAGACAGAGGATAGCGGGGTCACGAAGGGTCCTCTTCTAGAAACGTGGCACCTCTAGTACCCAGAGCAGAGCAGCCTCTATGGTTTGGATCCAGGGTGTCCCTCCTGCTTGGGAGGGGTCTGGAGTATTATGGGTAGCCCTAGCCTGACACCCCCCAAGCCCACTTGGGTTCCAACACAGTGACCTCCAGGCCCGAGTGCCCGGGGTCCGAGGGGGAGGTCACCAGGAGATTCCTGCCAGGTTCCCCTGGAGATTCCAGGGGGATGACCTCCATAATTTAAAGTCCGGAGCCCTGCCCTCAAACCGCCCTCCAAGCCCTCTTGTGACTCTAGGGGGGGGGTCACCTTTCCCAGACTCCGCATCTGGGGGTCCCCGGAGTCTGGAGGGGCCCAGACCACGCGCCCCACGCCCGAAGCCGCGGTCCCTGCGCCACCACCGGGAGAGGCCGGTGCGGCGGGCGCCTCCCGGGCCGCTGCGGCAAAGGCTGGGCAGCCGCGCCCTCCCCCCGCGGTGATTCATCCCGCCCCCTCCCTCTCCCTCCTCCCTGCCGTGGCCGCCGCCGCCGCCGCCGCTGCAGTGCGCAGGAGACCGCGGCCCGCGCCCTAGCGCGCCCGAGCCGGAGCGGGGCCGGGGTCCGCGCACCTGGCGGATGTGTCCGGCTGCGCGCGCCAACGCAGCAGCCCGAGCAGCGGCCGCCGCCCGCGCGGCGGGGATGCCCGGACGCCGGGCCCCGGGGCTGGGCCCCCGGCGGTAACCGGAGCGGGGGGGCCGCGCCCCCCCTCCCCCCTCGCCGGTCCCAGAGCCGCAGCTGCTGCGCCCGCGCGCTCCCGGGGACATTCTAACCGCCGCCGGGTCCCGCCGCCTCTCGCCCCGCTATTAATACCGGCAGCCCGGGAGGGGGGCGCGGCGTGCTCAGCGCAGCCATGGGGACGCTGCTGGCCTTTGTGGTCGGCGCCGCACTGGGTGAGTGCGCGGGGGGCGCGCGCGGCGGGGGCACAGCCGGCACACTGGCCGGGCCGCGGGATTCGCTCTCGGGACTTTGGGCCGCGGGCGAGGGCCGTCCCCACCTCATCCCCCGGCCCGGCTAAGTCCGCTTCAGAAGTTGTGCGCGCGGGGAGCGGGGCTCGGGAGGGCGCAGAGGTGCGGGTGGGCGCGAGCGGGCGAGGGCCGGGCTGGCACGGCTCGGCGGCTGCGGGCGCCCAGCCGGGGGCGAGGAAACGCGGAGTCAGCTGCTCCCGGAGAGCCCCGCAGGCTGCAATGTGACACCTACAGTCGCGGGAGGTGGGAGGGGGGAGGCGGCGCCCGGAGATTGGGACGGAGAGACCGAGAGAGAGAGACGGAAGGGAAGCAGCGGCGAGAGACACAGAAGTACTCCTGAGTGCTCCGCTGGGAGACTGGGGAGCTGGAAAGTGAGGGGGGAGATAGAGAAGGATGTAGAGTATGCCAGAGTTAGGGATCTGAGCGGTGGAGAGAGAAAAACTTGAGCGAGGCAGGAAGAGATAGAGACACAGGTAGACACAGGGAGAGATGGAGTTTTAAAAGGACAGGGAAAGGTGCAGGGCGAGATGGAGAGCAGGAGAGGGTGTCTGAGCCTGAGATCAAGATACAAAGTGGGGCCTTCGGAGAGATCCCTGAGAGAAATAAAGAGGGGGCGGCAAAGACTGAGGCGCTCAGGGGGATAGAAAGAGACAGCAGAGGAGGAGGGCAGAAAACCCCGATTAATAGAGGAAAGGATGGGGGGCAAAGGAAAAGCCTCGGAGCTGGAAAGACAGCACGAGCTAGTGAGCAGGAAGGAGGAGGCAGGTAAGAATGAGGATGAGGGACTCAAAGGGACTGGAATCTGCTGGGGATGCGAAGGCCCTGTGGCGGGAAAGAGCTCAGAGAGTTTTGAGAAGATGATGGGGGTGGGATTGGCTTCAGGAAGTGAGGAGCCTGGGAGCAGAGGGGACTGAGGCAGGAGAAGATAGGAAGGGGTGGATGTCGGGAACTTACGGGACTGGGGAGCAGGGCTGAGGTGTTTTTCTGCTCTGGATCCAGTGCCCACCTCCCTCTCTGAGGCCTTGGCTTCTCCCAACCCATTTGTCTGGGGCTGGTTGGTCTTAGAGAGCAATCAATGCTGGTAGAACTGATGCTGCCACCTTGAATTTCTAACGCCACTGGAATTCTGGTCCCACCACCTAGACATTGCAATACCTTGGACAAGTGGCCTCCTGAGAAAGGGGTACTTGGGTAGCACAGACTCTAAGTTACTGACCACAGTAACAGCCCTGTTGATTGGGGGCATCCAGTATACCATGGGCTTCCCTAGTGGCTCAGACAGTAAAGAATTCGCCTGCAATGCAGGAGACCTGAGTTCAATCCCTAGGTCAGGAATAGCCCCTGGAGAAGGGCATGGCTACCCACTCCAGTATTTTTGCCTGGAGAATCCCATGGACAGAGGAGCCTGGTGGGCTACAGTCCATGGGGTTGCAAAGAGTCGGACACGACTGAGTGCACACACAAGGTATCAGGTCCCCTGCAGCCTTACCTGCCTTAAAGAACCTGCCCAGCCACCTCCAGAAGAAAGACGATCATTTCCCTCACTATTCACAGGGGCAATCAGAGAGGATGAGGGACTCACCAAGGGCATGTAGCTGGTGGCAGGGCCAAGCTCGGAGCCTGGTTCTGGCTATTCCTGATCGTAATCAAGGGGAACCAGATGGCTTCCAAGGGGCCTGAGAGCTGTCAGCCAGTGAGCCTGGCATTGCCAAGGGTGATGGGTGCCCCGGCTCGACCTGAGCCCACTGTCCCTGCAGTGTCCTCAGCCTGGGGGGGCTGCGTGGAGGTGGACTCGGAGACCGAGGCCGTGTATGGGATGACCTTCAAAATCCTGTGCATCTCCTGCAAGCGCCGCAGTGAGACCAACGCCGAGACCTTCACCGAGTGGACTTTCCGCCAGAAGGGCACAGAGGAGTTTGTCAAGGTGGGTGGGCTCCTGGCACAGGAGGGTGGGCATCTGTGTGGGAGCTAGTGACGGGGAGCAGGGTTCCAGTTGGGGTTGCGAGTTTGTTTGCACCCAGGTGCCATTTCTGATGACCTGGATCCACATGCCAGCTCCACCAGGACCGGCTGGTGACCTTGGGCAAGCCGTTGAACCTCTCTGAACCTTCATTGCCTCCTCTGTAAAGAAGGGGGAGCGGGTAGTCTCCAGCTGTGAGGCTGGTGTGAGAATTGAGTTCCTGCACCTGGCACACGGTTGTCACAAAATATACGTCATCGGAATTATTTTATACCAGCAAAAAATGCCTTAGATTGTTATCGTGGAAGGAAACAGAACTTTTTGACCTCCTTTTCACTCTCTGTGTTTTGAATTGCATAGGAGGGGGTTCCATAAACTTTTTGAGGGCCTTCCAGAGAATTGAAGTCTACAGCAGCCAGAACTGGGCTGTCTCTCGCCCTGCCTGGGGAGTGTGTCTGGGGGCCGGGCAAGATGGTAGAGAATGAAGACCAGAAAGGCTGAATGGGGGCTCCGGAGGATGGCCACGGAACACGTGCAGTGGCATGTGTGTGTCAGGGCTCGGGCACAGTCTGGGTCCTTCTGTGTCTGTGCGTCAGGGCGAGGGGCAGAATAGAGGTCTCAGTGGGGTGGGGGTAGCTGGCAGTGACCCCGCGCCCACTGCCCCCAGATCCTGCGCTATGAGAACGAGGTGCTGCAACTGGAAGAGGATGAACGCTTTGAGGGCCGCGTGGTGTGGAATGGCAGCCGGGGCACCAAAGACCTGCAGGACCTGTCCATCTTCATCACCAACGTCACCTACAACCACTCGGGCGACTACGAGTGCCACGTGTACCGCCTGCTCTTCTTTGACAACTACGAGCACAACACCAGCGTCGTCAAAAAGATCCACCTTGAGGTGGTGGACAAAGGTGAGTCGGGCCCCTGGGCAGCCAGATGGAGGGACAGATGGCGGAAGCAGGGGGGATGGACGGGCTGGCTCAGCGCCTGGGCAGCAGGGGGTGGAGGCAACACCTCCCGCCTGGAGTCCAGCTCCAGCCCCCACTTCCCTTCAGCCATGGAGAGGTCATGGCGGGCCTGTCCCAGGGAAGTGCTGAGTGCAGAGCTGAGCTCTGCCTCCTGCGCTGTGAACCCCAGCGGGTGCCTCCCTGTCTCTGAGCCTGAGTATCCTCCTGTAGGAAACAGGTGATAATGGTGTCTCTCTCGGTGTGTCGTTGGAGCCATTCTGATGTCGTGGGGCAGGTGGTGAGGATGGAGTGAGATGCTGGGTGTCCGAGGCTGGTGCGTCTGTCACAGCAGGGCCTCGGCACATGGGGGCCACGGTCGTGGTGCTTCTGATTGTCAACAGCCTTAGTCCTGCCCCCCTGTGTCACCTGGGGCAGGAAATCAGTGGTGTCACCTGTGGTGGGGCTCCTCAAATTCTACCATACACGGTCGTCCTGTTGTTTGGATCTTGACTCAACAGATCCGTGTTGGGCGCAGGATTCTGTCTCAGATGAGGCCAAGGCTGCAGGTCTGGGGCCACGCTGAGCAGCAAAGATCTAAGGTGTGTTTTGAATCATTTTTCATCATTTCGGCTTCAACTGCTTTGGACTCCTTCCCTGAACCATCTTCTGATTGGGTGTAAATTGGAATTTTCCAGGGCCCCAGGGGCCATTGGCCTAGAGAGTCAGGGAGATATCCCAGACCTTGGGCTTCCAAAGAGCACGGCAGGTGAATCCCGAGGGGCCATCAGTACATGCGACCATCACGGGCCATGTGCATTGGTGCCCTCCTTCCCCAAGACTGGGGCTGGCCTCATCGTCCTGTATGAAGTCCCTCACTGAATCCTCCCACCCACCATCTGGTGGCTCAGACAGTAAAGAATCTACCTGCAATGCAGGAGATGCAGGTTCGATCCCTGGGTCAGGAAGATCCCCTGTAGAAGGAAATGGCAACCCACTCCAGTATTCTTGCCTGGGAAATCCCACGGACAGAGGAGCCTGGCAGGCCACAGTCTACAGGGTCGCAAAGAGTCGGACATGACTTAACAACGAAAAAACAACCCACCTTCTGGCGTAGAGGTTCTTCTTATCCCCATTTAGCAGGTGGGGAAACTGAGGCTCAGGGAGGTAAGATTACAAGGCGAAGGTCACAGAGTTGCGACCTGGATTTGAACCCAGCCAAACCTGTATGATTGTTGTTTTTATTCTTGGCATGATTCACTATACTCTGCTGTCAGCCAGAGTCTGTGGGTTCCTGTTGGTACTTAGCATTTTTACGGGTATTAGCAAAGTGATCTAGCAGAATTCAATTCAGGAGACATGTCTGAGCGACTCTTTGGTGTAGGTCACGATGCTGGGTGGGTGGCCACCCACAGACGTCGGTGATGGAGCCCTGCCCTGGTGAGCTGGCTGACGGTGGAGGAGTTGTAAAAAAGACACCCCCGAATACTGTGGCTTAACAAAGTCTGGGTCAGTCCCGTCTCCCAAATCTGTGCTCAGGTGAAGGGTCAGGGGGTAGGAAGTTTCCTGGATGCCCTTTGGGCACCCAAGTTCTTTCCATCTTGTGGCTCAGCCCTTGCTCATGATGCTGTCTTCCCTAGCATGGTGGAGCCTGGGCTCAGGCACGCCCAGGTCCCAGAAGAGCCTCTATTTTTTTTTTTAACATTATCTACCACATTATACTGCTTCCCAGTATATGTGGGAGGCTTATATTTATGTGATGCAGGACTTATATTTAATTGGGCTTGCCAGGTGGCACTAATAGTAAAGAACCCACTTGCCAATGCAGGAGACATAAGAGACTCAGGTTCCATCCCTGGGTTGGGAAGATCCCCTGGAGAAGAGAATAACGCTCTCCAGTATTCTTGTCTGGGATATCCCATGGACAGAGAGCCTGGTGGACTACAGCCCATAGGGTCACAAAGAGTTGGACACGACTGAAGTGACTTAGCACGCATGGACTTATATTTATGTAATATAGGACTATTTCTGTTATCTTCCCAGAGCCTGTATTTTTTGCACCATCCACCATACCCCAGTGGTTTTTAATCCACCATGTTATAATCCTGCTTTTTTAACCTTACCCACTGTGATATAGTATGTTATGTTATCCTGTATGCTACAGTGTTTTCACATTACCAAACACCAAACATAACAATATTTTTTTAAATTATAATCCATCATCCCAGAGTATTTTTAATATTATCCACCATATTATCATTTTTTTAATCCTTAGCCACCATGCTATATGTTCTAAAATATTATCAGTCATGTCATAGTATTTAAAAAATTTTTATTTGGTATGTATTCGGCATCCTTGCTCATTTTGTAGTATTTTTAACATTATGTGTCACTCTATGGCATTTCATTCCCCGTGGTGTTATTGTATTGTTAGCATCAGTAGCCATTGCTGTCTTCTTTACCATAAGCCACTGTCTTACTGCCATTTCAACATTACCTATCAGTCGATATTGCCTCCTGGTCATGACCCCGCAGTAATGAACTGAGTCGTTTCCAAAGAGGGGAGCAGTGGGTGCTGGAGACGAGGCCTTCACTGAGCTGGGAGGGGTGCAGAAGATGGTAGGAAGCATCTGGGTGTCTCCCACCAGGGGTGGGGCTGGCATCTGGGGACAGGAAGGCTTATTCTGTCTGGACACACCCAGTAAGAGGGGAGCAGGTGGGGAGGTGCAGTGGTGACTGAGGCTGGCGAGACACGCGGCCCGTAGATGTGCAGGCTGGGGCTTCAGATCTGCCCCTGGGGGCAGGCAGGTGAAGCTCTCGGAAGATTCAGGGATTTTGAAGAAATCAAACGCCCCTCAGAGAAACTGCCTCTGCTCCCGGGTGTGACTGCTCTCTCTCAGTTTCTCATCTGTGAAGTGTGGTGGGGGGGATGACAGCCCCGCCTCCTGAGATGTCTGTGGATTGATGGAGACTGCCCTGGACATACCACGGCCATTTCCAAGTCTCTCTTTGGCTGCGGGAGCTTTTAAAAGTAGATAAGAGCTCAGACCCTGCAGTCAGTTCCACTTGGAGTTGATTCCTGGCTTTGAGTGCAATCCTGGCTGTGCATCCTTGCCTGGCACTTTCTCCTCTCTGAAGTGAAGTGAAGTGAAAGTTGCTCAGTTGTGTCTGACTGCAACACCGTGGACTGTAGCCCGCCAGGCTCCTTTGTTTGTGAAATTCTCCAGACAAGAATACTGCAGTGGGTAGCCATTCACAGGGGATCTTCCGTTCCAGGGATTGAGCCCAAGTCTCCTGCATTGCAGGCAGATACTTTACCATCTGAGCCACCAGGGAAGTCCTCAGTAAATTTGTCCTGCAGATGGCCTAGAGAGCCGTACCTGCCACTGTCCTAATCTGATTGGGAGAGCAGGATACCAGTTTACTTAATCCATTTGGTTGGTGAGTTGCAGGAGCAGGGGTGAGAATTCTGATGACTGAGTTTTATCCATGCTTGCTTGTGTGTGTGTTCAGTCATGTCTGACTCTTTGTGACCCCATGGACTGTAGCCCAACCACCAGGCTCTTCTGTCCATGAAATTTCCCAGACAAGAATACTAGAGTGGGTTGCCATTTCCTACTCCAGGGAATCTTCCCAACCCAGGGATCGAACCCACATCCCTTGTGTCTCCTGCACCGGGAGGCAGATTCTTTACCACTGAGCTTTATCCAACATGTTTTCAACTCTGTGCTTCTGGAGGTCAGCTGACATGGAAAGCCTGGACGCTCTGTATCCTTGGGGTTGTTTCAGAGTCAGGGAGATGTTCAGGTAAAGAACTCAGGACAGAGCCTGGGCGAGAGCATGCTTTCACCTCAGGAGACACATTCAGGGTATCTCTGGAGTGAAGGAACAAGCGAACAAACAAATGGGTGAGGTGTGGAGTCCTGTCCCCAGCTCCTCCTGCTGGGAAGCAGGGGAGAAGCATCGGACCCTGCACCCCCCTTCCTGTGGCCCAGAAAGCCTTGGTACCATCTGCCTCGGGTGGAGCAGCAGAAAGTGCCCACTCCCAGGGGAGGAGGAAATGGCAACCCGCTCCAGTGTTCTTGCCTGGAAAATCCCATGGACGGAGGAGCCTGGCAAGCTACAGTTCATAGGGTTGCAAAGAGTCGGACATGACTAAGCAACTGAGCACACACCTAGGGGAGGAAGACCACATGGGAATAGCGGGGAAAATGATGTCCCGGCCATCCGGGAGGAGGGGCTGGGGATGCGGGGTGGACACCTGCGAAATCCGGCCAAGGATGCCACCATGGGCTTGCGTTCTGGTCCCCCGGCTGAACATGCTCCTTTTACAGTTTAAATTTAGGCTCCATGAAAGGAAGCTGACATTGGCAAGAGCCAGGGTTGTGGAAAGGAGAGAGGGTTTCCGGAAAATGTCAGCGAATAGCCAGCGCTTAGGCAGTGCTGACTGTGGGCACATCCACACATGTTACAGATGTTAACTCATTTCCTCTTCTCAGCAACCCTGTGAGAAGGCATGAGTATTATCATCCTTATTTTACGGCAGGGGAATAGAGGCTCAGAGAGGTGGAATCATTTGCCTGTGGACCCTAACAGTCTGGCTCCAGAGCCCTGCTATTAACTACTATGCTGTTTCGCCCCAATAATAATAACAGTGATGATATTGATAATAGTAAATATGTATAAAGTGCTCTCTGTCAAGCACAATTATAAGGGTGTTAAAAGCTTATTTAATTCTCACAATACTCCCATGAAGGAGACACTGTGATTATCAACTTTTTACAGGTGGGGAAATTGAGACACAGAGAGGCTGAGTCACTTGCCCAAGGTCACGCAGCTGGCAAGTGGCAGAGCCAGGATTTGAACCTGAGCCTTCTCATTGCAGAGCTTCAGCTCTGGGGCACTTACAATCACCTGTATGACATGGAGGCACCCTCGAGTTACACAGGGAGACAGGTTCAGGGCGATCCAAAAGCTCTTCCAAGGCGGATTATTAAGAACCACAGTAACAATGATGCCTCTAGGGGGAGAGCGTGGCCTCATTTGCAGACAAGGCCCAGGGAGGTCAAGCCTCTTGCCCAGGCTTGCACAGCAAACTCAGGACACACTCAGGCTGCCACCTGACCCTGCCTGGCCCCTGCAGCCAACAGAGACATGGCGTCCATCGTGTCCGAGATCATGATGTACGTGCTCATCGTGGTGTTGACCATCTGGCTCGTGGCAGAGATGGTTTACTGCTACAAGAAGATTGCCGCTGCCACGGAGGCTGCCGCACAAGAAAATGCGTGAGTGGGGTCCTGAGGAGGGGAGAAACAGCCCAAGATGCCTAGTGCTTCCCAGAGGGGAGCATGGGCTGAGTGGGGAGGCGGGTGGGGAAGTGACCCAAGCACCATCTGCCAGTCCTCCCCAGAGGGGACTGTTTGGTGCCTGAGATGGGGTAAGGCTGCGATTGGGTCCCTGCCCCTCGGTGCTCAGACTCTTTTAGCCCCCACTTCTGTTAGGATCCAGAGCTCAGGCCTGGCATCCTCCGCCCCAGCGATACACGACTCCAGGCCCTAGCCCTTTTTATCTGCCAGGACCCAGGAGTCTGAGCCCCCCACTCGCTGCTTCCTCAGACTCAGACCCCAACCCCTTGGTGACCTAGGAGTCTAGGCCCCAAGAACCCCTCCTACCCCACATTCAGGACTCCAGACCTCCAGCCTGGGCTCCTCTTGGATCCCTAGGATCCAGCCTGCCACTTCCTCTTCTCTCTGACCCCTGTGCCCCTGGGGAACAGAGACCTCAACCCTCATCAGTCTCCATGGGGGGATGACCCAGACTGATGATGGGGTCACTGGACACCTGGCTTTTGCCCCCACAGCTCGGAATACTTGGCCATCACCTCAGAAAGCAAAGAGAACTGTACGGGTGTCCAGGTGGCCGAATAGCCCCGGTAAGGTGGACAGGCAGGCGGGCAGAGGGCTGGAGAACCTGGGAGGTGCCAGCTAGCTGTGAGGTTCATCATACCCTGTCTCTCATCTTTCAGGCCCTGGGCTCCGCCTCAAGGAAGAGCCAGCCCTAACGGGGGAACATCCAGGCGAGGTCTGCCCCCGATGGGGGTTGGCCATTCCTGGGCCTCCACAAGCCTCAGAGTCCTGCCAACGGAGCCTCCAGGGTGGGAGGGGGCAGGGGGCTTGGCTCACACCCCTAATCCAGCCTTCTTCCTCCTGCCCCATCACCCACCTGCGCCATGCATGATGGCTAAAGCAATACTGCCGCTGCCCCCTACCCCTGCTTCTGCTGCCTGTTTGGGGGGGGGGGGCGGTGAGGTGGGGGCAGCGGCTCCGCACCCCTCCTTCTTGCTGATTTGCACACACTGGCCGCTTCGGACACGCACTAACAGGGGCCCAGCGCCTCCCTGCCCCCTCCCCGCCCAGTGGGGCTTGTGATGGCTGGAACGGTTCGGGGCAGGGGGTTCCTGGACCCCGCCCCCCCACTCCCCTCCAACCCCTGGTGCCATTTCCCCTCCTGCTTCCTCTGGCTGGACCTGGGGTCTCCTCTCCCTGCGACGCGCTCTCACCCAAGCCCAACCCACCCTCTCTCACCAGCCTTGGATTGTGGCCACTTAGAAAGGGGCCCATTCAGCCTCGTCTCTCTTTACACAAGTAGTTTTGTTCATGAAATAAAGATTCTTGGACTTGATTCACAGTCTCTCTCGTGAGCCCAGTCACCTTCTACACCCCCTCCAAATCTGAGAGAGCCTCCTGGTGTTTCCGGGGACCCGCCCTCCTGGGCTGGTGACAGGGCCTCTGTGCACACGTTCAGTGGGGGATGGATGGGGAAGGACAGACGAGAGAGCTGCATCTCAGGCTCGGCACCTGCCTGAAGTCTCAGCGGGTGCAGCCACTTGATACTTGATTAGTGTTGGGGTTCAGGGAGTCATTAGCTCAGCGGGGACAAGGAGTTTCAAGGGAGCCAGACTGGAGCGGAGGAAGCTGACTGGTAGTGGAGGTGGGAGGTGATTAGGGAAGGAGAAAGAGGGCAATGAATGGAGGGGAAGGAGAAGGGACTGGGGACCCTGCACCGGCCTGTCCCCCAGGTGAGCCATGGCTCTGAGTGCAGGGGTGCGTCGGGCCAGGGGCTGGGTCTGATGGCATAGGGGCGGCCTGTCTGGGGTGAGCAGCTGTGGCCTGAGTCTGGGTGGCGGCTGTCCACAGTAGTGACCCTATGTGTCTGGGTGTTTATCCGGCCCTGGGGTCTGACGTCAATGACTCCTGGGCTGCTGGCGGGACAGTGCATATTTGCCTGTGGACACTTCCGGCCGCTTGGCCTGGGCCTCAGCACTCCGTGCTGCCTTTTCTGGGCCAAGTCCCCATCCCCCTTGTCTAGGACTTCCTAGCTCCAGAGGTCATTGCTACAGGCGGCAGAGAGGCTGCCAAAGCAA
The DNA here is from genome assembly GCF_019923935.1 of Bubalus bubalis. Taxonomy (NCBI): domain Eukaryota; kingdom Metazoa; phylum Chordata; class Mammalia; order Artiodactyla; family Bovidae; genus Bubalus; species Bubalus bubalis. The sequence continues at coordinate 45,421,009 of NC_059174.1, forward strand.
ACCAGCCCCCGTGACTTGTAGGAAAGTGGCTGGGGGGAGGGGGCTGGGGGGAGGGTGAATAAAGGTGGGGGCCGGAGTCAGGACCAGGGACACTGGAAGGGGCAGAGGCTGGGGCAGGAGTTGGGGTGCAGGAGGGGTCTGGGGCCAGGGCTGGGCTGAGGCCCAGTCTGGAGCTGGGAATGCCTTGTTCAGGAGATGGACAACGGGTGCAGGAAATGGCAGGGGCAGCGGTAGGCAGGGGGCTGGGCAGGGGGCAGAGGAGATGCAGGGGCAGGGCGGCCTTGGGACAGCTGGGGCAACCCTCCATCTGTGCCTCTCCACTTTATACCTCCTTCCTGGGGGCCCTGTCAGCACTCCCCAGCCTGGCCTGTCTCCCCAGACTCTGGGCCCTCAGGCCAGATCTGTCCCAACTCCACATACCCTCGCACCGGCACACCTGGGGCCCGTCCAGGCTGGAGGCAGGTTGCTGGGCGCCCCGGTCCAGCCCCTTGCAAACCCTGTCCCACCAGCCAGGTGGCCTCCAGCTCTGCCAATCCCTTGGCCCGGCCCCTCCCCGCCCCTTCCCCCGCCCCCTCCTCCTCAGGTGAGGCAGCCAGGCCTAGCAGGCCCCTCTCGCTGCCGCTGCCTCTGCCTCCGGGGCCCACCTGCCGCTGCGGGGCCACCATGCTCCTGCCCAGGCCTGGAGACTGACCCTAAACCGGCACCATCTCTCAGCTCCACCCCCACCTGCCGGACCCCAGGGTAAGGACTAGGGTCCTCAGGTTCCCGTCCCCAGGACATGGGTCCCCTCACCCCTACCCACCCTAATGCCCACTTCCCATTAGAGGTGCTCCGAGAGGGGCCAGTCGGACTTCTCTCCAAGGACCTCAGAGTTCTAGCCCCCACTTCTTCAGACTCCCAAGATCGGGTCCCAGTCTCCTCCTCCCTCCAACCCAGGAGTCCAGCCCCTGTGCTGCCCCTCCCTCATAAGAAGCAGTCCTGGTCCCCAAACCTCTCTTTCCCCAGGATCCGGGAGTTGAGGCCTCCAGCTCACCTTCCTCAGACCCGGCAATTCAGACCCCCAGTCCCCTCTCCACCCCAGCCCAGGCCCAGGGTCCCCCGGCGCTGTAAATCCCATCATCCCCCTATCTGCTGGTCACACACTGACCCCATCCTTGAACCCAGCCCAGTCTGTGTCCGTGATCACGGCGTGCTCTGGCCGGGGCCCAGTCCCTCAGCCTCCCTGGATGGGCGCCTGGGACTGGGGGCACAGGGGCCGGGCTGGGCTCCCCCAGGCCCTGCCTCCCCCTCGTTCATCTCCCCACAGGTCCTGCCCCGGCCCCGGAGGTCAGCCGGGGAATCATTAACTAGAGGCTGTGACATGGCGGAGAAGGAGGGTGAGTCCCCCTGTCCCGGAGACCTGAGCTCTGCCTGGCGCCCCTCCCCTCCCTCTGTGCTGTCTTCCCAACCCTCCGCTCCCTTGGAGCCCCCTCTCTCTGGAACCCCCTCGTGGGCCCACCCCCACCCCCTTCCGAAGCCTCCTCCACCTAATTAACTATTAACCAAATTCTCTGTGGAGCTGGAACACCACCTGCCTCCCGGCCACCCCATATGACCTTCCTGGCTCCCTGCCTCAGTTTCCCCTCACCCCCCAGTGACTTCCCAGCTACGTCTGGACCTGTCCTTTACTTGGGGTCAAGGCGGGGAAACTAGCTATCACTGTTCAGGACATAGACTCTGGAATAGAATGCACAGGCCTGCCTTTAAAATATATATATAATTTTATTTATTCATTTATTCATTTTTGACTGTGCTGGGTCTTCATTGCTGCATGCAGGCTTTTCTCTAGTTGCGGTGCGAGGGCTTCTCGTTGCAACGGCTTCTCTTGTTGCAGAGCACAGGCTCTAGGGTGCTCAGGCTTCAGTAGTTGGGACACATGGGCTCATTAGTTGCGCTTCCCGGGCTCTAGGGTACAGACTCCATAGTTCTGGTACACGGGCTTGGTTGCTCTACGGTATGTGGGATCCTCACATGGAACCCAAGTCTCCTGAGTTGACAGGCAGACTCTTAACCACTGAGCCAACAGGGAAGCCCCACCGGGCTGCCTTCAAACCTTCCTCTGCCACTGATTATTACTGTGCAATCTGGCGAAGTGTCGTCGTTCCTCTGGGCTTCATTTCCCCCTGTGTCAAGCGTGGGTTCTAATGCCACCTCCCTACCTACATGAGGTTGTTGGGAGCATAGGACACGCACAAGGCAACAGCTTGGGGGCTTCATGCATAAAACACACGGGGTGCCCCAGATGGGGGGTGCCCCAGAGCTGTCATGGCAGAGGTCAGCCGACTTGGAGACCCGGGGCCCAAGACCTCCACCGATCCCAGACGTTCCTCCCACCTCCTCACTCTGTGGGCAGAGCAGAGGGAGGACTTTGGACCCGGTCTGGATGGATGAAGAGAGGAGAAACAACAGAGAAACCACCCTAGGGATGGTGGGGAGAAACCACACCTCCGGTTTGACAGACACTCAAGGGCTTATGGAAGCCCCTGGCAGGGGCTCCAGACACCCTGACTCCCTCTTAACCTCCTCCACACTTGAGAGCCAACTGGAGGAGACCAGTTAGGGGTGGCTCTTTCTTCCTGCCCTCCCCAGCTGGGGCTGACTCTCTCTCTTCTTCCTGGAACCAGGCTAGTTGGTCTTGGTCCCAGGCAGTATCACTCTCTAGCTGTGAGGCCCTGGACAAGTGGCTCACCCTCTCTGGGCCTCATTTCTTCCTCTGTAAAAAAAAAAAAAAAGCAGTACTAATGTCCACCCTATAGGATGGTGTGAGGATTTAAATGCCGTGATAGGCAGGGAGCACTGAGTGTGTTGGCTGAAATGATGGGTATGGATCGCTGGCCTCCTTGCATCTCAGCACAGCTAGAAAATCAGAGCCCAAACCATCCAGCTGTGAAGTGCTAGTTGTGTCCGACTCTTTGCGATCCCAGGGACTGTAGCCCACCAGGCTCCTCTGTCCATGGAATTTTCCAGGAAAGAATACTGGAGTGGATAGCCATTCCCTTCTTCAGAGGATCTTCCCAATGCAGGGATCGAACCTGGGTTTCCTGCATTGCAGGTAGATTCTTTACCATCGGAGCCACTAGGCTCCCAGTGGCCTGGGAGACAGCACTGCACCCTTGTTGAGGGGGTGGGTGGCAGAGCCTTGCACCTTTGGAAACCTTCCTTCCTGGAGCCCACTGAAGGGACTCACCAGGCCTGGGGCCTATGGGTGAATGAACCAGAGAAGCACAGCGGAGTGTGTCCAGAAGGACGGCCAGGGACTGGTCTCTGAGGACAGACAGCCAAGGCACAGTGAGCTTCAGTACATCTTCAGGCAGCTCAGTCCTAGTCTTGGGAGGGGAGTCCTACCGTCATGGCAAACCTGGGCTTACTTGCTGGGTTGCTTGATGTGGGTGGCTGAACCGCTCTGGGCTTCCTTTCCTCGTCTGTACAACAGGGGTGGTGATAATGATACGTTCCTCATTGATGGTTTGCAAGGATTTCAGGAAACTGCAAGATGGGGTTGGGCTCCCTAGGTGGCGCTAGTGGTAACGCCTGCCAATGCAGGAGACATAGAGATGCGGATTTGATCCCTGGGTGGGGAAGATCCCCTGGAGGAGGGCATGGCAACCCTCTCCAGTATTCTTGCCTGGAGAATCCCGTACGCAGAGGAGCCTGGCAGACTGAAGTCCATAGGGTCACAAAGAGTCGGCCACAACTGAAGCAACTTGTCACTGACACACATCCTCGCAGGATTGGGTTAGGACAGGCCTAGGGTTGGTGTGTCTTCTGAGAGCTGCAGTTATGCTAACATTTGTGTTACCATTCTGCTGGTGAAGTGCGCCCAAGGTGAGGTTCTTGGTGCTCCCTGGGGACTCCGAATCAGAGGCAGTGATATCTGAGTTGACGCTCAGAATGAGGCAGGAGTAAGTAGGTGTGCCAGGCAGAGAGACGAGCAAGGCTAACTGCTGGGGGTGACAATCTGCCAGGTGTATGGTGGCATGTAGCTAATTCGGGATTTCTGGAGGTAAAGTTGGAAATGGAGCTGGGCGGGTGATGAGACACGCAGGCTGGACCAAGTTTTGTTAGGACTCTGGTAAGAAGCTGGCCCATGCCCGGGCAAGGCCGGCTCTCTCCACAAGATGGAGCTGGTGGTTATTCTTCGTTTCTTTTTTTTTTTTTTTTTTTTTTTTACCTTGTATAAGTCCTGTCATTTTGGTTGCCTTTTGGAAGCTCTATCAATTGTCTGGTAAGGACCCTTATGGCTGTCTGGGGATTGGGGAAAACATGTGCAACCTCCAAATCTCTGATAGCTGTGCTTACATGCTAGAGGGCCTGGCACCTTGGGCTGAGGGCCTTAGACTCTGTCCTGAGAGGCACTGGGGAGCCATGGAGGGTTCTAGGGACAGGTTGGATTTGCTGTTTGGGAAGACCCCCCAGGTTTCCATGTGGAGGCTGGACCAGAAGGAGAGACTGAGCCCAGGGGTTGGAGGGGGTTGGGGCAGGGAAGGAGAGAGTGGGCAGGAGACCCTCAGGAGGCCTGAGCCGTGGGGAGAGGGAGGTGTTCTGCACACAGGGACAGACCTGTGGGTGAGGACCTCTGAGATGGGACCTGGGGACTTAGGGAGACGTGGAGGCCAGTATGGAACCTGGGAGGTGTGACGGAGTGTGGTAATTCCAGGGGGAGGCATCTAAGAGGCTGCAGGACCCCCAACCTAGGACTAAGCACAGTCCAGAGCTGGGGAGAGAAGAGCAACACAGTCTGTGGGGGTGGAGCGGGGAGGCATGAGGGGAAGGAGGCCCGGGCCACCCTGTGAACCCCAGATTTCAGAAAGCATGTGGAGGGTCAGGAGATTGAGAAGTAGTAAGCAAATCGGACAAGGGTGGTGTCCCCGAAATCAGATGGGGAGAGAATTTTGTTCAGGAAGTTGGAGTTGGATACACGAGGACAGACACAGAGCTGTTTGAGTGGAGTTTCAGAGATAAGGAACCAAGGACATCAGTTGGGAGGGTTTTGCAGCCAAATGGTGGAGGCAACGGAACTGCCTTGTGAGGAGACAAGGACAGCCTAGCGTCCCTGAAGGAACAGGGAGCGGAGCCTCAGGAGGATGCTCAGAGGTCCTGACTTACCAGGCTCTATTGCCCCGAGGAATCACACCAGGATGCTGCCTCTCGTGCAGTGAGGACACTTCCTGCCTTGGCAAAGATATGCAGTCAGGATGTCTCTCTGAAGAACCTGGGTGAGGACGCTTTCTGTCCCACCAGAGGCACTGTTTGGGGGTTGTCTGAAGTCTCCTGAATCACAGGGCATGGAGCAAGTTTCTCCTCTCACCTTAAGTGACACAAGGTGGCCATGCTTCCTGCCCTGGCAGTCATGCCAGGGCCTCTAGCCTGGGCTCTGAGTGGCCCAAAGCTCCGCAGGCATGTCTGAAAACAAAGGACCCAGGACCAGCCTGATGGCTTTGGGAGCCAAGACTTCCCGCTGAAACCAGGAATATGGTTGGGGACCACGGTGGGGACGGGGTCCTCCCTGGTGGCTTAGTGGTTAAGAATCCGCCTGCAGTGCAGGAGACCTGGGTTCAATCCCCGGGTTGGAAAGATGCCCTGTAGAAAGGAATGACAATCCATTCCAGTATTCTTGTCTGGAGAATCCCATGGACAGCGGAGCCTGGAGGGCTACAGTTCAGAGGGTCACACAGAGTCGAACACAACTGCAGTGACAAAGCAGCGGCAGCAGCAAGGTGGGGACGGGGCCTGAGAGGCCCCCTCAGGGAGACATGGAGGGGTCAGCCAGCCGGAGCAGGGCTGGGCTGGTCCGCCGGGGCCTCTTTGGAGGGAGGCGCACCTGGACAAGAATGGCTGGGTTCTCAAATTCTTAAGACACTCAGACAATAGCCATTACAGGAAGGTCCTGGACCACTCCCTGCTCCTTTCTGGGTGCTGGTCTGGCCCTGTGCCCATTAGCCATACTGCCGTGACCCAGATGGCAGAACTGGAAGGTCCTGCAGATGCCAGGGGCAGTCGGGCACACGCCAGGCCCAGCAAAGGCTTTCAGCTGCCTTTTCTCTTTGGTTCCCCCCATCCCTAGCCAAAGATGGCTTTTCAGCCCCAGGGTCCCTGTTGCACTGGGAATAAAATTCCTCTTCTCCTCAGGCTGCCAGGCCTCTCCATCTGGCCCCAGCCTTGGCCCCAGTGCCTTCCCCAAGCTCATGCCATTCTGGCCACATCAGTGGCCTCTCTTGCCCTCTCACCCACCATGCTTGTTCTGGCCTCAAGGCCCTGACCTGTGCTCTTCTCTGCCCACTGTGCCCTTCCATGAGAGCTCTTTGCTTGGCTGGCCTCAGCCCTCAGGTCTCAGCTCAAAAGCCCCTTCTTGGGGAGGCTCTTCTTGACTACTCCACAAAAGAACCTGCTGCCTCTTCTGCTGTCATTTTCTTTATAGACTTGGCCATGTTCTGAACATGATCGAGTTCATTTACTTGTTTGTTTGTTTTGGTTCCCCTCACTTTACACACATGAGAATGTGAGCTCTGTGAGAGCATCTCTGCTGTCTTGTTTAGGGATGTGTCCCCAGAGCCTAGAATGGTGCCAGGTACACAGTGGATGCTCCATAGGACCACAAGTGAATAAACCCCCATTTTACTGATAAGAAAACTGAGGCCCAGAGAGGTGAAGGGAGTTGTCCAAGACCACACAGCTATAATGATTTAAAAACATTTATTGACCAATAAAAATGAAAAAGAAAAAAAGCATTTATTGAGAACCTGTTCTGCGCCAGCCACTATAGCACAGAGAGGGTGGCAAGGCTTAGTGGTTATACGCCTGGATCCCAGTGCCAAATCAGTACCACCTCTTCCTGGCTGAGTCACCTTGGGCAGGTGGCTCCACTTCTGTGAGCCTCCGTTTCCCCTGTCTGAAAAATAGGAATCATAACTGAGACAAGGACTGAATAATTTAATACATTCAGAGCAGTGCTTGGCACATAAGGCTATGATAAGAGTATAGCTCTTAATTATTTGAAAGAAACTTCAAGTATTATTTTTAGAGGTGAGTGCTAGGTGGATGCCCATTAAATAGATGAAGAAGTTGAGGCTTAAAAAGGTGATAGCACCTGCCCAAGGTCCCATATATAGCAGTGGGTAAGGCCAATGTATGTATTTTTTAATTTGGCTGGGCCACGCAGTTTGCGGGATCTTAGTTCCGCGACCAAGGATCAACCCTGCGCCCTCAGCGGTGAAAGCATGGAGTCCTAACCACAGGACCACCAGGGAATTCCCAAGGCCAATATTTTTAAGTGAGGCTGACAAAATTCCAAATGTAGGTTCTCAACCTCTGGGGTCAATTTGACGTTGGAGCTGGGTCCTTCGGGAAAGGTCTGGTTTTGGGGGGTTCCCAGGGACAGAGGATCTGGAACAGCAGAGAGAAATGAGGCAGTGAGGAAATGACAAACAGCAGGGAAGAGAGCTGCCAAGAGGACAAAAGTCAGGGGTCACAGCCTCCAAGAGGCTCCAAGAACCTCTGGGAAAGTTAGCAGAAGTGAGAGGTCCAAGTAGGAGATACAGAGCGCAGTGTCATTGGGAAGGAGAAGTCCCTTCAGTGCCAGGAGTGTGGGCAGGGAGGGCGACAACTGTCCCAGCCACACCCCTTCCCAGCTGGAAGCCCTGGGGGCTGGGCACCCTCCCTGCAGGGGAGGGACAGGCCTGCCAACTGCTTGCCCCAAGAAACTGGACCCAGGGCAGGGCAGGCTCGGGCGTGCTAAGTTAACCGTGGGGGGCAGGGCAGAGCTGGCCCCTTGCCACAGTGAGGACAGACCTGGCAGTGGCCCCAGCATGGTGTCTATTGCAGGTGGCCGGACTGTGCCATGCTGCTCCGGACCCAAGGTGGCCGCTCTCACTGTGGGGACCGTCCTGCTCCTGACAGGCATCGGGGCAGCATCCTGGGCCATTGGTGAGAGTGGACAGACCCCTGCATTTCTACCCTCCCCTGCCCCTGGCAGCCCCCAGCCTGCCTGCCCTCACTTCTGCCTTCTCTGCAGTGACTGTTCTACTCAGGAGTGATCAGGAGCCGCTGTATCCAGGTGAGTAGAGCGGGCTGAGACCCTCTGGGGAGCCCTGGAGGAAACTCGCACCTGGGGGGAACTCAGTGAAAGGATTTTTTAAATGAATGCCCGAATGCCTGCAGGAATGCTGGTGGTGCTTATGTACATGTGTGGCTGATCTAATGCCGTGTTCTTCAGACTCTAAACATGTTATCCATTAAGTGCATCATGAAATCAGTGAGTTGAAAACCACATATAAAAAAGTATGAAACAGATTTGATTAAAAAAATCAGAGTGCATCTGTTTCCGTAAGAAAAAGTTCTGTTAATCTTTCTTTGGGGTTTTATGAAGGTGGGACTGTTATTCCCTCCATTTTACAGATGGGGAAACTGAGGCTTGGAGCAATGCTGTAGTTCACCCTAGGAAACGGAAGTTCCGGGCTACATCATAATGTAAACATGAGTTTCTTATTGTGAAACATGGTCAATACATGTTTGAGAGGTAGAGGTGCTGTATGAATTCAGCCAACCTTTTTCTGTCGCTTCTTGGTGGTAGCTACTGTTGTTATTCCCATTTTACAGATGTAGAAAGTGAGGACTAGAGAGGACACACTGTGCGCACGTGATGGCTCCAGGAATAGCACTTAGGCTTGACTGGAAGAGATGTGGAGGCAGGAATGGTCACGCAAATAAATACCAGGGTGGCCAAAAAGTTCATTTTAGTTTTTCCATAGGTGGAAAAACGAATAGATATAGAAACTAATTGTGGAATGAATGAATAAATGAATGGATCTTTCTAAATGCCAACCCCAGGCTGCCATTCAATGGCCCAGGGCAGCAGGAAGAAAGGGGAAGTTGGATGATGGGACACATTTTTCACGTGTCCCACATTTTTCATTTTCCCACGAGGCCCATCTAGTTCCATAAAGGACTCAGCTCACATTAAGAGCAGAAATGAACATCTAGACAGGAAGGCCATCAAGGTCAACCACCACAGTTGACACTTGCAGAGCATTTACCTGTGCCAGGCACAGGCCTCAGGGCTTTGCAAATATTAATTCATTAAATCCTTCCCACGGCCTATTTTAATATGGGGAAATGAGGTGTGGAGAGACCAAGTGACTTGCCCCAGGTCACAGGGATCGGAACTCAGATAGCCTGGATCCAGAGCTTGTGTAGAACTACTATACTCTATTGTTTCTCAAGAAACAGCCCAGTGAGTTGCCATGTCGATGGCTAATGTATGCCAGGCCCTGGCTGCAGCCTTTGCACAAGACCCCTGTGAAGTTGGGGCCGTTCATCATCACTCCCATTTTGCACATGGGTGAAACTGAGGCCCAGTGACTTGTACTAACTTGAACATTGAATAAATGGCAGGGCAGAGGGGTCATGCACCTACCAGATGCGGCTCTATGACTCGCTACTGCTGCTGGGCTAAAATCCCAACACTTGGCGGACTCCAAGGCTCCTCAGGTGCCGCCGCTCTCCACCCTCACCTCATGCTTGCTCTCAGCACTCTTCAGGCCCCAGCCCACAGGCTGCTCTCACTCTCAAAGGACCCTCCTAGCACCACAGTCTTTGCTCACCTCCTCTTTATGCTCACACCCACAGGCAGGTTTCTGGGTCCTGTCCCATCATGGCTGAGCTGAGGCTCCCACCTGGCCTGCCCTCTTTGATTCTCAGCATCCTTATCTAGAAATTGGTGAGAATTAGTGGAGGTGATGATCCGTGCAATGCTTGACTTTCAGCCAACTTGGTTAACATGGACTTCTGTGTCTCAGGCTTTAGGCTTTAACTTTCCTGAGCGACCTTTCTGCTCCCAGGCTCCATACCCTCCGCCCCCCACAACCACTCTGCATACCACCACCACCCCCTCTGTGACCCTCCTCACACGGCTCATGATTTACTCCTGGTGAATTTCAGAAGGGCAGGGGCATTTTGTTTACTGCCCTAGACAGTGTCTGGTGCATAGAAGGTGCTTAGGAAACCTTTGTTTAATGAATAAGCATGAGGACAAATCTCAGAGGTGAACTAACTTGTCCTGGGCTTCAGCTGGAAAGTAATGAGGCCACAATTCAGACCTGACTCTGGCCATCGCCAGCACTGTGCCCTCCCATTACACTTGGGTTTTTCAAAAACGTTGGGAAATTACAAAATGAACAAACAGAAACAACCCAGAAATGATATCCCCACCTCACTTTTCTGGGATTTTTCACACCTCTAAATATATCAGACAATTTGGTAAGCAAACCAGGTGACCCAGAACGTACTTTCTGCATGGCTTAAAATAACACAAACAAGAATAAAGAGTTTAAAAGTGAGAAACAGTGGCACAGAATATAGCTTTAAAAATACTTGGAGGGGGCATTTGATATTCCTTCCTCCCTCCCTCCTCCTCCTCCTTCCGCTCCTCCCTCCAAATACATCCATAAAATGATAATTTCTTTTTTCCTAAAACCTCACACTTTCTGGAAATCACAATCTCTGGAGCACTGAGAAGTCATTTAAAAATAAGAATTCACTCCCATCCCCAGCTGGTGTTTAGAACCCCAAGTCTTGGTCTGGGAACTCAAGGGGTGGTACCCAGTGGAGGTACCAGATATTCTGGGCCCCATCCCAGAACAGGAAGCCATGATTAAGGTCAGTTAACCAGGAAGCTCCTAGTACAGGCCTACATGAGTATATTTGGGGAAAAGGGGCTGATAAGGGTCCATATGACAGCCACAGAAGGAGCAGAGAGTATGCAGGTAGGCAGGTCTGGATTCAAATCCTGACTGCCAGTTCTTAGCTATATTCTCAGGGGCAAGTATGTCCTCTCTAAGGCTCAGTTTTCTCGTCTGTAAGATGGGCATAGAGATGGTCTCTCCCTCCCAGGATGATTGTGGGATAGAACCCCCCAGATATGACACATAGCATGGGGTCAGCCCATCCCCAGGAAATGTAGTCAGTGTTACTATTTTTAAAATTCATTTTTTAATTGGAGGATAATTTCTTTACAATTTAATATTGGTTTCTGCTGTATAAGAACATGAATCAGCTATATATCCCCTCCCTCTTGAACCTCTCTCCCACTCCCTACCCCATCCCACACCTCTAGATCGTCACAGAGCACCAGGTTGAGCTCCTTGTTACACAGTCACTTCCCACTAACTATTGGTTTTATGTATAGTAATGTATATGTTTCAGTGCTACTCTCTCAGTTTGTCCCACCCACTCCTTCACCAGTGCTATTACTGTGCCTTTTTTGTTTAACCCTTAGGAGGAAAGTTGCTTGACTGGCTGTTCAGTTGCTCAGTCGTGTCTGACTCTTTGTGATCCCATGGACTGCAGCACACCAGGCTTCCCTGTCCTTCACCAACTCTTGACGTTTGCTCAAACTCATGTCCATTGAGTCAGTGATGCCATCCAACCAACTCATCCTCTGTTGTCTTCTTCTCCTCTGGCCCTCAATCTTTCCTAGCATCAGGGTCTTTTCCAATGAGTCAGCTTTTCGCATCAGGCAGCCAAAGTATTGGAGCTTTAGCATCAGTCCTTCCAATGAACATTCAGGGTTGATTTTTCAGGGTTGATTTCCTTTAGGATTGATTGGTTTGATCTCCTTAACGTTCAAGGGACACTCAAGAGTCTTCTCCAGCCCCACAGTTTGAAAGCATCAGTTCTTTGGTACTCAGCTTTCTTTATGGTCCAACTCTCACATCCATACATGACTACTGGAAAAACCATAGCTTTGACTATACGGACCTCTGTCGGCAAAGTGATGTCTCTGCTTTTTAATATGCTGTCTAGGTTAGTTATAGCTTTTCTTCCAAGGAGCGAGTGTATTTTAGTTTCATGACTGCTGTCACAGGCAACATTAAAAGCTCGGGGTTTGGAGTCACTCAGGCCTGAATACAAATCTTCTCTTTGCCTTTCTCTGTCCTCAGCAGTTCAGGGTTCTCCCCGGAAATTCTGCCTCCCCTTGTCCAGATCTGTGGGGCTGTGGGAAGACTGCTCAGCTTGGGTGTGGCCTCATCAAATTCTTCCTCCAAGGATGCAAAGTTGAGTTTGGACCAGATTCACTGTCCCAGAATGTGCTCTCAGAACACCAGCCATTCAGGAGGCTCCAGAGAAAAGGGATTCACAGCTGATCTTTCCCCAAACCTACTCCTTCCCACCTTGTCCATCTCAGTCAATGGCAGCTCATCCTTCTAGTGCCTCAGATCGCCCACCTTGGAATTGCCCTTGGCCCCTCTTTTCCTTCCACCCACATCCAATCGTAGCCGACCCTGTGGGCTCCACCCACAAATTCTATGCAGAATCCTCCACTGCCCCCGCCCTGGCCCCGCCTCCATCCTCTCCCTCCTGGACCATTACACAGCCTCCTCCTTGGTCTCTCTGGTCCCATCCTGCCCCCTACAGTCTGCTCCCTACACACAGCCAGAGGGCGCCTGTGAACCCCTGAGTCAGATCAAGGCCCTCCTGGCTCAACCCTCACTCCTGGTAAAAGTCAAAGTCAGTCTAGTCTTGTCTCCTGCTCCCCCTCCTCTCGCTCACTCTGCCCAGACCCCTTGTTGTTCCTACAACAACCCCGCCCCCACCTTGGGATCTTTGCATTTGCAATTCTCTTGGCCTAGTTCTCTGTTCCCTCACCTGTCTTCTCACCTCCTTCAGATCTCTGCTTGCATACCACCTTCTCAGTGCAGCCTTCCCTGCCCACCTATAGGAAAGTACAATCTCCTGTCTCTCCCCATGTCAGCATTCCCCTGCCTCTCTGTCATGCTCGACTTGTCTCCCAGGCCCCTTCTTTTGTGACACAGCATCTATTTTACTTCTCTCTCCTATTTGTTATCCATCTCACCCATTGGCCTTTGAGCTCTCCACAGCTGGGGGTTTTGTCTGATTTGCTCATCGCTCGAAATAGAGCCTGGCACGGATGGAGTGTTTCCTAAAGCACACCTAAGGGCTGTGACCTGGCTTAGGTGTGGCAAGGGTCCTCTGGCCATGTGTGAGGAGCAGGCTGGAAGGGGCTGAGGGGAGCATCACTTTTCAGTGCATTAAGCAGGCAGGAAGAATCCCCCATAAGCACTGTGCAGCCTTGCTGTGTATCTGCCTCTTGTCACAGTTGGTGAAGCTGTGTTTGATTGGGTGATTTTTTTTTTTTTTTTGCTGTCTGTCTCCCCTATGGATGGACTTTGTGCTTGGTGAGGGTACAGCCCAGAGATGTCTTGGTCATTTTTATGTCCCCCAGCATCACTCCACATAGGAACGGGCATGGAGTATGTGTCTAGTTAACACTTGTCGAATGAATGAATGAATGAATACTGCATCCTCTGCTTGAATAATTATCCTGCAACTTAGTACGTATTCAAGGCTCTGGCAAGTCCTGCAGAAAAAAGATAACTCTTCTTTTTTAAGATTATAGGAAATCTATTTAGATATTTTGGCAATGTGATGTATTGGTCAACGATCTTCAGGCCGTAAAAGAGAAAAAGAAAAACCAAGAAACTGGCTAAATAAAAAGGGAAATTATTAACTCACTTAAGTAACGATTCTGGAGGTTCTTTAAGCCTGATTCCATTAAGGAACTATAAAAATGTTATCAGAATCTCCTGGCTTTTCTTTACATTGGTTTATCACTGCTGCCCCCATCCCCCCTCCTGCAGGCAAAGATGGACCTTGACAAATCTAGCTTCCAGCTTTTGGGCAACCAGTTTAGGAATCCCGGTTGCAAGAGGAACGCCCCTCCCCCACCTTGCCCGGTTTCCCCATGGCGATGCAGTCAGAGTCTTAGGACCCCCAATCTTTGGTCCCACTTGAGTCCTGAGCCCTTCCAGAGGCAGTCACAAATGTGCGGAGCCCGGGGTGCTCCTATCGGGCCTGCCAGGACTCAGGACTAGACTGGCACGGGCAGAGAAGCGGCCGGGAGGGCTCGGGCGGGAAGGCGACCCAGGCGCTCCTCTTGCTGCCCTGCAGTGCAGGTCGGCCCGGCGGATGCTCGGCTCACGGTGTTCGACCAGACAGAGGGCACGTGGCGCCTGCTTTGCTCCTCGCGCTCCAACGCCAGGGTGGCGGGGCTCAGCTGCGAGGAGATGGGCTTCCTCAGGTACCCGGGGTGCCCCTGGTGGGGGGCTGGGAGGGCGGGGGGCGCAGGTCTGACCGCTGCCCTGCCCAGGGCGTTGGACTTCTCGGAGCTGGACGTGCGGACGGCGGGCGCCAATGGCACGTCGGGCTTCTTCTGCGTGGACGAGGGGAGGCTGCCGCATGCCCGGAGGTTGCTCGAGGTCCTCTCCGTGTGGTGAGGAGGGCGGCGGGCAGGTGGGGCGCATGCCGCGGGCCCCACCACCCCTGGGTACCCACGCTCCCCTGGGTGCCTTCCCTCCGTCTTAATTGGCCTCTTTTTTTTGTCTCTGTGTCTTCGTCCTTGTCCCTCCCACAGCGACTGTCCCAGAGGCCGTTTCCTGGCTACCAGCTGCCAAGGTGAGACCCCAAAACTCAGAGCCCTCTTCTGAGACTCCCTGCCCTTACCGTGGTAGGGCCATGGCCCATCAGATACCCCCAGATAGGCCTTATCCTCTTAGATCCTCCAAGGATGGAGCTGTGTTCTCTCAGACTCCCTCAGGGTGGGGGTTCCACGTCCCCTCAGACCCCCAAAATAGGGCCATGTCCCCCTCGGTCCCCACAGATGGGGCTGTGTCTCCTCAGACAGACCCCTTCCCCCTCCATCAGAGCGATATTCCTCAGACCCCTCAGTTAAGATCGTGACCGCTCATTCTCTCCAGAGTAGGGCATGACCTCTCAGACCCCCAGGGCAGGGAGTCCAGGCCTCCCGCTGCCCTGACTGCCCCTCTCCCCACAGACTGTGGCCACCGAAAATTGCCGGTTGATCGCATTGTGGGCGGCCAGGACACCAGCCTGGGCAGGTGGCCGTGGCAAGTCAGTCTTCGCTATGATGGAGCACATCTCTGTGGGGGGTCCGTGCTCTCCAGGGACTGGGTGCTGACAGCCGCCCACTGCTTCCCTGAGTGAGTGTCCCCCAGGGCACTGAGGGGAGAGGCTGGGGAGCGGTGAGCTGGGGGAGGCTGTGCCCAGACAGGTGGCCACCCTCCCCTCCTTTCCCCGGTAGGCGGAACCGGGTCCTATCACGATGGCGAGTGTTTGCTGGTGCTGTGGCCCAGACTTCACCCCATGGCGTGCAACTGGGGGTGCAGGCTGTCATCTACCATGGGGGCTATCTCCCCTTTCGAGACCCCAACAGCGAGGAGAATAGCAATGACATTGCCCTGGTCCACCTCTCTGGCACCCTGCCCCTCACAGGTACGTCTGGGCCTGGGGACTCCAGGGGCCAGGAGGACAGAGGAGGGGCTGGGGCATAGAATTCATGGTGATGGGGGAAATGATCTCCAGGGGCACTCATTGTGCATTCATTAGGTAGGGGCAGTTAGTGCAGCCACTTTGAAAAACCATGTGTGAGTATTACCATTTGGCCCCGCAATTCCACTCCTAGGTATGTACCCAAAAGAAAAGAAGATACATAGCTCTACAAAAACTAGTGCGTGGGTGTTCATAGCAGCATTATTTACAGTAGCCAAAAGATGGAAACCACCAGATGTCTACCATCTGACATGTAGATAAACAAAAAAGCGTGCTAGATACATACAATGGAATCATATTAGCTTAGAAAGGAATGAAGTGATCCATGGTACACAATGGATGACCCTGGACAGCATTGTGCTCAGAAAGAAGTCAGACCCAAACAGCCACATTCTATATGATTCCATTTCTACAAAATGTCCAGAACAGGTAAACCTGCAGAGATAGAAAGTACATTCGTGGTTCCCGAGGCGTGGGGGTGGCACAGAAACGTTGGGAGGTCAGAGGTAAAGGCAGTGATGAAAATGTTCTGAAATCGATCTTGGTGGTGGTGGTACCTTCCTACTGCCAGGCAGGCTAGTCCCTGAATCTAAAACCTGTCTAAAACCCATTGACTTGTGTACTTTAAGTGGGTGAATTGTGTGGTACAGGAATTATATCTCCAAAAAAGCTATTACCAAAATAAAAGAAAGAAATGAAAAAAAAAATAAGTGTATGAATGAATCAGAAAGTCAGGAGTTATTTATTCCCTTTGTAGTTCTCCAGAGCATTTCCTTGCTGTCAGTGAGAAAGACTTACCTGGGTGTCAGTGTGTCTTTCATACCTCATCTACACATGCCTTTTGAATTAAGAGCAGGCTGTGGGCTTCAGCCTCCAGTACTCTTGCCTGGAAAATCCCATGGATGGAGGAGCCTGGTAGGCTGCAGTCCATGGGGTTGTGAAGAGTTGGACATGACTGAGAAACTTCACTTTCACTTTTCATTTTCATGCATTGGAGAAGGAAATGGCGACCCACTCTAGTGTTCTTGCCTGGAGAATCCCAGGGACGGGGGAGCTTGGTGGGCTGCCGTCTATGGTGTCGCACAGAGTCGGATACAACTGATGCAACTTAGCAGCAGCAGCAGCAGCATTGGGCTTCAGCTATCAGAAGGCCACCAAGTGGTAGTAATAGTAATAATAATAATGTCGATGATAAGGAAGTTATCATAGCAATGATGATGAGCCTTCAGCAGGCATCAGTATGATGATAATAATAATGATAAAGAGGGCCTTCCCTGGCAGTCCAGTGGTTAGGACTGTACCTTCCAATGCAGCGGGTGTGGGTTTGATCCCTGGTTGGGACCTAAGACCCACATGCTCTCTCTGCCAAAAAACACCCAAACATAAAACAGAAGCAATTTTGTAGCAAATTCAATAAAGAGTTTAAAAATGGTCCATATTTAAAAAATTAAAAAATCTTGGGCTTCCCTGGTGGTTCATTGGTTAAAAATCTGCCTGCCAATGAAGGAGACATAGATTCAGTCCCTGATTCAGAGCAACTAAGCCCAGGTACCACAACTCCTGAAGCCTGATCGCTGTAGGCCTCTGTTCCACAACAAGAGAAGTCACTGCAATGAGAAGCCCGTGCACCAGAACCAGAGTAGCCCCACTACAGTTCGCATAAATAGTGAGAAGCCCTCACAGCAACAAAAACTCAGCACAGCCTTAAATAGATAAATAAGATTTTAAAACATCTTAAAAAATAAGAATGAAAGAATACGATAATAGTGATGATAGGATGAACTCCTACACTTGCCCGTGCCTTCTGTGGCTCGCCACCGGCCTCAGCTTGTCCCAAGCACGCACTCATTTCATTGTCACCGCAGCCTGGGGAGGGTGGGTTCTCTTATGATCCTGTGTTGTTTGTTTTTTTTTTACAAGAGGAAAATTCCCGACATAGAGAAGATACATAATTCCCCACATTCTCACAACTGGAAAATGGCAACAGTTTGAGCCCAAGTTGCATGGCTCTGGAATCTGTGCCTATAAGCCCCTGGCTGAGCTGCCAGAAAAGTCAGTACTGTTTTGTAGTTTGCATTATTGTCTTTGTTTTTTATAATTTTAAAAAATTGTTTATTTATTTGGCTGCGCTGGGTCTTAGTGGTGGCATGGGGAATCTTTAGTTGCAGCTTGCGAGATCTAGGTCCTTGACCAGGGATTGAACCCCGGGTCCCCTGTGCTGGGAGCTCAGAGTCTTAGCCACTGGTCACCAGGGAAGTCTGCCTTATTCTTATTTTTAATGGTTATTTTCTTTTGAATGGTCCATGATACTAGTTCTTCATTTAAGGGAACAATACATGTGAGCGGCCTGTATTTGGACATGGGGCTGAGGGGAGTGGTGTGGGCTTTGGGGTCAGATACTCAGCAGTTCTGTGGTCTTGGGTATGAGGCTTCACCTCTCCAAACCTCAGTTTCCCTCATCTGTTAAATGACTCCTGAAGGTTATTGAAATGCTGAAAAGGGTTAATCTGAGTCAAAGAGCTTAGAGCAATGCCTGCATTCAGTTAATACTAATAATCATTGCTGTTGTTGTTTATTACTATTCCTAGTTACGTGAGCATTTCCTGTTAGCCAGGCATGCTATTCAACACTTCACCAATTTCTCACGATACACCTCTGGGGGGGAAATGATTATTCTTTCCATTTTGCACCTGAGAGCTCTGAGCTCAGGCAGGTGAAGTCACCAGCAAGGCTTGCTAGCGAGGCTGCCAGGACCACTTGCATGGGTTGTGCACTGAACAAAGATGTCATGTCTCGGGGATGCCATTCTTACAGTGGACAGGATAGACTGGTGTGTTTATGATGATGATTTTTTTGACAGGTGGAAGTCCAATATCTCAAGATAGTGCCTTGTAAAATTTCTTACAGAAGGGACTTCCCTGGTGGTCCAGTAGCTAAATGGGAGGCACTTTCAATGCGGGGGGACACAGATTCGATCCCTATTCTGGGAACTAAGATCCCACATGCCACGGTGGCCAAAAAATTGAAAAAATAAATTAAAATTTCTCAAAGTCACTCTCTAGGTAGGGGGCAGCCACATGGGCCATGGTTAAGAACACAGGCTTAGAAATTGGGCCAACCTGGGTTCAAATTTTGGCTCTGTCATTGACTCAATCTAAGGCTTTGGACAAGTGACATGGTTTTATTTCCCCCTCTTTAAGTGGTGGTAATAATAGCCCCTACCTCTCTGAGCTGATGGGATATTAAGGGAATTCACCCAGAAAGATGCGAGTACATAGTGAGTTCTCAATAGAAGTCAGCTTCCTTTATTTTTAAAAATGTATTGAGGGATGCTATGCTATGCTAAGTCACTTCAGTCGTGTTCAACTCTTTGCAACCCCATGGACTGTAGCTGCCAGGCTCCTCTGTCTATGGGGTTTGCCAGACAAGAATACTGGAATGGGTTGCCATGCCCTGCTCCAGAGAATCTCCCCAACTTAGGGATCAAACCCATGTCTCCTGCATTACAGGTGGATTCTTTACCACTGAGCCGCTGGGGAAGCCCTGTATTGAAGTATAGTGATTTACAATGTTGTGTTAATTTCCTCTATACAGTAAAGTGACTCAGTTACACACACACACACACACACACACACACACACACATATATCTTTTTCATATTCTTGTCCATTATGTTTTATCACAGGGTATTGAATACGGTTCCCAGGACTATACAGTGGGACCTTGTTGTTTATAGGAGGCAACTTCTGTTGTGGTGTTTGTGAAAGAACAGAGGGAAGGGTGGGCCAGGGCAGCTGGAGCGGGGTTTGTCCTGGGCGGAGCAGGCTGGCAGAGGCCCAGAGCGGTGTGGTCTCTTGCACAGAGTACATCCAGCCCGTGTGTCTCCCGGCTGCTGGGCAGGCCCTGGTGGATGGCAAGATCTGCACGGTGACTGGCTGGGGCAACACGCAGTACTACGGTGAGTCTTGTCCTCTGCTGGGAAGCTGCCTTAGGGAGACTCTGAGCTGGGCTGGGGAAGGGCAGTTGGGCTACGCCAGTGCCTCTTGGACCCGGGGGTGTAGGGACACTGAGCAGCCCAGGTGGGCACTGGGAAGGGAGGGGAGGGGAGGGGGTGTGCATGCTCCCCAGCTTCGGCCAGCCTTGCCTGCACACCCCCAGGCCAACAGGCTGGGGTGCTCCAGGAGGCCCGAGTCCCCATAATCAGCAATGATGTCTGCAACGGCCCTGACTTCTACGGGAACCAGATCAAGCCCAAGATGTTCTGTGCCGGCTACCCTGAGGGTGGCATTGATGCCTGCCAGGTGAGGGATGCTGAGGGGCAGCCGGGGCCCTGGCCTCCCCAGGGATGGAGACATAGGTCCTTGGACGATTGGGCTCCCTATCTCAGGGCCAGAGGGTTCTATGACCACAGCCCCTGGCCCTCCGAGGAAGGCCTCCCGGCCAGCCATCTCGGCCTTCAGCCAGGCCTTCCATCCCCAACCAGGGCGACAGTGGTGGCCCCTTCGTGTGTGAGGATAGCATCTCTCGGACGCCACGTTGGCGGCTGTGTGGCATTGTGAGCTGGGGCACCGGCTGTGCCCTGGCCCAGAAGCCAGGCGTCTACACCAAAGTCAGTGACTTCCGGGAGTGGATCTTCCAGGCCATAAAGGTGAAATTTGAGCCCAGATGGGAGCCAGAGGGCGGGAGGGTTTGGGACTCTGAGCGGGAAAGGGAGGCAGGGTTTTCTGGAAACCTATAGGGCTTAGAAGGGGTCACCCTAGGGAACAGATGGCTTTCACGGGGCTCCTGGGAAGGGGTGGGCACTTGTGGGACGTTGGGGGAAGCCCCTAGTTGTCTTTCCCCAGACTCACTCCGAAGCCAGTGGCATGGTAACCCAGCTTTGACCTGTGGCTTCTCCTCGCTGTGCACGCCTCCAGGGCCCGAGCTGATCTAAGGGGCCCCAGCCCCACGTGATGGGGTTCACCCTGGGCCAGGGATGGAACATTTTTCTTCTTGGGCCCAGCCCACAGGTCCAAGGATACTCTTCCCTCCAAAGTCCTCCACAGTGGCGGGCCCACTCAGCCCTGGGACCACCCTCCTGCCCCCCATGTAAATATTGTTCTGCCATCTGGGACCCCCCCATCTTGTGCTCCTGATGACAGGATGCTCTTTAAATAATAAAGTTGGTTTTGATTAATGTGGTCTCTGAGTTTGCAGCTGTAAGCAGCAAATGAGGACATTTGGGCGTATCGAAGAGAGCGATTAGGGCCTGGCATAGATCAAGGCAGGGAGGATAATCCTCCAGTTCCCACTGGCTTAACAGAAAAGATCTTAATTGGTTCACTTAACTGAAAATGCACTGGAGGCTCTGGCTTCTCTTCCCGATCCAGCTGCTCAAACATTTTTCAGGACTGTGCCTTACTTCCTCTCTCACATCTGCTTTTCTCTGTGTCAGCTTCATTTTCAAGCAGTCTCTTCTACAACTAGAGATAGAAATGCGCCCCCCCCAACCCACAGAAACTCTAAGCTTATATGCTGTGGACCACTTAGCAGCCTCAGTAGAGAAAGAATGCTTCTTTCCCATCAGCTGTAGCAAAGAAGCCCCAGGCCTGGCTCTCCCTGGACAGATTTGGGCCATATGCGCATCCCTAATCAGATCACTGTGCACCTGTGCATGGGGTGGGGAGGAGGTTTGACCCTCAAGAACTACATGACCTGAGAATGAGGGCTTCTCCAGAGGAGAA
Organism: Bubalus bubalis; assembly: GCF_019923935.1. NCBI lineage: Eukaryota > Metazoa > Chordata > Mammalia > Artiodactyla > Bovidae > Bubalus > Bubalus bubalis. Next base: position 45,442,134 of record NC_059174.1, read on the forward strand.
TGAGGGCTTCTCCAGAGGAGAATGAGGTGCTGTTTCAAAAAAAAATGGTTGTAGATACCCAGTGAGAAAAAAAGACATCTACTGTGGATCTCCACAGGAAGCTGGACCCTGTGGACAGAAGGCAGGTGTGCCAGGCCTGGTGAGCACAGCCTGAGACATCCCCCTCATCTCTTCATCTGGGCTGGAGGTTGGTTTCAGCTTCCCCTTAGACCCACTTTGCTCCCTAGAGCAGGGGTCCCAACACCCCAGACCACAGACCATTACCAGTCCGTGGCCTGTTAGGAACCAGGCCTTGTAGCAGGAGGTGGACATGGGGCGGAGTGAAGCTTCATCTGTGTTTACAGCTGCTCCCCATTGCTTGCATCACCGCCTGAGTTCAGAAAAACAAACCCTGGGCTCCCACTGATTCTGCATTATGATTATATCACAATGTAATAATAATAGTAATAAGTGAAGTGAAGTCGCTCAGTTGTGTCCGACTCTTTTAGACCCTGTGGACTGTAGCCTACCAGGCTCCTCAGTCCACGGAATTTTCCAGGCAAGAGTACTGGAGTGGGTTGCCATTTTCTTCTCCAGGGGATCTTCCCAACCCAGGGATCGAACCCGGGTCTCCCGCACTGCAGGCAGACGCTTTACCGTCTGAGCCACTAGGGAAGCCCACCATTTCCTTAAAGTACACAATGCGCTGGAATTATCCTGAAACCAGCTTCCCCATCCCGGGTGTGAAAAAATTATTTTCCACAAAACCGGTCTCTGGTGCCAGAAAGATTGGGTACCACTGCACATCGCACAGAGTTGGACACGACTGAAGTGACTTAGCAGCAGCAGCAGCAGCAGAACAAAAGTATTGGCAGATCTTGGGCGGGGGGAACCCAGATGGTCACCAGGGGGCACCACTGCTCCTAAACTATGGGGCTTCCTGGTTAGGCTTGACCAGGTGCTGCTGGACACCAGATGCTCTGCAGGAAAACACCCACCAGATGCCTATTTCCCATGATAAAAATTCAATGTGTTGCTCATCAACTACAAGTCCCCAAGCAATTTCCTAAAACACAAATAGACACAGAAAAGTCCCTGCAAATAACATTGTTGTTCAGTCGCTCGGTCATATCCGACTCTGCGACCCCAGGGACTGTTCTTTACCATCTCCCAGAATTTGCTCAAACTCCTGTCCATTGAGTCAGTGATGCTGCCCAACCACCTCATCATGTCACCCCCTTCTCCTTCTGCCCTCAATCTTTCCCAGCATCAGGGTCTTTTCCAATGAATACAGACTATTTACTTGGAAAATGCCCCAGGCATTTCTCCCTGGATCAGACCCTTAGGATCTGGTGATCCTCACCATGGCTTTGTTCATCAGGAATGCCCTGACTCCACATCTCCACACAGTTTTCCAAACATCTGTGTGCGGCTGTGCTCGCTGTTCTACCCACCATATTGGAGATATAATTCAAGACTTGACTCACACATTGCTTGTTAAAAATGTTTTGAACTACAGGGATGGGACTATAAATTTTCCTTTATCATTGTCAGTTGAAAAATGTACTGTACGTGTGTTTTGTTAAGTTTGGGAGCTCTGAGAGAACATGGTCTACCTTGGGGATTCTGAGCAGATATGGCTGTGTCCTGGGGGGTTCAAGGGGACACAGCTCACTCTGGCTGGGAGGGGGCCAGTCTGAGAAGACACGATCTTGCTCTGGGTGGGACTGAAGTCCCAGGGTAGGACTCCCACCCTGGGAAGCTCGAAGGGATGCAATCTGATTCTAGGGGATCTGGTTGGAAGTCTAGACATTAAAAACCTATAGATCTCCTCTGGGAAGTTGTTAACCAGGAGGTCATTCTGGGTTTTGCCTGCATCATTGCTCTTGGAGGGGAGAAGAGGTTGGGGAGATTGATTTACTCAATAGCCAATCAGCAGTCTCCTATGTTGGCCAGCGGTAGGTAAGCCTCAGTTTCTCCTTCCGCTCTCCCTAAACCTTGCCACCCACTCAAGGAGTCATGCAGATATTAGAAAAATATTAATAACAATCACAGGGTTGCTTTGAAGCTCTGCCAGGATCTTGGTCTTCAGAAAGATCAAATATCAAAACTCTTTCTTCCATGTCATTGCTGTGTATCTCCAAGCCAGAAATATTTGGCCCATCTTATCTTTGGCCCAATTTATGTAACCACCTCAGGGATACACGCAAGGCTTTGCACTCATGGTGAGTGTTTATATCTGAGTATTCACTTTCAAATATAGAAAGCCTTCTGGATGTAACTTGGAATGGAAAGCTCCATATGTGGTTTGTAAGTTGGCATTCTCCCAGTCAAATCCAAGGGGAAGTATACAGTTATTTTTTTTCTACCATGGTTTTTCTGCAAGTAAATTGGCACCATAATTAACAATGATTATGATGGCCATGAATTCTGTATTCAGAAATAATTATTGTTGAATGTTCAAATAGGGCTGTAAGGAGAGAATGGATTTTCATTTCTGCAGAAAAAATAATACTATTTAAATCCTACAGTTACTTAGTGAGCAGCTGCCCCAGTTCTAGGCTGCATAACAAACCATCCCAAACTTTGTGGTGTAAAATAGCAACCATTTTATTATGCAGATTCTGTGGTTCAGAAAGTCAGAGGGGTAACAGCAGGGACACCTCTACTTCATGATGTCCAGGTCTTCAGCTAGAAGTCCTAAAGCAGGGGTCCCCAACCCCTCAGCCATGTGCCAGTACCAGTCCATGGCCTGTTAGGAACTGGGCTGCACAGCAGGAGGTGAGCTGTGGGTAAGAGAGTGAAGTGTCATCTGTGTTTACAACAGCTCCCTATAGCTTGCATTACCACTTGAGATGGCAAATGACAGTGGCCTTAAAAGTATGCTGAAGACTTCAAATTTCCATACAGTCTGGATTAAAGTCAAAGCAGAGTATCTCAGGATTGCCACCAAACACTGTAAAGCCTGCTTCCGTTTCCAACATCCTATATTTGTGAAGCAGGGTTTTCTGCAGTGACAGCAACCAAACAAGATCACAGAGTAGTAGACTGGACATAAGCAACATACTTTGGGTGTCACTGTCTCCCATCGCCCTCAGATGGGACCATCTAGTTTCAGGAAAACAAGCTCAGGGCTCCCACTGATTCTACGTTATGGTGAGCTGTGTAATTATTTCATTAAATATCACAATGTAGTAATAATAGAAATAAAGTGCACAATAAGTGTAATGAGCTTGAATTATCCCCAAACTGCTTCCCTCTGACCCTAGTTCCTGGGCCAAAAAGTTTGGGGACCACTGTCCTAAAGGGTGGACTGACTTGGTGAAAAGGGGCTGCTTTACTCACAAGTCTGGTGCCTGGGCTGGAACGGCTCAGCGGCAGGGCTCAGCTGGAACCATCAATGCATTGGTCTGTCCAAGCGGCTTGGGCTTCCTCCCAGCATGGCTGCCTCAGGACGTGTGGACTGCTCATGTAGCTCAGGGCTCCATAGCAAACGTGCTCGCAAATGCTGCCTTTCATAGCTCAGCCTCACTACTTTTCTACTCTGTTGGTTGAAGTAATCACAAACTGCGCAGATTCAAGGAGGGGAGACAGAGACAGACCCCCACCTCATGATGGGAGGCTAGTCAGAAAATTTAGGGCTATGCTTTAGAACTGCCATAGGCACTTATTGACTGCAATTGAACACTGGCTGCTGACAAAGTGGAGAAATTATCTGAAGTGTCCACTCAGAAGAGTTGCCCTTGACCTTTGTGGATAATAACATTATAACAGTAATATATTTTAAATACATTTTCAGATTTTTTTTTATATCTCAGAAGTTCATTCTAAGATGATGATATTCAGCTTTGGGCACATAAGCATTTGGCCAGAATGCCTATGTGTTGCATCTTTAAATAATAATCATTTTTATAATAATAAGAATATTCATGAAGATTTTTTGAGCACTTCTTATGTGTTGGGCACTGCTGAGAGTTTTATGTATGTTAATTAATCATTTTCACAAATTCACATGTCTGAGTGTGATTTTCTTAACTTTTACTATTTATTCATTCAACTAATATTTATTGAGCAGCTATTATGTGTCAAGCACTGTTCTAAGCACCAGGGGCTTAGAAATGGAGACAAAAAAATAAACAGACAAAATTCCTTGCCCTATGGAGCTGCCTTTAGGAAAGACAGACCAGGAACAAATACTCTGGTACCATTTGTATTTATATTTTATTTAATAAAATAAAATATAATTATTTAATAAAATAAAATATAATAATTATCTTTCTTTTTGTCTTTCCCCCTTTTTCAACTTAACCTTGACATTAATAGTAATATTTTTGAAACCATGGGCTTCATATGGCAGTGGCATACTTTTATTTCAATATAAATCAAACCTATTATGGGACTTCCCTGGCAATCCAGTCCCTTCTCCTCCAGGTACAAGCCAGAGTGACCACCCAGCCCATGGGGCTACTTTGGGGGCTTCTCTGGCCATTGCTGGTGGATGAGTGGGATAGAAGACTCTGGAAAAGGGTCAGATGTAATGCAGGCACCCCAGCCCTTAGCTGACAACTTTTCCTTTTCCCTCAGTCCTGCAGAACCAAGTGACCTGGAGCAAGGAGTGAGGAGGTGAAGCTAGACATGCTCCCCAACTTGGTCAGGGAACAGGACTGGGGGGCAGGCAGAGAGGGGCCTAGGGATCTGAGGGGACATGGCCCCACCCTGGGGGGATGTCTGAAGGGACATGGCCCCACCCTGGGGGGTGTCTGAGGGGACGTGGCCCCACCTGGGGGGGATGTCTGAAGGGACATGGCCCCACCCTAGTGGGTGTCTGAGGGGACAGGGCCCCACCCTGGTGGGTGTCTGAGGGGACATAATCCCCCCGGGGGTATCTGAGGGGACATGGCCCCACTCTAGTTGGTGTCTGAGGGGACATAATCCCCCCGGGGGTATCTGAGGGGACATGGCCCCACTCTAGTTGGTGTCTGAGGGGACATAATCCCCCTAGGGGGGTATCTGAGGGGACACAGCCCCACCCTGGGGGGATGTCTGAAGGGACATGGCCCCACCCTGGGGGGTGTCTGAGGGGACATAATCACCCCAGGGGGTATCTGAGGGGACATGGCCCCACTCTAGTTGGTATCTGAGGGGACATAATCCCCCCAGGGGGGTATCTGACGGGACATGGCCCCACCCTGGGAGGATGTCTGAAGGGACATGGCCCCACCCTGGTGGGATGTCTGAGGGGACAGGCCTCCCCCCGGGGCGTGTTTGAGGAGACATGGCCCTACCCAGGGGGGTGTCTGAGGAGACATGGCCCTACCCTGGGAGGATGTCTGAAGGGACATGGCCCCACCCTGGTGGGATGTCTGGGGGGACAGGGCCCCACCCTGGGGCTGTCTGAGGGGACAGGCCCCCCCACCGGGGCATGTTTGAGGAGACATGGCCCTACCCAGGTGGATGTCTGAGGGGAAATGGACCCACCCTGGGGGGGCTGGTGGAGCCTCAGTGGTCTAGGTGTACCCAGCCTTACTCCCTTGGGGCTGGAACGTGGGGATGAGGCCCCCCTCAGAGGGCAATGGCTTCTCGAGGAGCTACAGCTGCAGAAGCCCTTTACACTCTTTGAGGTCATGCACAGGATGGCCTGTGTGAGTGCCCCAAACCCCTAACTGTACAGGGGCCCCACTTCCCCCGACCCCACTCCTGCCTCATCCAGTCTATATCTGCTCCCTCCTCCTTCTGGGTCTTGGGCCCAGCACCCTCTCCAATCGCTGACCTGAGCCCCTTCTGCCCACCTCTTCCTTTTCTGCCTCCCCCAGGTCAGCACCAACAGGCTGGAGTCCTTTGGGAAGCCTGTGGCCCTGTTCACGCCTGAGGTTATTTCCCCTGGAGATGGGCCAGGCCTTTGCGGCCCCGTTCTGGGCAGATGGGTCCACACTGAGTGGGATCCCCTTGGAGCAGGTGGAGAGCTGCCAGCCTGAGCTGCTGCAGTGGAAGGCCCAAGATCTGGCCCATGCCTCCTCCCGGTGTGCCCTGCTTGTGGCCACCTGGGACCGAGTTCCCACTCTTGGGGCCCTTGGTCTCCAGGTGAGGAAAGGGGTGAAGGGAGAAGGGCCAAGGCTGGGGTTCTCAGGCCCAGGCCCAGGGAAGAAGGATCTGGTTCCTTGACAAGTGGGAAACACCAGGGGGGAGAGTCAGAGACAGAGGGAAAGAGCAAAAGATTAAAAACAGGAGGGTGATGGCAGATACGGAGAGACAAAGAGGAAAGTGCAGTGAGAGAGAGAAAATGGGTGATGGAGAGAGGGAGACAGACATGGACTGGGAGAGAGAGAGAGAGAGAGACAGAAAGAGAGATGGCAGAGGGAGTGAGACCATAGATGGAGAGACGAGCGAGAGAGAGAAAGGGATAGGTAGACTGAGGGCTGGGGAGTGGGGACTGGGAGAGTGGAGGCAGAAAAAGAGAAATAAAAAACAGAGACTAAAGGGACTTCCTTGGTGGTCTAGTGGCCAAGACTGTGCTCCCAATGTAGGGGGTCCGGGTTCCATCCCTGGTCAGGGAACTAGACCCCACATGCCCCAACTAAGAGTTTGCATGCCACAACTAAAGATCCCAAGTGTCACAACTAAAACCCAGCACAGTCAAATAAATAAATAACAAGTATTTTTAATAAAAAACAAATATTAAAAAAAAAAAATAGAGACTGAGGGAAAGCGAGAAGGCTGATACCCCTCTGTCCCCACCCCCTCCCCTTTCTTTGTTACACAACCCAGGCTCTGACTCCCACTCCCTGGTTCCCTGACTCTAGCCGCTGGTTGACCTCACTGGCCATGCTGCTTCTTCCTCATCCCTTTCCTTCTAGGATTTCAAGCTCCCTCCTGGCCTGTACCCTCACCACCTGTGCCCACCTGTGCCCTCCTTCCCTCGCACCTAGGCAGCCCCTCATCAGAAGACGCCCCTCTCCTCTTACTCTCGCCCCTAGGCAGCACAGCTAACCTCATACCTGGGATCATGAACTTGAAGGGCCGTCTCACCAGCCTCCCTCACTGTCCCCCTCTCCCCTCAGACCAAGTCACCTCACTCTCAGCTGTGATGGTCTTGCTTCCTATTTCACTGGGAAATGGGGGCAGAAACCCTTTGTGAGCCCCAACCCTCCCTGCCCCTCTGCCCAGGCCCCTGTACCTTCCAGGCCATGGGGATGGAATATGGTCTGTGCTCCTGGCTAAGCACTGCTCCGTGATTGCTCCTGAATCTCACCTGGAGATTCTTCTGTGCTCTCTCTTCTACATCAGTGCTTCTCAAAGGGGGCCCAAACCAGCAGCAGCAGCAGCATCTGGAAACTTGTTTGAATATTCTTGGGTGGATATCCTTGGGTAGCACCCCAGACTACCACTCTGGGTGGGGCCAGTGGTCTGTTTTAACCAGCCCCTCGGGGACTCTGATGCACGCTCAAGCTTGGGCAACACTGATTTAATGCTGTGATATCAATTTGCCTCTTCTTATAGGATCCTTCTCACTACATTCCAACAGGCTCTGATCTGTCCATCTTAAGAAGCCTCTTTCCCAGTAGTCATGAACGGGTGTGTGAGTTGGACCATAAAGAAGGCTGAATGCCAAAGAATTGATGCTTTCAAACTGTGGTGCTAGAGAAGACTCTTGAGAGTCCCTTGAACTGCAAGATCAAATCAATCATAAAGGAAATCAACCCTGAATATTTGTTAGAAGGACTGATGCTGAGACTGAAGCTCCAAAACTTTGGACATCTGATGCAAAAAACCAACTCATTGGAAAAGACCCTGATGCTGGGAAAGATTGAAGGTAGGAGGAGAAGGGGGCAACAGAGGATAGATGGTTGGATGGCATCACGGCTTCAATGGACATGAGTTTGAGCAAACTCCAGGAGATGGTGAAGGACAGGGAAGCCAGGTGTGCTGCAGTCCATGGGGTCACAAAGAGTCAGAAACAGCTTAGCAACTGAACAACAAGAAACATCCCTCGGTCCCTCTGCACCCCTCCCCTATACCCAGCTCCTGCCCCCTTTCTTAGACACCCTTTACATCAAATACCCCCAAAGCCTGCTGCCTCCAACCCTCTCTTTCCAGTCTCTTGAACTCTCTCTGATCAGGCTTTTGTCATCCTTCAACTTCAAGCCTCCAAAATCACCTTTTTTTCCCCTTTTGGCCGAGTTTGTGGGATTGCAGGATCCTAGTTCCCCAGTTGGGGATTAAACCTGGGTCCCTGTTGTGAAAGCACCGAGTCTTAACCACTGGACCATCAAGCAGGAACTCCTTTTCCCAACCATTCTTTTTTTTTTTTTTTTTTTTTCCCAACCATTCTTGATGAGGTCCTCTGGAGAAGGGAACGGCTACCCACTCCAGTATTCTGGCCTGGAGAATTGTCCATGGAGTCTCAAGAGTCAGATACGACTGAGCGACTTTCACTTTCACTTTCCCCGACCCCTGTCTAGCACTTAATCCTCCGACCATGTCCTGCTTGACCATCAGCAGCTTTAGATAATGCCCAACACCTGTCTTCTCCCTGAAGCTCATTTTTCCCCACTTGTAGGACCCCAAGCATCTAGTTTTCCTCTTATCTTTCCAGCTAGGCCACCTTCTCAGCCGTCACTCTAAAGACTGAGTGCCTGTGGACTCACCCCACCCTTTGCTCACCCCCATCTTGGCCCACTCCCTTGGGTGTCCCTTCCATGTTTTCTATTGTAAATACCCGCATCTGTGTCCCCTTTCCCCCTCAAGAGTGTCACTGTAACCTGAGCCTCACTGGACACATGCATTTCTGTCTCAGATTCCTCCCATCAATAGCCTCCCCCAGAGTGGAATCTGTGCTGGGGATCCCCAATCCCAGTGTTGTGTCCTGTCCCCACAGTGAATGGGCACCCACTTCCCCTGTCCTTCTCCATCGCCAAAGCTGGGCTCGCTGTCCACACATGGGACTTAGTCACTTGCCTGGCCATGGAGACAGGCCTCAAACTGTGGATCCAGGACGGGTATCTGGAACTTGTGGCACCACACACTGAGGTCACCATCACCAAGGGCCTGTGTAGGCCCAAAACCCTGACCTCTCCGGGAATGGCCTAGCTGAAACCTGGGCTGTTCCAGCCCAATTGGCAGGAGATGGAGCCCTGCAGCCTACTTGAGGGCCAGGTATGCAGGCCCCAAGAGCTGTGGGCAGCTTTCAGAACTGATGAGGCCCTTTCCAGCTTGTGCCTGGACCCTCCCAGTGTGTGGACAAGCTGTGTGGAGGAACGGTGTGTGGCAGTGTGCTGTCATCTGTCAGGCACTGGCTGCCTTCACCCGGGTCTGTCAAGCTACTGACATCCCTGTGGGCACCTGGCATGGTCCTGACTTTTGTGGTAAGCTGGAGGGAGATATTAAAGAGAAGTGTGGAAGTTGGGACTGGGAACGCTGTGTGCAGTTGCATAGGCTGTGGACTGCACAAAAACATCTGGCCCTGCTCTGGGGTCTGAGAGGATACAGACCTACCCTATGTGTGTGTCGGGACAGGGATTGTCTTGAACACCAAACTTAATACTGATGTCTCTCCCTGTCTCTCTCCTCGCTCCAGAACTATCCTGCCCTGAAAACGGCCACTGGGAGACACGTGCCGGTAACTGCCAGACCATCTGCCCACACAAGAAGGTGCCTCTGACCTGCCACAGCCTGTGTCGTGAGGGATGTGTATGCCATGCTGGTTATGTGTTCAGTGGTGGGGCTTGCATGCACCCAGACCTCTGTGGCTGCCCCGGCAGAGACATGTCCTGCCCCTAGGGGCTCGAGAGCTGAGCTCCCGCTGCGTGAGCTGTGCGAGGATAAGGAGGCTGGGCGACCACCTCGCTGCATCCTCCAGGCTTGTGGAGATGGGACCATGTGTCTGCTGTGTGCGGGGGTCTGGCTATGGAGTCCTGAGTGGCAGTAACCAAGTGTCAGGTGACCCCCATCACCACACCTTCAATGGGGTCATCTTCACAAGCCAGGGGGCCCGCCACTATGTGCCAAGCTGTGCCTGTCAAGTTGGCCAAGGGGCACCGGCATTCACCGTGTGGGTGGATAATGACTACCTAAGCCCCACAGCCAGCCTGACTGGGGCATGGCAGATCGAGGTGGGTGCCCAGGAGGTAAAGGTTATGATGGAGGCTCAGACTACTGGGAAGATCCAGATAAGCTCAGCCAGGGCTAGGACCAGAGTCCAAGGGGCCCCCCACCCCGGGTTGGGGGGGCTGAAGGGACATGGCCCATGCCAAGGGTCCTGAGGGAATGAGAGCCCACCGGGGCTTGCCTGATGTAGACACGGCCCCGTTTATGTTTCCAGCCCACCTGTCCCTGCCCCTGGCTAGCAGCCCCAGCCACGTGTGCATCAGTGGTTCTGGGCAGCAGTGCAGACCGAGGCTGGCCTATGACTGGTGCCCACCACCTATCTGCCATGTGCCTGAGATCTACATTGCTGCCCTCTGAAGCCTAGGTGGGGGACTTCAATGGGGATCCCCAGGATGACTTCCATGGCCCTGATGGCTCCCTGCTGCCTGACACAGAGACTTTACACTCAGTTGGAAGGACCTGGCCTCCCCAAGTCAGCAGCTCCATCACAGGCCCCGTGCCTCTGTACCCTCACAACAGGGTTTCCTGGTACCAGTCCCTGGCCTTCTGTGGGCTGACAGCCCACAACTGGCCCTTCCACGCCTGCGATGAGCCAGCCGAGGCCCAAATCCACCGTGTCCACAACCTCCGTGCCCCTGGGGGCTCAGGGAGATCCTGTGTGCCCGGCTGGGGAGCTACACCCAGCGATGGCAGCCACATGGCCTCCACCTGCAGCTGTGAAGACACCGGGTAGACTGTGGTGAGGGGCCACTCCACCAGTTCTCAGGCACTGGGCTCTACCTTCCTATCCAGGCCCTTCAGGAGTCTTCTGCTCGCTAGCTGCAGAAAACAGAAAAGTGAAAGTGAAACTTGTTCAGTCACGTCCCACTCTTTGTGACTCCATGGACTGTCAGTCAGTTCAGTTCAGTCGCTCTGTCATGTCTGACTCTTTGCGACCCCATGGACTGCAGCACTCCAGGCCTCCCTGTCCATCACCAACTCCCAGAGTTCACCCAAACTCATGTCCATTGAGTCGGTCATCCAACCATCTCATCCTCTGTCGTCCCCTTCTCCTGCCTGCAATCTTTCCCAGCATCAGGGTCTTTTCCAATAAGTCAGTTCTTCACATCAGGTGGCCAAAGTATTGGAGTTTCAGCTTCAGCATCAGTCCTTTCAATGAATATTCAGGACTGATTTCCTTTAGGATGGACGGGTTGGATCTCCTTGCAGTCAAGGGACTCTAAAAAGTCTTCTCCAACACCACAGTTCAAAAGCATCAATTCTTTGGTGCTCAGCTTTCTTTATGGTCCAACTCTCAAATCCATACATGACTACTGGAAAAACCATAGCCTTGACTAGATGGACCTTTGTTGGCAAAGTAATGTCTGCTTTTTAATATGCTGTCTAGGTTGGTTATAACTTTTCTTCCAAGGACCACTGTAGTCCATGGAATTCCCCAGGCCAGAATACTGGAGGGGGTAGCCTTTCCCTTCTCCAGGGGATCTTCCCAACCCAGGGATCAAAGCCTAGTCTTCCACATTGCAGGTGGATTCTTTACCAGCTGAGCCACAAGGGAAGCCCAAGAATACTGGAGTGGGTAGCCTATCCCTTCTCCAGTGGATCTTCCTGACCCAGGAATAGAACCTGTGTCTCCTGCATTGTAGGCAGATTCTTCACCAACTGAGAGCAGCTCATTTTGTTGGCTTACGTGATTAAGGATCTAAGAGTAGCTACTCCAGGCCTGGATCAACCTGGAGTTCAGGATCATCAGCCCTGGTTTGCTGCTTCCTGCCACGCTGGCCCTTGTCCAGCCAGGCTCACCCTGAGCAGAGTAGCTCAGGACCTTCAGACACTCAGGTGCCCAGCAGGAAAGAGAAATCCTTGGTGTGGAAGTCCCAGCAGAGTTACACTGTGTCTCCATGGCCGTGATTCTCTCCTTCTTGAACCAATCACTGTGTCTGATTTTTTTTTTTCTTTTCAAAAGTAAGACTTACTTTTTCACACTCAAGCAAATCTGGGCAGTTGACCTTTTCTGTCCTTAAGCTCCCTGCTTTTCACAGGAAGGAAAAATGTTTACTTTCACCCCACTGCTACTGGAGTGCCTAAGCTTGGTCAGAGTGCGGCGGGAAGGGTCAGTGGCGCTGGTCCACCTGAGTTTTGGGGCAGCCTGTTGGCGTGTCTCTGGTGTTGGAGTTCAAAGAGCTGATGGTAGTTACAGCCTTCTTTCATTTTGGGAGTATTGATGGGAGATTTTGGACTGCGTTTGCCGTCATTTTATCATCAACCAGATGTTCAATGTAGTCCTGTAAAATCCTAAACTATGCATTCTTTTAAAAATATAATTTAGTTATTTATTATTTTTGGCTGAGCTGGGTGCCTGTTGCTATGTGGGCTTTCTCTAGTTGTGGCAAGGGGAGGCTGCTCTTCATTGTGGTGAAGGGCTTCTCGTGGTGGTGGCTCCTCCTGTGGACCACAGGCTTCAGGTGCCCAGGCTTCAGTAGCTGTGGCACACGGCTAATTGCTCTGCAGCATGTGGGATCCTCCCAGACCAGGGACTGAACCGTGTCCCCTGCATTGGCATTCTTGTCCGCTGTGCCAGCAGGGAAGTCCCTAAACCATCGATTCTTAACTGAGGCTATTCCATCACTGAAGACTTCTTTTGCTTGTCAGAGAATCTCTTTAGGTATCAGACTGGAGACCTTAAATGTCTCTCTCAGGAGATGTTTTTCTATTTCATTCTTGGGGATGCAGGGTGGATAATTCTCCAGTTGGCTTCTCCCTGACTCCAGGCTTTGGCTCTGGGTGTTTGCATGGGCAGAAGCTGGGGTGAGGTTAGCAGTGCGCAATGGATGCTGGCCGGTGCCCCAAGGACAAACATACACTCTTCTCCCCATCCTTGCCCTGCTGCCATGCCACCTTCATCAGGAGTATTAAGGAGTCTTTCAAATACTTTTGATGAAAGACCCACAGTACAAAATACTATTAGTTTGAGGACCCAATTATATTCATTTTCTATTGCTGCTATAACAAAGTGCCATAAACTCCATAGCTTAAAACAACACAAATTTATGACACTCAACTCTTTAGGTCAGAAATTGAACACAGTTCTCATCAGGCTAAAAATCAACATGGCTGCAGGGCTGCAGGCATTCCTGGAGGCTCTAGGGGAGACCCATCTTCTTGTTCATTCGGATTGTTGCTGAATTTAATTCCTGGTGGTTGTAGGACTGAGGCTTCCATTTCTTTGCTGGCTGTAAACTGAGGTCTGTTCTTAGCTTCCAGAGACCTCCCACATTCCTTGGCTTATGGCCCCTTCTTCCATCATCAAAACCACTAACAGCAGGCTCAATCCCTCTCATACTTCAAATCTCTCTTGTCTCTTTCTAACCCTTCTGCTTTCAACTCCCACTGTCAAGAGCTCATGTGATTACATTTGGGCCCATGTGAATAATCCAGGATAACCTCCCTTACCTCAAGGTCCATAACTTAATCATATCTGCATAGGCATTTTGCCATGTGATGTAACAGGTTCTCAGGAGCCAGGGATTCGGCCATTATTTGGCCACACCAATATATGCATACACATAATACAAAGTATCACCAAATAGGTGACACTCAAATACTTCCCATTCCCTTTTTTCTGCCTTTTTTTTTTTTTTAAACAGGGATTTCTGAGACTTCCCAAGTGGTCCAGTGGTTAAGAATCCACCTTGCAATGCAGGGGATATGGGCTTGATCCCCGGTTGGGGAATTAAGATCCCACATGCAGCCCCCAGAGAAACTAAGCTCACACCTCACACACTCCTGAGTCTGTGCACTTCATTGAAGGATCCCGATTGACACAATGAAGATCCCATGTGTCTCAACTAAGACCCAAGGCAGCCAAATAAATAAACAAATATATATATGTATATATATATAAAAGTAGAGATTGTCCAATTTATCTGTACAGCCTTTAGGTTGAAAACGCAGATCCCAAAGTCAGCCTCCCCTGGTTAGAATTCAGGCAGCACCACTTCCTAACTGGATGCTCTTGGGAAAATTACTTAACCTTTCTCTGTGCTTCAGTTTTCCTTTTCATGAAAACAAATGATGCTAATAGTACCTAACTTGTGGCGTTGCTGTGAGAATCAAGTGTTGTAACAGTTCCACATAATACAGTGACTGCTGTTAAGGATTAGATGTCATAATTTTATTTATACTCTTTACTTTAGGGAAGGACACTGCACTGATGTCATTCTGCCCCCAGATCAGACCCACAGGGCTCTGCATTCCAGGGCCCTTTTGGTGATAGATGCTGTCCCAGAGCCCTGAGTCACCTCGTCCTGGGGAAAACTTGGAGTCAGCCTTACCCAAACCCTCCTTAGTTCAGCAGGCAGCTGAGGGGTGGCCTGACCCATGTTCTTACCCATTTTGCAGATGAGAAACTGAGGCACCGAAGTGAGGGGTCTGGCTTGAGGACACACAGCTACAGAGTGGGTTGAGGTACTCCGGACCAGACCTTGTCCTAGGTGATGCTGGGGACACAGTAGTGACTGATAAGGTCCCTGCCTCTGTCCCATGGAACCCGCACTCCACTGGGATAGACAGCTGTGCTCAGACAGCAAGAACCCAGTGGGGCGGAGGTGACCTGTGATGGGTAAAGGGCAGGCAGAGTGATTGGGGCTCAGTGAGGGACACTTAAGGGTCTCTGGGAAACCTTAGGAGGGATCTGGACCAGCCAGGGAAGTCTGGGACAATTTCCAGAGGAAGGGACAACTGAATTGAGGCCTGAATGACAAGATAAAGTCAAACAGGTAAACAAGAAGGCAAATGTTCCAGGAAGAAGGAACAGTGTTTTCAACCTAGAGGCAAAAAGTTAAAGCACAGAGGACTGTATGCAGTGGAGCCAGAGAGCCTGCAAAAGGATGAAGATGCAAGGGGCAGGCCTGTGGGCCTGAAATGACAGGCATGGAGTGAGGGCTTGTCCTGACGGCTTGGGACTCTACCACCTCATGGTGCCCAGTGACTCCCCTTCCCCAGCCCAGTCCCATGCACTTCTCAGGACAGGGAGTGAGCTTGTTATTCAGTCGCTCAGTCGTGTCTGACTCTTTGCAACCCCATGGACTGCAGCACGCCAGGCCTCCCTGTCTTTCACCATCCCCTGGAGCTTGTTCAAACTCATGTCCATTGAGTCGGTGATGCTATCCAACCATCTCATCCTCTGTCGTCCCTTTCTCTTCCTGCCCTCAATCTTTCCCAGCATCAGGGTCTTTTCCAATGAGTCAGCTCTTCACATCAGGTGGCCAAAATATTGGAGTTTCAGCCTCAGCATCAGTCCTTCCAATGAATATTCAGGGTTGACTTCCTTTAGAATGGGCTGGTTGGATCTCCTTGCAGTCCAAGGGACTCTCAAGAGTCTTCAACACCACAGTTCAAAAGCATCAATTCTTCCACACTCAGCCTTCTTTATGGTCTAAATCCCACATCCATACATGACTACTGAAAAAAACATAGCTTTGACCATACAGACCTTTGTTGGCAAAGTGATATCTCTGCTTTTAAATATGCTGTCTAGGTTTGTGATAGGTTTGCCATCTCTGTCTTTTTTTTCCAAGGAGCAAGCGTCTTTTAATTTCATGGCTCCAATCACCACCTGCCGTGCTTTTGGAGCCCAAGAAAATAAAATATGCCACTGTTTCCATTTTTCCCCCATCCATTTGCTATGAAGTGATGGGACTGGATGCCATAATCTTAGTTTCTTGAATGTTGAGTTTTAAGCTAGCTTTTCACTTGCTTTCATTTTCAACAAGAGGCTCTTTAGTTTCTCTTCACTTTCTGCCATTAGGGTGGTATCATCTACATATCTGAGGTTGTTGATATTTCTCCCAGCAATCTTTTTTTAAATTAATTAATTGTTTATTGAAGGATAATTGCCTTATAAAATTTTGTTGTTTTCTGTCTCACCTCAACATGAATCAGCCATAGGTATACATATATCCCCTTCCTTTTGAATCTCCCTCCCATCTCCCCCACCCCCCATCCCACCCCTCTAGATTGATACCAAGTCCCTGTTTGGGTTTCCTGGGCCAAACAGCAAATTCCCATTGGCTATCTATTTTACATATGGTAATGTAAGTTTCCATGTTACTCTTTCTCCCAACAATCTTGATTCCAGGTTGGAATTCATCCAGCCCAGCATTTAGCATGATGTACTCTGCATACAAGTTAAGTAAGCAGGGTGACAATATACAGCTTTGATATACTCCTTTCCCAATTTTGAACTAGTCCATTGGTCCATATTGGGTTCTAACTATTGCTTCTTGACCTGCATACAGGTTTCTCAGAAGGCAGGTAAGGTGGTCTGGTACTCCCATCTCTTTAAGAATTTTCCACAGTATGTTGTGATCCACACAGTCAAAGGCTTTAGCATAGTCAATGAAGCAGATGTTTTTCTGAAATTCTCTTGATTTTTCTGTGATCCAACAGATGTTGGCAATTTGATCTCTGGTTCCTTTGCCTTTTCTAAATCCAGCTCGTACATTTGGAAGTTCTCAGTTCACGAACTGTTGAAGCCTCACTTGAAAGATTTTGATCATTACCTTGCTAGGATGTGAAATGAGCACACTTATACAGTTGTTTGAATATTCTTTGGCATTGCCTTTCTTCAGGATTAGAATGAAAACTGACCTTTTCCAGTCCTGTGGCCACTGCTGTTTTCTAAATTTGCTGGCATATGGAGTGCAGCACTTTAACAGCATCATCTTTTAGGATATGAAATAACTCAACTGGAATTCCATCACCTCCGCTAGTTTGTTTGTAGTAATGTTTCCTAAGGCGCACGTGACTTCACATTCCAGGATGTCTGACTCTAGGTGAGTGACCACACCATCATGGTTATTTGGGTCATTAAGACCTTTTTTGTACAGTTCTGCATATTCTTGCCACTTCTTAATTTCTTCTGCTTCTGTTAGGTCCTTGCTGTCTCTGTCCTTTATTGTGCCCATCTTTGCATGAAATGTTCCCTTGGTGTCTCCAATTTTCTTGAAAAGATCTCTAGTCTTTCCCATTTTGTTTGAGTTTAGTGTCCCTCAAACAAAACCCCTCTTTTTCTAAAGGAAGCAGCCCATTGCATGTTCCAAAGGCCAGCAGAAGGGACTGGTGGAATTAGGTGGGGTGGAGGGGGTGTTGGGGAGGATGGCTGGGTATTCTACCCTCCTTGGCCTGCCCCTCCTCTTAAAGCCAGAGACAAGCCCTGAGATCATTACTCACTTTACATTAACAATAACTAATGTTAATTGAACAGCTACTAAGTGCCAAGCAGTATTTTTGACTAGGGACCCTCCAAGTGGCACTAGTGTAAAGAATCTGCCTGCCAATGCAGGAGGCGCTAGAGGTGCAAGTTTGATCCTTGGGTCTGGAAGATTCCTTGGAGAAGGAAATGACAAACTACTTCAGTTTTCTTGCCTGGGAAATCCCATGGACAGAGGAGCTTGGCAGGTTACAGTCCATGGGGTTGCAAAGAGTCAGACACAACTGAGCGACTAACATAGTGAGCAAAACAGGCAAAATCCTGCTCTAAAGGGTGTGACATTCCAGTGAAGAAGACAGAAAGAATACAGGTAAATACACAGATTCAAGAATGTGTTGGGAGCTTCACCTGTGGTCCAGTGGCTCACTCGGTGCTCCCAGTGCACAGGTCCAGGTTCACCCTGCTTATTTAACTTATATGCACAGTGCTGCTGCTGCTGCTGCTAAGTCGCGTCTGTCGTGTCCGACTCTGTGCAACCCCAGAGACAGCAGCCCACCAGGCTCCCCCATCCCTGGGATTCTCCAGGCAAGAACACTGGAGTGGGTTGCCATTTCCTTCTCCAACGCATGAAAGTGAAAAGTGAAAGTGAAGTCGCTCAGTCGTGTCTGACTCTTTGGGACCCCATGGACTGCAGCCCACCAAGGCTCCTCTGTCCATGGGATTTTCCAGACAAGAGTACTGGAGTGGGGTGCCATTGCCTTCTCCTATATGCAGAGTACATCATGAGAAATGCTGGACTGGATGAAGCACAAGCTGGAATCAAGATTGCTGGGAGAAATATCAATAACCTCAGTTATGCAGATGACCCCACACTTATGGCAGAAAGCAAAGAAGAACTAAAGAGCCTCTTGATGAAAGTGAAAGAGGAGAGTGGAAAAGTTGGCTTAAAGCTCAACATTCAGAAAACTAAGATCATGGCATCTGGTCCCACCACTTCATGGCAAATAGATGGGGAAACAATGGAAACAGTGGCGTATTTTATTTTTTGGACTCCAAAATCACTACAGATGATGACTTCAGCCATGAAATTAAAAGACAAAACTTGCCCCTTGGAAGAAAAGTTATGACCAACCTAGACAGCATATTAAAAAGCAGAGACATCACTTTGCCAACAAAGGTCCATCTAGTCAAAGCTTTGGTTTTTCCAGTAGTCATGTATGGATGTGAGAGTTGGACTATAAAGAAAGCTGAGCTCTGAAGAATTGATACTTTTGAACTGTGGTGTTGGAGAAGACTCTTGAGAGTCCCTTGGACAGCGAGGAGATCCAACCAGTCCATCCTAAAGGAAATCAGTCCTGAATATTCATTGGAAGGACTGATGCTGAAGCTGAAACTCCAATACTTTGGCCATCTGATGTGAAGAACTGACTCATTTGAAAAGACCCTGATGCTGGCAAAGATTGAAGGTGGGAGGAGAAGGGGATGACAGAGGATGAGATGGTTGGATGGCATCACTGAGTCAATGGACATGAGTTTGGGTAAACTCCAGGAGTTGGTGATGGACAGAAAGGCCTGGCGTGCTGCAGTCCATGGGATCGCAAAGAGTCAGACATGCCTGAGCGACTGAACTGAAGTTGTGGTCAACTTTGTTTTATCCATCCCACTCCTGAACTCATTATTCATTTTTTGTAAAGCAAGTCCCAGATATCATGGAAGCCTGTAAATATTTCAGCATGATGCTCTAATAAGAGATACGGCTTTTTTAAAAAAGGCACTATTTACTCACACTTAACAAAATTAGCAAGAATTCCCTGATATGAAAAACTGAGTGCATATTCAGATCTGACTGTCCCCCAAATATCCTGCCCTCCTCCCCTACACCACAATTTTTCCTGGCTCCCTAATGTTTGGATATCAGAGGCTCGAACATTAGGGATACAATGGGGACAAGGCATATTCTCTGGGGGGCATTACTCCCTACATGGCTTTCAGGATCTTAGTTTCCCAACCAAGGATTGAATCTGGGCCACCGCAGTGAACATGCCTAGTCTTAAGCTATTTAGCATTGATGATGATGAGTCACTTCAGTTGTGTCCGACTCTTTTCAACCCTATGGATTGTAGCCTGCCAGGGTCCTCTGCCCATGGGGGTTCTCCAGGCTAGAATACTGGAGTGGGTTGCCATGCACTCCTCCAGGGGATCTTCCCAACCCAGGAACTGAACCCAGGTCTCCTTCATTATAGGCAGATTCTTTACTGTCTGAGCTATCAGGGAAGCCCTGCTGGTGCTGTTATTTTTTTGACTGACATTTGAGTCCTGACCATATGTCAGGTCCCTTACTATTAAGGCTCATGGTAATGAAAGTATATTGGGTATTTACTTTGTGTTCATGCCTAAGCTAAGCATTTTAACAACAACAACAATGGCTAATATATTTGGGATATTTCCCATATGCCTATCTGTATGTAAGCATATTAAAATTATGGTGATCATAACAATAATATTGGCCAATATGTACTGGGCATTTGCTGTGTCCCTGTGCTAAGTGTTTAATGATATATAACAACAGTGGTTGTTGTCATTTACACGACATGTAATACATTGACTACATGTAAATGGTCATTTACTACACATTGGTCATTTACCAGCATGTCTCGTCATTTACTACATGTGTAATCCTGTCCTCATAATAGCAGGTAATATTTTCTAAGACCTCATTCTACACCAAGCACTGAGTCAGCATGTTATTAATAGTAATATTAGTCAGTGTGTGTGGACAGCTTACTGTAGGCCAGTTGAGTGCCACATGCCTCCTGCACACGATCGCACTGACCCACACTGATGATAAACAACTCGAGTTTATCATCTGTATTGTTCAGAGGAGGAAGCCAAGACTTCCAGGTGCACCGAGCGATCAAGGGGCAGAGCCAGGTCTGCACTCCAGGTCTCTCTGACCCTCAACTGTACTCTTCACTGCTGGGCTGTGCTCTCTGCCAGAGGACACTGGTTTCACAGTTTTTTGCTCTCTGGGCTCATCATGAGCATCAGACATGCCTATCGCTGACTCCAAGCATCTCCTTCATACCCATCCTCGCTGAGCCAGCCCCTCAGCCTCTGCTCCTCCCGATCCAGCAGCCAGACCTAAATTTCTGCCTGCCCCAGGCCTCCGCTGTGCACTGTTCTGATCGGCCAGGCTGGGGTGGGGATGCTCACCTGGCCTCCCTCCCCAGGTAGGAGACGTGGTCTGGCTGATCTGATGCCCCCACCACTGCAACTGCGACAGATCAGGGCATCTTTGCTGCAGCCTGGCTCCATGCCCTGTTGGGGAGGTCTGTGGTTTTTGGGGTGGCCGGTTGGGCTGTCAGAGCCCCCTAGGCACCTGTATGGACACCAGAGACCCTCACTACTTCCCCTTCAATCGGGCCATGGCTCACTTGCAAGATACCTGCACCCACCACCTGGCCCATTCCTGTGGGGGTTCTCCTTCAGTGTGACTTCCAACAGAAACCTCTGCAGCCCTCACGTGTCCTTCCTGTGCAGCAAGGAGGAGGAGCTCAGCAGCTGGAAACTGAAGACCTGTGTGACCCTGAAATGGGGGCAGCAAGTTCAGATGAGAGGGTCGACTGGTGAGCCCCACTCTCTGTCCTGTCCAGGCTGATCTCTCATCTCACCTTCATGCCTTTAACTCCATGCGGTCATCCATCCATCAATCCATATAACCATTCTTCCATACAGTCCTCCTCAATCCATCCATCCATCCATCCACCTTTTTATCCATTCATTGATCCACCCATCCCCTACTCCTCCATCCTTCCACTCCTCAATTACCTACCCCTCTATCAAACTTTATTGAAACCCCCCTGCATCAAATCATCTCTAGGGTATAGCACACCATTGATTCATCCATCCCTCCATCCTTCAGTTCTTTCCTCCCTCTATACACCCATCCTTCCCTCCCTCCATCCATCCACCCATCTTAAAATCCATCCATCAATCATCACTCATCTATTCAACAAAACTTTACAGCGACTTTGTGTCAGACCCTGTTCTAGACTCTGGGGACACAGCAGAGATCAAAACAGACAGGTCCCTGCCCCCCTGGAGCTCACATTATAACAGTGGGAGACAGATAGTAAAAATAAATACACATCAGATGGTAATAAGTCCTAGAAAAATAAAACATGAAGGGAAGATTGGGAGTCCATGTGTGTGAGGAGGGGATTACAATTTTAAATGGGGTGAAGTTCCCTCTGGCTTCCTATGGGGAAGAGACTATTATTGGGAGTGGGAGGCTGATGTGAAAGGCCTGGCGGGATGTGACAGGGGTTGGAATCAGGGCAAGGATAGGAGGGGGTGCAGAGAAGTGGTGGGATTTTGAAATATTTTGAAAGGATCAGATGTGGGGTGAGAGAGAGGGCGAGGTCCAAGATGACTTGGTTTGGGGCCTCCGTATCCTGAAAGATGCAGAAGGTGGGGGGGTAGGTGTGGGGGGGCGGGGGGGCGGGGCGGGGCTCAGATTTGGATACGTAGAGCTGGAGATGTCTGTTTCTTACTGCTTCCTCCCTTCCCCAACACCTGCAACACGGGGCGGGGGCGGGAGGTGGCAGGAGGAGTCAGACCCTGAGCGCCCCCCATGCCCAGGTGGACAGCGAGGGAGTGAGCCTCCTAGTGTAGCTGGGCCCCAGGGCTCACGTGTGGTGGGACCAGGGCATCATGGTGCTGCAGGTGGGCACCTAGCTCCCACTGCATTTCAACAGCCTCAACAGGCTATTCCTGATGGTGCAGCCTGAATACTGAGGACAGGCACTGGGGCCGTCTCTGTAGCCTCCGTGGCTTCAGAGGTGATCCGGGTGATGCCAAAGCACTCTCTAGCGAGGTGCCCACCCCTGGCAATGCTGACTTTGACAGCGCCTGGCAGACCCAGGATAGCCGGCCTGGATGAGTGCCCACACAGGGCCAGGGAGGCCTGGGTTGGGGGAAATGCTGGGCTGGGGGCAAACAGCAGGCAAGCAGGGGGTGCCTCAAGGACAGACGGCTGAAACAGAGGCCACAGATAGCAAACACGTGGTGCTCCTTAGTACCAGGAACAACTGTTGTACCCATTTACAGATGAGGAGGCTGAGGCACAGAAGGTATTTGCCCAAGTTCTCACAGTAGTAAACGATGGAACAAGGAGCCTGGCTCCAGAGGCCTTGATCTTAAACACTCCATGCGACCACCTCACCAAAAGGAGAAAGAAAATCCTCCCCCTCACCAAACCTTTAGTCCTGAGATGCCCCATGCTGCAGCCGCTAACCTCATGTGCCATTTAAATTTAAATGTGAATTCACTTAGGGACTTTCCCGGCAAACCAGTGGATAAGATTCTGTGACTCCACTGCCGGGGGCACGGGTTCGATCCCTGGTCAGGGAACTGAGATCACACAAGCTGCAACGTGTGGCCGGAAAAAAAAAAAAGTGAATTAATTTAGATCCACATTAAACCTCTCGTTCCAGTCACACCAGCCACATCTCAAGTGCTCAGTAGCCACAGGCTTGAAACCAACAAGACTACAGAATTACAGCCACTCTGAGATGAATAGGTTGGGACTGTTTTTTGGCCGCACTGAGCTGCATGTGGGACTTCCCTGACCAGGGATCGATCCCATGCCTACGTAGTGGAAGCACAGAGTTTTAACAACTGGACCACCGGGGAAGTCTGGGTTGGGTTGATTTGTTTTTTTAAGTTTATAAAACTGTGCCATGAGCAGACAGGGACTGGAGGAGGAGGGCTGGCAGAGCCAGTCAGCCAGGGGGCAGGATGTGAGGTTTGGAGGTGGTTGTGCTGAGTCCCTGTGACCCCTACCCTCCCACCAGCTGTCAGCAAGACACAGGGGGCCTGGAAATCTGCCAAGGCTGCCAGGCAGCTCTGCAGAATTCTGGCAAACTGCTCTGGGCCCTTCACCAAGTGCCATGGCATGAGAACCCCCTGTCGTGCATGCAGGCCTGCGCCTTTGCCCTCTGCCAGTACGGCCCTGGCACTGCATGCTGTGTGCCTTGCTGGAGACCTACGCTGAGCTCTGCACCCAGTGCGGCATCCGCCTGCCTGAGTGGCAAGCCACCCTGGGATGCAGTAGGTGCCTCTTCACTGCTGATAAAGTCCTCACCCCTTGGGCAGCTTCGATGTCCCCTTCCATGGTCTCCCCCAGGGAGACCCCAAGCCCTGCTCCCTGGGATGGCCACCCAAACCTCAAACCAGACTCATGGACCTCCCCAGTGGTCCAGTGGTTAAGAATCCACCTGCCAATGCAGGGGAGATGGGTTTAGTCCCTGGTTTGGGAAGATCCCACATTGCATGGGGCAACTGAGCTCGTGCTCTACGACTACTGAGCCTGCACTCTAGAGCCTGTGCTCCACAACAAGAGAAGCCACCGCAATGCGACTCCCGAGCACCTGAAACTCAAGAGGAGCCCTCACTTGTCTCTACTAGAGAAAGCCCATGCACAGCTATGAAGACCCAGTGCAGCCAAAAATAGAAAATAATATACTTAAAAAGGTAAGATATTAAAATACCAGAGTCAGGGCTCCTCTCAGCCCTTGTTCTAATCCCTCCTCCTTCCTCTCCGCACTTCATCCTGAGTCATTCACGTTGCTCATCACCTGCCATGATTTTTAAGCAGCCCATGGATGTGATGGTAATAAACCACATGAAGGAAAAGCGCTGAGCCCAAACAGTGGTGACTTGGGAAGTGTCCTGAGGTCCAGCCCTGCCCTTGCCCTGTCCTGCAACCATCCTAGGTTTTCCCCTCTGATTCAGGGGTTTCAGGGTGGCACCCCTCCCCTGGCTGGATGTGTCTAGCCCACAGCCTCTATGACTTCTGTGGGCCCCCGTGCCCAGCCCCCTGTGCCAGCCTTAACTCCTCCTTGCCCTGAGCCTGCCAGTGAACAGTGGACTGTTTCTGCCATGAGGGCCTTGGCCTGGAAGTGGGCATCCGTGTGCTGGACCCTCACTGTGGCTGCCCCCTGCAGGCCAGCTGCAGCCCTCTGGGCACTGAGGTCTACCCAGAGCCACCTGTGACCAGGTGCTACAGGTGTAGACACCCCTTTGAGAGCCACTCCTGTTCCTGCGGGTCCCCAAACTGTGCCACCAGTCTGAGGAGTTGGGGGTTGCCACCCTATGTACTATGGGGTGCTGTGGCTCTAGGGAGACCCTCACCCATGCACCTTCAGTGGAACCCACCACCAGGGTCGAGGGCCTGGCCAGGAGGCACTGACCACAGCTTGCTGCCACACCACACCCCTGCAGCATCTGGGTGTAGGTCAGGCATCAGGAGCCCTGGGGCCCCACGTGGGCTCAGCAGGTGGGTGTGGACCTGGCGGGATGGTGCTGTCACTGTTGGAGGGACAGTTGGGGGCAGTGCAGGTAGGCATCAGCCAACTTGTAACAAACGTGGGTGACAGAAGGCTGACAAAAGGGTAGCCCAAGGGTGTCCCCTTTGGAGATGGAAATACTGGGGTTCTGATGCCCTTAGACCTGGGCAGAGAGTCCCCGCCCCAGCCCTGAACTTCAGAGATCCCACTCTGGCCTCCTCTGACTGCACCCTCTCCCCACAGGTGGTGGAGTCCCAGGCCCTTTGGGACATGCCCCCTGGAGCCTGCTACCCAACCCCCTCCCTGACAGCCTTCTAGACCTTGCTCCCGAGAATGGACCATGCAGCATCAAGGAGCACAGCCAAAGGCCCCTGCAGGAAGGGTGAGACCAGATTGGACTGAGACAGGGGCAGGCTGGATCATATGAACATGCAGGACCCCTTGCAGCTGGGTGAAACCAGGGCTGGAAAACAGGAGGTGGGCCGGTGCAGCCTGTGCTCGGGCATCATTTCCTATCCAGGAATCCTTAGGAGTCACCTGGCCTTTGGCCATTAGGAAGGTCCTGGTGTTAAGGCAAGAGGCTAGAACATATTCCATTTGGCAGTTTGGAAGCCTGAACACATAGGAGTTGTGAGCCTCCATTTATATGGCTGTTCTGGGTCCACAGGCTTCCCTGGTGGCTCAGAAGGTAAAGGATCTGCCTGCAATGCAGGAGACCTGGTTCAGTCCCTGGGTTGGGAAGATCCTCTGGAGAAGGGAATGGCAACCCACTCCAGTGTTCCTGCCTGGAGAATCTCATGGACAGAGGAGCCTGGTGGGCTACAGTCCATGAGGTCACAAAGTGTTGGACACGACTGAATGACTAACACTCTGGGTCCACCTTTTGGGCCCACCAGGAGCTTGTTGATGCTCTAGCAGGCAATGAAGTGAAGTGGTAAAGTGTGTGCTGCTGGACCTGGAGGCCTGAGTTCGAATCCCACTGTGCCATTCGCTAGCTATTGAGCTTGGCGTGGTGACTTTACAGTCTGTGGTTTGGTCTCCTCATCTGTACAAGGAGTGATAATGGTGCTGTGCACACTTTGGTGGCCAGATGTGGGGTTTTCCACACCAGACAATTCTCTGTGGACACCAGCTGGGTGTCTTCGATTCAATTCAATTCTGACGTTGTCTACCTGGGTCAGCAAACTCCACAGGGTAAAGGCTCAACCCCTGAAGACTATCCCCACTTTAGATGCCAAATTAATGCGGTTCCCATGTTACCCACACTTCTGTCTGATTTGGCTACAAATCAGGGATTCCCACCACCCTCTCCTCATTTTCAATAATTTGTTATATTGGTTCACAGAACTCAGGGAAACACTTACATTTACTGGTTTATTATAAAAGCTCTTACAAAAAATACAGCTGAACAGCCAGATGGAGAGGCAGAGTGGTACACAGGGTGAGGTCTGTGGAAGGATCCCAAATGTGGGTGCTTCTGCCCTTGTGGAGTTGGGCTGTGTCGTCCTTCCAGCGTGTGGATGTGTTCAGCAACCCAGAAGGGCCCCCCTCCCAAGGCCCATAGTTGAGGAATTTTTATGGCTGCTTCACCACGTAGGCGTGATCAATCATTAACTCCATCCCTAACCCCTCTCCTCTCTCCAGAGGAAGGCAGTGGGGATGGGACTGAAAGTTCCAAGCTTCTAACTATAACAACAGAAGCTCCTGATCTTGGTTTGATTTTTCAAGTGACCAGAACTCATCCAGGAGCCCACCAAGCATTGCCTTGTTAGAACAAAAGACACCCCCAGTGCCCTGGGAATTCCAGAGGATTTAGGAGCTCTGCGTACCAGGAACAAGGGTCAAGGACAAAATAGCAGGACGAAAGACGCTCCTGGCAGCCCAATCACTCAGGAAATACAAGTGTTTTAGGAGCCGTGTGCCAGAAACTGGGAGCAGAGATAACATACAGCAAGTCCCCTACATATGAACCTTCAAGCTGCGAACTCTGAAAGATGTGAACGTGTGTTCGCACGTCCAGTCACGTAAGTTAGTTCTATCTGAGAAGACACTGTTAGCTTTTGAGGCATAGGACCCGAATGTAGAACGGGACTCAAAGTTTGCAGCTGCCATTCAATGCAATCAAGTGCCACCATGTCATCTATGACTCAAACAAAAGAGCTACTACCCACACATCACCAGTTCATTTTTTTCAACAGGGTAGATAGAATTGAATCCAGCAAGGAACCAGAACCTGGGCCATCAACATCAGGAGTGAGTGAAGTTGCAGCTTCCCCCAATCTCCTTTTCTGAAGATCCTTCAGCTCTACCATCTCCCACTTCATCTCCCTCCTCCAGTCAGGAACTCTTCTTGCCTGTGCACTCAGTGCCAGCCCCTGCGTGCCAGCTGTTGTACTGTACGACTGTACTATTCAAGGTACTGCACTGTAAGAGTAAATATATTTTCTTGATTTCCTTTTATGTATTATTTGGGCGAGAAGTATTATAAACCTATTACAGTATGGTACTATATAGCCCACTATGCTATTGGGTACCGAGGCTAACTTTGTCGGACCTACGAACAAATTGGCCTTAAGAATGCGCTCTTGGAATAGCACACATTTGTGTGTAAGGGACTTACCGTATGTATTTCTGAATATGTCACGAGTGCCTACTTGTATGTGAGCATTAAAAGGTGTAAATTGCCTAGGACAAGGTATTTAGTAAGGGGATAAAATGTTTGATAAATAAATAAAACATAACTACAAGGGAAAACCAGCTTCCTTGTGGTGCCCTGCCCCCCCACCGCAGGCAGAGTAAAATGCAATCTTTAAAACTCCCAAGTCAGGTCACAGAGGTCCTATTGCAAAGCCCTCCCAGATAACTGTGATCCATGTGACCGCATAAAACTGGCCTCTGTGACCTCTCTGACTTTATCTTTGCACACTTGCCCCCTTACTCACTCTGCTCCAGCCACACCAACCTCTCTATTGCCCATCCAACACCTAGGTAGCCTCCTGCCTCAGGGCCTTTGCACTGGCTGTTCCATCTGCCTGAAACACTCTTCCTTGAAAGCCTCACATAGCTGACGCTTTCTTATTCTTCAGGTTTCAGCTCAAATGTCACCTTCTCTGAGAAGCCCTTCCTCACTACCCCCATGAAAGGAACCACCTCTCCCAAGTCTCTCTCTATTATAATCCCCCATTTTTCTTTCCTTCAAAGTAATTTGTCAGCATCTTAAATCATCCTTTCTATTAATCACTTCTTTGTTTCCTGTCTGTGTTCCTCTTGACTGGATAAGACATCTCCAAGGGCAGGGACTTTGTTCATTTTGTTGAATAAATAGACAAAAATTCGAGCACAAAAGTAAACCTCTAGTACGTCAGAAGGTGATACAGTTTGTCCTGTAGACAAATTAAGCAGGAAAGGAGACAAGAACATGCAGTGGGATTTTACACTTTAAGACAGAGGGCAGGGAGGCACTGGGGCAGAGACCTGCAGGAGATGAGGGAGGGAGTCAGGTAGACACAGCAGGGAAGGGAACCAGGCAGAGGGAACAGCCAGAGTAAAGGTCCAGAGGTTGGAATGCTGCCTGATGTGCAGCTGGGGCAGGGTGTGCAAGGGTGTGCAAGCGATGATGAAAGGGGTGACAGAGGTTGGTTTCATAGGGTTGCACAGGCCATGGGGAGGAGTTTAGACTTTATCTGAGTGTACTAGGGTGCCATGGAAGGGTTTGGAATAAGGGAAGGACAGGATCTGATTTTTTTTTGCCTGAAGCAACAATTTATTTGGTGAATGAACAAACAAAGAAATATTCTCAATTTACTGCAGTTATATATGTCCATTTCAGTTTCCTTTTATCCTTATTAAGATTAAATTCCCTTAATTTGATTATATATGAAAAGATTTTCTGAACACGTAGGGAGGGAGGTGAAATTGGCTTTTGTACCTTTTAGTATTTTTAGTGAAGAGTCTAAATTAGAATTGTGACAAAGTACAAACTGAAAACTTTGGGCATAACAATTAATGCTTTTGAAAGCAGGTTCCCGAAAAATAAGTTTTGAGTAATTTTTTGAATAACATTTTTCAGGATCTGATTTGTGATTTTTAAAGGATTCAGTGGATGCTACGTGGAGAGCGGATCGTGGGGACAGAAGCAGGGGGCCCCGGGGGCTGGTGTCTGGGCAGGACTACCTAACACAACCAGCCTACCCCTGACCCTGGCAGGGGAAACACTTTGAGCCTTCTCCCCATCCTCAGCCATCACAGTCCAGGCAGCCCCTGGCCTCTCTGTGGCCTTCCATGAATCCCACATCCTCTCGGTGACAGTACCTGAGATCTCCGCCGGCACCTTCTATGGCCTGGCCGGGGACTTTCACACGGGTACTCCGTGCGGCTCCCGTGGCTCCAATAGCACGTGGCTACGTGGCTCTCTGATACCCACAGCTCAGCCATGGGCCTATACCCCTCTGTATCCACAAGACACAGACCTGACAAGGCAGCCCTGTCCCAGGCCTTCCGCAGATTGCTGAGTACCCACAACGGACCCGATAGTGAGGACACGGAGCCTTGGGTCCACGTGGAGAGCTGTGTACACGAGCTCTGTGTCACGCGGTGGTCAGGGCAGGCTTGTGTGCTGTGCTGAGGAGCCATACCCAGGAATGCCAGAGACCAGGCCTCCCGGTGCAGCCCTGGGCACACCTGGTGGCCTGCAGTGAGTGGGGCTTGCCAGGAGAGGGTCCTTCTCAGCCTGCTCTCACCAGCTGGCCCAATACCACCTCCAGGAAGTCCTCCTAGGTCAATGCCGCTCAAATAAAGTCACTGTGCACCCTGCTGGTAACTGTCCCCTTGAGGAAAACTGCTTCATTAAAAACAATGGCAGACATCAAGTGACATCGAATCAGCCAGGATAGTCTAGGTCACGCTGCAGTAACCAAGCCACCTGACATCTCCATTCCTGAACATGACCAAGGGTTAGTCTCTCTCCTACAAATTCCACAGAATAATCCAGGGCACCATTCAAGTCCATTTCCATCCTGTGATACCACCCTGGTCACATGTGCGCCCCCACCCTCAACTCTTCAACCCTCACCTTGGAAGTCACAGTACTCTGGCTAGATCTCGTCGTGATTCCCTACCCCCGCCCCACTCCCCTACAAGAGTGGGGCTGGGATGGGGCAGCACGTGGGCGTTCAGTGACCATCAGTGACTCTACAATGTGCATTAGCTCATTCAGTCTCCATAGCAACCTGCCGAGGGGAGGGCTAGAATTACCTCTGTTTTATGGCTAAGGAAACCGAGGCACAAGGAAGGGTTTCCGTAACTTGGGCGAGGTCACTGAGTCAGCAAGATGAGTGCTGCTTTGATTCCTGCTCTCCTTAGGATGAAGTGCCAGCCCTTGACCAAGCACCTGAGCCCTCACATGGACTGATGCTTCTGACCCCTGACAGCTGCCCATTACCGCTCTTTACACTTCAGGATCCTGATGTGTGTCTACATCTGCCAGGCAGTTTCTTGCTGCTTCCGTGGGGCTCAGAAACCCAAATGCCCGTGGAGCCAGGCAGGCAAATGGCTGAAGCAGATGTAATGATGAGGGAAGACCAGGCAAAAGAGGGAGGGGTGTCCTTCCTACGGGGTTGGTGCTGCACTCGCCAGACAATTGTTGCTAAGTGGGAGTCCAGGCTCAGGGGAACCCAATCGCCCTCAAATTCCAGCTCCAATGCTCAGTACGGACCTTGGGCAAGTCACTTAACCTCTCTTGGTTTCAGTTTCCTTATCTGTGAAAGGGGGTGATGAAAGTCCTGTCTCCTGGGATTGTTGTGAGGTGTGGGCAGCATGCCATATGAAAAGCAAGCTCCTGCTGTCTGCTCAATTATAGGTAGTTCTTTTGACCAGTGAGATGATAATGACCTTGCATAATTTCTGGCTAACTCAGTTTTCTTCAGTGAGTTCAGGAAAAAATATGAATTTTTCATGAGAAAACGCAGAGCAGAGCCTGGTGTACACTAAGTGTTCAGGAAATGCTATTTCAGACCATCTTCAGGAGGTAATGACCCTATCATTATATACATGATCATCTCCAACATCACCTCCATTATGATCATTACCACCACCGTCCTCCTCTCCAGCACCATGATGTACACCATCACTGTCACCGTCATTGGTGCCCTCATCACTATCACCACCACTACCATCATCACCATCATTCGTACCATTATCATCACTATGGTGCCCTCATCACTATCACCACCACTACCATCATCACCATCACTGGTACCACCATCATCACTATCACCGCCACTACCACCGTCATCATCATGGGTATCATCACCGTCATTATCACCACCACCACCATCATCACCACCACTACCATCATCACCGTCATTCGTACCATTATCATCACTATGGTGCCCTCATCACTATCACCACCACTACCATCATCACCACCAGAGGTACCATCATCACTATCACCACCACTACCACCGTCATCATCATGGGTATCATCACCATCATTATCACCACCACCACCATCATCACCACCATCATCACCATCATTCGTACCATTATCATCACTATGGTACCCTCATCACTATCACCACCACTACTGTCAGCATCATCAACGTCACCATGATTGGTACCGTCACCATAATCCTCACCATCACACTACCATCATCACCATCATCAGCAACATCATCATCACCATTACATTACCTCCTGATTATGCCTCCACCTTCTTCCCTGCCCTATGGCCTGCCCTTGTCCCTCTCAACTCTCTCTCTGCTCCCTTGGTCCTCTTCTGGTTGGATGTAGTCCAGAATAATAATGCTGGGCTAGTTGTTAACCCCCATCTGTCTTCCTCCAGAGCTGGCCTGTCCTCCCCGCAGCCACTTGAGCTCTGTGGGTCCTCATGGCCCAGTTCCTGTGCTGAGCCTGCCCTGCCTGACAGCTGAGACACAGGCTTTGTGCTCAGCAGCACTGATGGCATGCCCCTGCGCCCTCATGCAGCGCAGTGCAGCTGCTCCATGGCGGGGAGGGGGCAGGTACCACCCGGCTGGGGAGCACTGTGAGCAGTCTGCCGCTGTAAGCTTTCCACTTGCACTGCTCCCCCTCCTCCTGAGGGTCTGGGCATCTTGGGGTGCCACCTGCTCTCCCCATGCACGTGCCAGGCCTTCGAGCGCTTGAACATCACCACCTTCAATGGGAGGACTGCCGAGTTCCCAGGAATATGTGTTTCTGTCTTTGCCAAGTCCTGTGGCTCCTTCAGCTCATTGCCCTTTTTCAAAGTGGAAGTTGGGAAGGAGAACAGGTCCATTTCAAAGATGTCTATCATAAGTGAATGGGATGCAGATTTGTTCACAGAGAGAGGGCATTGGCCTGGTTGAGGTAAGCACCGTTGGCCCCCAGAGACACTCGAACGGATTAAGCTAAAAGAAATACTTTGGTTCAAACTAAGTAAAAATCGTGTGACATATGCTAGTGAAAGTGCAGTGATTCTGGGTCCACAGAATTTTTCTGTATAACAGTTTTGTTGGTTTTATTTACAATTGACAGGAAATATTATTAAAACTAACGCAAACAGGTCAAGATTTTAGATTGTATAAAATTCCAGAGGGAGAGCAGGCATGGCTTGATCAGGGTGCAGACTCTGTTTATCAGCATTTCTCTTGGCTTGTGGTCCTCCATAGTGTTAGCTTTGTCTTCAGGCTGGCTTTTGTGGGGGTGGCAAAATGACTGCAACTTCCAGGTCTCAAATGTGCTTCCTCCACTGCCCACAGCAAAACCTAAGTCTTTCCTACCCTCAACTATGAAACAAAATTCCAGTGCTTCAGTCTAATTGGATCCCACTGAGCCAATCATTGTGGCCCAAGGATTGTCTTAAGCCTATCTGGTCCTAGCCTCAGGAGCTGTAGGTAGGAGAAGTCCCTCCAACCCTCACAGCTGCTCATTGCAGACAGGAGGGTGCTATGGAAGCCCACTCCAGCGGGCTCATATTTCCAAACCAGTATTTCTTGTTACAACAATCTTCAAAAAATGTAAATGCCCTGGAAAACCTCCCATTTGAGACCTGAGACTTTTGTCTGAAACCCTCAGGGGTGGATGTGTTTTCCATGCCTGAGGGCCCCTGCCTACAAGAGTTCCATTGTTGCCTGTTGGAAAACACACAGCTGTGCCCCTCCCACTAGCCGCGCCCCCCCCACTTCCAGGAAAGGAACCCGCTTTCAGAATTAGTCATGCTGTCAGCATCCCACACAACAACCCCATTGAATCCAAAGGGCAGCCTACAGGGTGAATTCTATTTTTAACCCCATTGTATAGATGGGGAAACTGAGGCCCAGGGAGGAAGAATTTCTTACCCAAGGTCACACAGGGAGAAAGAGGTGGAGCTATGATTTGAACCTAGGCTTTGAACCTCTGCTCTGAGTTCTTTCCCTCTCCACTTGTGGGCTTGTGTGCCCCCTAAATGTGACCTGCTTCAGGAAAAGGAGGTACCTGATTCATCTGTTGTGGGGCCTAGGATGCAGTAACTCTCAAGGATGATTTTCAGGTAGTCCAGTGGTTAGGACTCAGTGATTTCATGGCCAAGGGCCTGGATTTGATCCCTGGTTGGGCAACTAAGATCCCACAAGCCACGTGGCCAAAACAACACAACAAAAGAAAAGGGGGAAAAAAATCAGCCTCAATTAATCTTCAGGACTTCCCTGGTGGTGCAGTGGTTAAGGATTCGCCTTGCAATGCAGGGGACATGGGTTCAATCCCTGGTTGGGGAACTAAGATCCCACAAGCCTTGGGGCAACTAAACCCATGCGGGGTAACTACTGAGCCCACAACTACAGAGTTCTTATGCCACAGGGAAGATTCTGCTTGCTGCAACTAAGACCCCATACAGCCAAATAGATACATAAATAAAGTATCAAGCTTAAAAAAAATTAGTTTTCATTCATTCACTCAGCACATATTTATTGAGCACCTATTATGTACCAGACTTTGTGTTCCATTCTGGGGACTTGCAGGGAATGGAACAGCCTAAGAAGGTCCCTTCTTCCCAGAGCTAACATTACAGAAGTGGGAGGGAGAATAAATATAACCAATAAGTGTGTAATTATTCAGTATGGCAGGAGGTGACATATGCTAGTGCTACAGAAAAAAAAAAGAGAATAGGGTGGGGTGTGGTGGTTTCCAGATGGAAAAAGTAAGTGGTTTTAAATCAAGTAGCCACGGAAAGCTTCATGAAGATGGTGACATTTGAGCAAAGCTCTGAAGGAAGGAGGTGAGGGGAGCAACCCATGTGATATCCGTGAGAAGAATGAGTTTGGTAGTGAGAACGGCAAGTGCAAAGGTCCTGGGGCTGGAAAGGCGCCTAGTGGGTTGCAGGAGCAGCAGAGCTGTTAGCAGGAGTTAGACTGAAACCGCCCACCCTGGCCGGGCACCATAGTAACTACTCAGCAAGAGTTATTTTAAAACAGGAAGTCCTGGTAAGGAACTCGGAACTAATAAGCCACGACCAACTGGAAGAGTTTAGGAAAGGTCAAAAGAAGACCCCATGTGTCCTTCCACCTCCCAGAATCCTTCTCGTTGGCATCCTCTTGGCTGAGCAATGTGTGCACCACCAGGAAGGACCTTGAGTCAGAGTGATTGGCCAGAGGCAACCAGGAAACTCATCCTATCACCTTAAAACCTGAGACTGCAAGTCAGGTGGCAGAGCAGTTCTCCTGGGTTCCCTTACCCTCCTGCTCTCCCTGCCAGGCATCCCTTCCCAATAAAGTCACTTGCTTTATGAGCATGTATGTCTCCTCAGACAATTCATTTCCAAGCATTAGACAAAAGTCCACTCTCGGGCCCTGGAAGCAGCCCCCCTTCCTGCAATAGGGCAGCCAGTGGGACTGGAGCTGAGGAGTGAGTGAGTGAGTAAGTAAGGGGTTGAGGGGGAGGAGAGGTGATGGGGGGCCAGGT
This sequence comes from Bubalus bubalis, assembly GCF_019923935.1. Lineage (NCBI taxonomy): Eukaryota > Metazoa > Chordata > Mammalia > Artiodactyla > Bovidae > Bubalus > Bubalus bubalis. Next base: position 45,476,706 of record NC_059174.1, read on the forward strand.
AGGGGAGTGACTTGTAAGTTGTGGGTCCTGGCGAGGATCTGGCTTTTGCCAGGAGAGATATGCAGCCAGAGGAGGGCTCTGAGCCGGGGGTCCCTGATCTGACTCAGGGGTTCACAGGTGCCCTTCTCTGAGTGTGGGGAGCAGGCTGTAGGGGTTGGGAGGGAGCAGGGAGACCAGGGAGGAGGCTGTATGATGGTCCAGGAGGGAGAGGATAGAGGCGGGGCCGGGGTGGGGAGTGGGGTTTGGTTCTGGCAATATTTTCTGGTGTCTAATTCCCTCTTCTAACCTGCTGTCTGTTCTTGGGACCCTCAAAGTTACGTGGGGCCCGTGGCCCTTTTGTCACCATTCCCCTGCCCAACACGCACAGGGTGTGGAGTCAACCTGCCTTGGAATCCTAACTCTGACCTTAAATGACTCGGGAGGTGACTGAACCCCTCTGCACTAGTTTTCTCCACCAGTAGAACAAGGCTTGCCCAGCAAGTGGTGAGTCCTGCAACCACACACACCGCAGCGTTGTTAGTTGACAATAGAGAGGCGGTTAGCAATAGTAGGTGATGACTCAGGGATGTACAGGGGCGTGCCCTTGGCTCTCCGCACTGCCTTCTTGGATGCCAAGGTGCAGGGGGAAGGGGGATGGGAAGGCTGAGATGTCAGGGCCCCTGGTTGCCAGCGGGCTGCCTGGTCAATGCCTTCCCAGGGCCGCAGGCACCGGCCAAGCTCTTAGAAGTGCAGACTCATTTCTCTGCATCTGCAGCCAAGCAGGAGCCTACCAGCCCTAGAATCTGCCTCAGAGCCTCAGGGGTCCCACCAGGCTGGGCTGGGCAGCCACTGCAGGGTGAGGCACCCACAGCTGGGGAGAGGCAGAGCAGGGTACCCACGAGTCAGGGAACTGATCCGAAAGAAGGAAAAGGCAGCTATTCGGGGAGGGCAAAAAATGAACACAGGCTTTTATCTAAAAGGGGAAAAATGTGTGTGTGTATATATATATATATAATGTATGTATTTTTATTATACATATATAAATGGACTTCCCTGGTGGCTCAGTGATAAAGAACCCACCTACGAATGCAGGAGAAGCAATCCCTGGGTTGGGAAGATCCCCTGGAGAAGGAAATGGCAACCCAATTCAGCAATTTTGCCTGGGAAATCCCATGGACAGAGGAGCCTGGCAGGCTACAGTCCATGGGGTCGCAAAAGAGTCGGACACGACTTAGCAACCAAACAAACAATGAACAAATATACATAAATACATGGCATCCAAAGTTCAATTAAATTCTGTTTGACACTTAGGTGACCCAATTCTGAATTTATTTTTTCCTCCATTCTTTTGCTGTTGTTTTTGACCTTGTGTTTTATTATTTTGTGTAAATGTTTATTTTAAAAAGTTTTTTTGCTGACTTCCCCCAACTTTTCTTTTGAATTATTTTTAACATAAACCAGTACAATGAACCCAAAAACCCTTCAGAGAGATTCACTAATTGTTAGTAGTTTGCCTCATTGCCCTTAGCTCTCCCTGTCTCTGCCTATGTTTATGATTTCTGCATCTCAGAAGTCCTCTCTGGCCCCTTCCACGTGCAGGCATTTCACAAGGCTCGGTTTCTTCCGATATTAGTTGCCTGTCAAAGGCTTTTCAGGAGGAAGTTACAAAACAAGACCAGGCTTTTTGCTAATCATGCCTTTTCCCCTGACAGCAGGCAAGCAGCCCTGGGGATCTTTCCGGCGTGATGGCTCCCATTACATTCCCCAGGGATCCACCACCTGGCCGTGAGTGACCACGGTCACTGCTGTAATAGTGGTCACGTAGGCAGAAGGCGGGTCTCAGATGGAAGGTGATAGGAGCAGGCCTGGGGCTGGAGCACACGTGGGTCACCCACTGCCTCTCTTCCTCCCATGGAACCTCCTATCAGGGGAAAATGGGGCCAGGGTCACCCCGAGAAGACAGACCTGTCCCTCCAACATCTAGTGCCAAGGAGGGATGCGGTTCAGTGAAGCCAGATCTTCCACGAGAAACCTAATGCGTAGCTTTACGTTGAAATATCCTGTTTAAATGTTCGCAGCTATAAATAGTTGCAATACTTTTGGAACTAAAGCACACACTGCAATAGTTGGGTTGGCCCAGGGGCCACCAATTTGAGATCCTCATTTCAGCGACTGAGACAGGCTGGGAGGAGGCTGTGGCGTGCCCCCCTTGAACACCTAGTCCCCTCTCACACTATAACTCCTACTCACACTCAGGACCTCTAGCCATCGGCCCACGCCCTCACCCCCAGAGATGAGGAAACTGATCCAGGCCCATCAGCAAATGTGGTCCGTCTGCTCACCTGCCTCCATTAAGCAGCTGTGCCCTCACCACCCCCGCCTCACACCAGAAAGACCTCTGAGATTGTGAGGGGAGTCATAAGAGTTCCTTTTTCTTATTATTTAAGAAATACTTCATGAGCACCACTATATGCCCTATGTATAATTCAGATGAAAATGTGGGGGGAGGAGCTGATGTGCCAGCAGGGGAGGCAGATAATCAAAAAAGCAAAGAGAAGGTTCCTAGAATATGCTTTGAAGATAGATAAGTCAAGAGGGAATAGAAGGACTTCCCTGGTAGCACAGTGGATAGAGTCTGCTTGCCAGTACAGGGGACATGGGTTTGATCCCTGGTCCGAGGAAGATTCCACATACCATGCAACAACTAAGCCCGTGAGTCCCAATTACTGAGCCTGTGCTCTAGAGCCCATGAGCTGAACTACTGAAGCCCAAGGGCCTGGAGATTGTGCTCCACAACTAGAGAAGCCACTACAATGAAAAGCTCACACACCACAACGAAGAGTAGTCCTCGTTTGCCACGACTATACAAAGCCCGCACAAAGCAATGAAGACCCAACACAGCCAAAAATAAATAAATGAATAAATAAATAAAGAAGGGAATAGAAAGCACAAAGGTGGAGACTTTCCTGGTGTTCCAGTGGTTGGAACTTCATCTTCCAACGCAGGGGGTGCAAGTTCAATCCCTAGTCAGGAAGCTAAGATCCCACATGCCTGTAGGCCAAAAAACTGAAAAGGTAAAACAGAAGCAATATTGTAACAAATTCAACAAAGACTTTAAAAATAGTCCACATTAAAAAAAAAAAACCTTAAAGAAAGGTGGCGAGAGGGTCAGGGAAGTCCACGTCTTCAGCCAGGATTTGAAGAAGGTATCAGAATGAGCTCCTACCTAGTGACAGACAGGAGAAGAATCCCAGGCAGAGGGAGCAGTTGTTGCAAAGGCCCTGAGGCAGAAACATGCTTGGGGAGGGAGACGGGGTGGCAGGTGGTGGTCCCTGACCCTTCCCCAGCTTGCCTAGTCCCTAAGATGGGGACTCACTCTAGTGACCGTAGGGCCTGATCCAACCTCGGACACATTTTACTTACTCCACAAAGTGTTAGGGAAATTAAAAGTCAGTTACCAACATTTAAAACTCAAGAGGTTTCATCCTAAAAATCAGTGTTTCCGGCTTCTTTTAGTGTGAGATGACATCCGAGAAACTCAGAGAAACTCTCTCTCTCTCTCTCTCTCACACACACACACAAGAGCACAAACCTCCAGGTAACAATATGTGTGTGTGTGCTCAGTTGTTCAGTCATATCTGATTCTTTGCAACCCCGTGGACTGTAGCCCGCCAGGCTCCTCTGTCCATGGGGATTCTCCAGGCAAGAATACTGGAGTGGGTTGCCATGCTCTTCTCCAGGAGATCTTCCCGACCCAGGGATCGAATACATCTCTCTTATGTCTCCTGCATCTCAGGCAGATTCTTTACCACTGAGCCACCAGGAAGCCCATGAGTCACCCTGTCTGGCACCTCACGTGACTCCTGGAGGCCAGGTAGACAGCAACATGCCCACAGCCACACCCCCAAAGTGGCAGGACAGGACCTGACAGTTCCCACTTTTCTCCCACAGGTGCTTAATTCTCATGTCACAGGGAGCAGCTCCACATAAGCCCCAGGAGGTGACATTCATCTGTCCATGGGTATCTCTGATCCCAGACTTCCCCCGTGACTCCGCGGTGAAAAAGTCCGCCTGCCAATGCAGTAGACTCAGGTTCGATCCCTGAGTTGGGAAGATCCACTGGAGAAGGGAATGGCAACCCACTCAAGTATTCTTGTCTGGGAAATCCCATAGACAGGGAAGCCTGCTGGGCTACAGCCCATAGGGTCACAAACACACACACATAAATGTATTTGTATATAATCATACATGCTTAATGCATACACATATATAAATAAGCAGACACACTTTAAATATGACTGAAGTCAAATCAACCTGGAAGACTAATCCCCAAAAAATTCAAACCCCAAAGGATGCAAGCGCTTACATGCACTCCACTCCCTGCAGACTTTCCCCAGGTTCTCAGTGTTCACATTTGTTCCAACCACACAGGGGTCTCAAGTCCTGCCTCTCCCCGCCCTAAGCCCCAGCCCCAGCCCAACACCCACTTGGATGGGGCACATTCTAGTCCAGCCTGCTTTGGGTATAGCCTTATAAACATCTGTCTATCCAAATGCAAGATTACGTGATTAAAGCTTCAGGGAACAAAGCTGGCAGAAGACTCTCACTGGTGGTCTCCTCAGGCTGCAACCAGCCCTTAAATATGTTTTGTCTAACCTGCATATTTTTTTTTAATGGGAGCTAACTTTTAATATAGAGAGTGCTGCATAAAGATCCAGGTTGCTGACATCTTTTGAAAGCATAGAAGCAATTAGCTAGAATTGTATACAGATTATCCTGAAATTCTTTTAACTAAACTCTTTTCCTCAATGTAGTACATTTGCAGGATATAAAATTCAGAAGGTACAAGAGGGTGTATGAGGATAAGGGAGTCTCCCTTCCCAGGCATCTCCCAGCTTCTGGGTCCTCCTTTTTAGAAGCAACCATGGGTGCCAATCTCCAAAGATACTTCATTCATTCATAAGTACATGGATATACATTCTTTCTCCCCCTTACAAATGGTAGCATACTCCTCAACACCTTGCTGTTTTTCCCCCATAACAAGATGTCTAGGAGATACTTCAGTTCTGTTCGCCAAGTTGCCATCGTGACTTGTAGTCTCACACTTGTCTTGCTTTACTTGTTCATGATTCTTGTCTGGCCCTTTTGGTAACTGAGCATGCAGACTCTGGCACAGGTAAAGGATGGCACATCCTTCCTAGCCACCCTGCACTGGTCCCCATTCAAGTTTGGATGCATGCAGTTCCCTGACTTCCCGGCAGAGGGAGACACCACTTCATTCCCAAGACCACCAAACGGGTCTTAAAAGGGACATGGCTATCTTGAAATGTCTGGGAAAGAGATGCTGTCTGCCCAGACACAAAGACCCCCTTAGCTGGGCTGGGATCCTCCCCAAATCAGGCCTCCCTTTCTCTGTTTCTAACTCCCTCTGAACCTCCTGCTTTGACTGAGCCACATCCTGACTGAGCCCCACTCTTTGTTGAGACTGGCCTCTCCTTGATGGGAATTGAGGGGAAACCCTGTCTTAGTCTAGGGCCTGGGATTGAGAATTTGCCCGAGGGACCCACATAAAGAATGTATATATCTGGGCGGGTATTCCTTGCCCCAACCTCGTCCTTCCCTGCTGAGGAGTGGGGGCCGGGGGCGGGGGGGGAGTCCTTTCTCCCTGCCCCCAGCAGACAGCCTCCAGCAGAGCCTTGACCTCGAAACCTCCTGTCCCTGTCCTGCCCTCCAACACTCGCCATGGCACCCTTTCTCTGGCCTGGCTCCGGCGGCCTTCTTCCCACCCCCGCAATGGTGTTGGGGGTCGCCTGGAGTCCAGCTGGTGGCCAGTGCAGAGCCACCCCTTTCCTGGCCCTGCCCCTCCCTGTGACCCCAATCCTCTGCCAGCCACTCAAAGGCGCCTTGTTCTCCATCCAGCCCCCAGACAAAAGTCCCTCTGTCTAAAAAGGAGGAATTGGGGGGAGGGGGCACCCCAACGGGAACCAAGTGGGGGCCTGCACAGACCCCAGCCGGAAGGAATGTCATGAGGAGGGCGGGGGGTGGGGGGGCGGGGAAGGAGGCCAGCACAGTGCAATGGTCTTATCCAGGGTAACAGGCAGCCCCCACCCCAACGCCCACTGCAGAGACATGTGGCTCCCAGCACCCTAGGGAAGAGCCCCGGCTGCGAAGGTCTGCCTTGAGCTGGGAACCTAGTGTCCAGCTCCCTAGGCCGTGATGGGCAGGATAGGGGAGAGGTCATGGTCTAAGGCCCAACAACCCCCACCCCACCCCCACCCTTACCCCTTGGGCATCCCACCCCCACCTCATGACCTTGGGCCTATTGGCCCATTTTGCTGACCCTCCAACTGTGTCAACAGCAACAAGTAGCCTGGAGGAGGACCTTAGATCTCCCACAATGGCCACCAATCCCTCCTCCAAGGACAACGCCCAGTCTAAGTAAGAAAGATTACATTATTACAACCAAAGCATGGCCTTCTCCCATCACCCCGCCAGGCAGCAGCTCTGCTATTAAAGACAGGAATATCTCCCTCTTCCCTGTTCTTTTCTGAAGGGCAGGAGATTGGAGAAAGCACCTTCCCTGCATGTGAGAGGCCGAGTTCCAGCCCTCATCCTGTTCTCCTTCTGCCCTGCCTAAGGTTGCTATAATCTTGGAGACCCCAGGGGAGTTCCCTGCCACTGGAAGTGGTGGCGGGGGGGATGAGTGGGAACTGTCTCTTTAAGAGCAGGCATGAGGTGAGAGAACCCCTGAGCTTTAGGGAGTCAGACTAGTTCTCTACCTGCCCAGGTTTGCTTAGGGCGTGGTGGCTGTGGATAAAGGCAGGACTCAGGCTAAGCAGCCCACTCTCCCGGAACCTGATCCTCCTCGCAGCCTGGGAAGCACGCAGGTGAGGGGCTGGGGCCCTCTCCCTCCAACTCCTTCTTGGCTCTGCCCCTCTCTCTACTGCTTTCTGTTAAAGACACCTAGGACCTTCCCACATCAAGGTCCTTCTATGGGGGAGCAGGTTAGAGAACGCCTTTCCTCCCCATCAGTCTCTGTACAGGGGGCTGAGTGAGCCAGCTGGGGTGAGGGTAAGGCCCACAGATGGGACAGAGTGTCCGGAAGACTGGTGGGTCTGGGTAGATCGGGGTGTCTGCATAGACCCCAGACTGGATTGGGGGATCAGAGGAGATGGGTGGATGACGATGGACTCAGGATGTCCTCATGTTGGGAATATGCGGGTCCTGAAGACCTCTAGGGAAAGGGGCTAGAGGCTTCCTGGGGAAGCTCTAAAACAGGGGGGTGGGGAGGAGATTTCAGGGACATGAGGGAGTCGTTTTGTTCATGCCTGAAGGGCCTGGCCACCATCATGGAGAAATAGAGAGACAGACAGTAGGGGGTGGATGGCGGAAACGGTCCTCCCACCACCACTGGGATCTCGGGTTGGGAGAGAGCAGAGAGGGGTGGGTTCAGCCTCCACTGCAGGCTGCCTTCCTTTCCAAGTCTTCACCCCGACCGCAGTCAGTTCTGGAACAGCCGGGGAGACCTCTTTCCACAACAGCCTGAACAGGGCAAGGGAGGGCACATGCCCAAATGCCAGCTCCCAGCGGCCAGCAGTGTGGGACAGTCAGCTGGCAACATGCAGGGGCTAGGGTGTGGCTGAGACCACCCATTATTGCCCCCTGTGCTGGGCATGCTGGGAGATCCCTGGAGATGGGGCCTATGGAGACCCCCACCAGCTAGGGGGGTTTGAAGGCTCCCATGGAAAGAAGCTTAAGCCCCGAGACTCTGAGTCTTGCAAGACAGTATAGAGCATTAAATTCAATTCACAGGGGTTCTAGGTTGTGACAGCAACGTGGGCTAATCATAGTGCCAATTTCATCAAGCTGCGAAGATTATACGCATGAATAAGTGCAAAGAGCTGAAAAGTGTGCCCGGCGTGGGGTAAACACTCAATCAGACCAGCTCTTATCACCAGCATTAGTGTTACCATGGGGGGACAAAGCCTAGTGTGTTCACTTTAGACAAGTGTCTTCCACAGACCTGAGCTGGGACCCCCTAAGCCGTCCTGCCCATACATCCACTCCAGCTCTGCCCCTGCCCCCTATTTGGCGGGGGGGGGGGGGGGGGGGGGGCAGGTCCTAAACCCCTTAATAATGTTTCCCAAAGCAACAGGCCCTTTCCTTGCAAGAAATGGATTTACAGACTGACATTGTGGGTCTGGTATACAGGATGAACGAGGAAGCTAAGAGGGCTTCCCAGGTGGTTCAGTGGTAAAGAACCCGCCTGCCAAAGCAGGTCACATGGATTCAATCCCTGGGCAGGGGAGATCCCCTGGAGGAGGAAATGGCAGCTCTCTCCGGTGTTCTTGCCTGGGAAATCCCATGGAGAGAGGAGCCTGGTGGGCTACTGTCATGAGGTTGCAGAGTCAGAGACGACTGAGAGACTGGGCACAGACACAAGGGCGCTAAGCAGGTTCCCAGGATCTGGGGTGGGCACAGAGAGATAAAGGCATCTGTAGAACATTTTGGAAACAGAAAAAGAAACTCAGGGTAGGGGTTCTATGGAGGCTAGAGGAAGTAGTGGGTGAGGGGGCTTCCCAGGTGGCTCATTGGTAAAAAATCTGCCTGCCAAGCAAGAGATACAGTTTCAATCCTTGGGTTGCAAAGATAACCTGGAGAAGGAAATGGCAACTCACTCCAGTATTCTTGCCTGGAAAATTCCATGGACTTAGGAGCCTGGCGAGCTACAGTCCATGGAGTAGCAGAGAGTCAGACACGACTGAACACACAGAGAGAGAGAGATAAACAGGGCGCTGTCTCCAGGTGTGCACAGCAGCAGAGCCGGGGATGCAATGGGCTTCCTGCCAGGCTCAGGGGAGGTGGGGGGTATGCTTTGCCATCTGTGAAATGGGGTCTCCAGGGTTCTTGGGAGGTTCCATGAGTAAAAACCCAGCAAGGTCATTTGGCGGAGCCCAGCAGCGGGTGGATCTAAGTGTTAGCTCTTGCTATCAAGATTGGGACAATCTATGCTGTGCTTTGGCAGTGGGGCAGGGGTAGGGGAGGGGACAGGGGGATGCACGGGGAACTGAACGTGACGAGGAAGGGAACAGTGGAGTGTTCTTCGTGCTGGGCAGACCGACCTGGGGAAAGAGGAAGTGTTTGCTGCCCCAGGAGCTTGGTGGGAGCAGAGGCAGGGACAGGGGTTGGGGCTGGGACTGGGGTAGAGACAGGACCCGAGGACCAGGGTGGGATGGGCGGGGGTGGGGCAGAAGCAGGATGGTGGGGTGCTGGCAGTGTGGGACAGAAGATAAGGCTGGGGCTGCAGCCAGGCAATTCTTTTCCAGGCCTGCGCCCCGCCCCTCCCTGAGTTCTCTCCACCCCACATCCTGCCCTGAGCAGCCCAGGCCCCAGCCCAGGCTCCAGCCCTGGCCCAGCAAAGTCTGGGCAGGGCGGGCAGGCTCCAAACTGTCTATGGGAGACACTCCTGGGGACCAGGCCTCCTGCCACCTGGCTCCCAACGCTCCATTTCCCACAACACCCCAAGGCCCTGAGAGAATCAGCCAGGTCTGGTCTAAATCCTGCCTTCTGGCAAGGTGACCTCAAACACCCACTTTCACCTCTGGAACCTCGATGTCCCCATCTGTAACATGGGGATAACAGTGGGCAGCACCTTCCTCATTTGGTTTCCAGGGTGATTCACTTAAAGCCTCCAGTCCACATCCAGTGAGTTATTATTGCTCCTCCCTCTTCCGGTCTGAGTTCTCACCCAGCCCCCACTGCACTTTCCCACTCCTTATCTCTCAGCCCAGTGAGTTTCAAGGCCAGGCTTTCTGCCCTGGGGTAAGCTGTGTACCCTGGGTGGGGAGCAGAGTAGCAGGAGATTGGGAACCGGAGGCCTCCGGGGGGCCCTGCTGAAGCTGGTCGCTCCCCCCAGACCCCACCAGGCCAGCAACCGACATGCAAGAGGTGGCCCTGAGCCTGCTCGTCCTCCTGGCAGGTGAGTGTCCACTCCTGGACTGCCTCTCCCCACATCCGCTCAGCTGGGTGGTGACCATGTGTGCATGTTACTCTCATGCTATCTGCCTCCCCCATGGGGTGGGGAGCTTCAGGACAGTATCTCCTAGAGGGTAGGGAGTGTCACACTGGTGATTTCAAGGAACACATAAAGGAGGACCTCTTACAGCCAAGGCTCACACAGCTCATCATCGTCTTGATGTCTCCTTGATGACATCTTGGAGAAGGCTCGGCCCTGGGCTACCGTATCTTTAACTCTCTTAAACACTTTATTACGAGTGGGAAGAGCTTCATGGTTATGTGGCAATTACTAAAACCCCCTGGGCCTCAGTTTCCTCATCTGGACAATAGCAGCACCTACTCAGAGAGTCACTATGAGCATTAAACGAGTTACAATTTGCAGACCACTAAGGGTAGTGCCTGGGACAGAATAAGCACCATGTGTCTATGCTTTAAATATAATTTTAAAAATATGAATATCCCTTTAACAAAGGGTGAATAGAGCTTAGGCCCAAAGCTAAACAGCCGACTGCTTCTAGCCAGAATTCAGTCCTAGTCTTTTGCTTTCATTGTCTTTGTTTTTATCCATTATATCAAGCAAGACTGGTATTCCAATAGGATAGTGATGTAAGTTCTTTTTTAAATAAAGTGTATTAATTTTATTAAGTTTAAGGTGTACGGAGTTTATTAAGCTCCAGTACTCTTGGCTACCTGATGCAAAGAAAAATCCTGAGGCTGGGAAAGATTGAGGTCAAGAGAAGAGGGTGACAGAGGATGAGATGGTGGGATGGCATCACTGACTTGATGGACATGAGTTTGAGCAAATTCAGGGAGATGGTGAAGGACAGGGAAGTCTGGCGTGCTGCAGTCCATGGGGTCGCAAAGAGTCGGACATGAGGTAGCAACTGAACAACAGATTAAGTTCATAATTAGTAAGTCACTTTCAGGGAAATGGGGGTTGGGATGTGGATGTGGCAGACCCAGGAGATGACGGCTGAGAACACCTGGGAGTGGAAGCCATCTGCCATCCCCACAAGACTCTCGCTCATTTCTACAGGGGGTGTGGGTCAGTCAGATGTCTGCAACATCAGGCCAAAGGCTGACTAGGTGATCGAAAGCCACCCAAATGGAAACCTACTTCGGGGTGGGGCTGAGTGGGGGAAACCCTCACTTTCAAGGTGGAATGTACAGAAATAACTAGTTTGGGGTTGAACCCCTGTGCCCTCAAGAGGAGGGGAACTGTCCATCAGGGGACCCTTTGCTGAGGCCAAGGGTTCCATGGCCTTGCTCCCAGCTTTGCCGAGGCCAGCACCTCCATCTCTCTCCTTCCCTGCTTCTCCCCACCAGGCCTGCCTGCCTTGGATGCCAACGACCCAGAAGGTGAGCCAGACTGACTCCTCCACCAGTCCACCTCTAAAGTCTCCCTGACGAGCCCTGCATCCCAGCTCTTGTCCTGGATTCATGTTCTTTATTTTTTTTCCTTGCAGATAAAAACAGTCCTTTCTACTATGGTGAGAGCCTCTGCCCCTCCCTTTGCATCCCCCACCCACCCCTCATACCTATTTTGTGCCAAGGGTCCCACACAGGTTGGATGAGGGTCTGATGGGGGTGACCTTGGGGGTGAGACTAATGGTATACTGTTCAGTGCCCCAGTTGAACAGTAAAAACAATGGATTAAGGGAATAAGATGTGCCAGTCTGGTCCTTGGGACTGCCCACATTTTCTTCCACATAGCCCTCCCTCTGCTTCTCAGGTCTCTATTCAAATGTGCCCTTTCGGAGGAGTCTTCCCTGGCCACTCTCCCTCAAAGAGCTCTCCTCTGACTTTCTGTCTCCTGGACCTGCTTATTTGTCTTCAGACCTTCTCTCTACCTAATACCACATTAAATCTCTGTTGCTTGCTGTGTGCAAACTGGAAAGTTAGCACAGGGGGATGGGGGAGCCGTCTGTTCTCTCCACTGCTATAACCCACATCAGAGGTGCCCAAGGGACATTGTCAAGTAGCTGGGGGCTCGGATGGGGAGGGCATGGGCTGGCATGCCATGCCCATGCAAACCCTCTGGGTTTCTCCTAGACTGGTACGGCCTCCGGATCGGCGGGCTCATCTTCGCAGGGATTCTGTGTGCCATGGGCATCATTGTCCTCATGAGTGAGTGCAGGGGCTGGCGGGGTGGCTGGCAGGGCAGGGCAGGGCTGGGGGTGTCCTTCCCTGACATCCTCCTCTCCCCCTAACAGGTGGGAAATGCAAATGCAAGTTCCGACAGAAGCCCAGGTAAGATGGGTTCCCAGTAGCGTGCCTGCCTCATGCTGGAGATGCTTTTCCAGGGCAAAGAGCTAAATCTCACAGGAAAAAGCCAGGCCTCTGGGCCCTGCCCTGGAAAATTCCTGCTCCTAAGATTTTTCCAGGTTCATTCTTCAGAGCCATGAATCTTCAGAGGGCCTCAAATCCGGAAATGCTTTTGGTCCCCTGGATGGTATAACCCTGTGAAAAAATAGCTAAGGAGCTATGTCAGGGCAAGCTGAGACTCCTCTAGCCATGAAGGAGAGGAGAAACAGGAAGGATCAGAGATCTCACCACTTTTCTTTCCCTAGCCACCGTTCAGGAGATGCCCCACCTCTCATCACCCCAGGTAAGACAGGGACAGAGTAGCGCTGAGAGGAACACGGTAGGGCTGGGCGGTGGGGGGGTGGGTGGAGATGGGGTGTGTGTGTGTGTATGGAGGCACCCTGGGGGGAAATAACTTGATCCACTCTCACAAGCTGACCCTGTCACCTCTCCCAGGTTCTGCCCAAAACTGTTGAGAATGGATCAGCAGAAAGAGCTCCAAGGACTACTCTTTCCCCAAGTCCTGGCTCTGCAAGGGAGCCTGAACTCCAGGATGGAATTCTCCACTCTCTCCTCAGACCGCCTGGCCAGGGCTCCATCTCACCTCTCCCTGGAGGGGTCTCTGTTCAATTTTTACTCTAAAATGATTTTTGTCTCATACCCAAGCAGCCTTGAGACTCCCTATATTTGCACTGGGGTTTGTGGTGGGAAGGGCAGAAGGTTGATGTGCATGGGGGCTGGCGCGGAAGGTGGCAGCTGAATCGCTTCACTGGGATGAGACCACAGGCCTGCTTCTGCATGACCTGGTGGATGGCATGGGGCCCGACCTCTGCCTCTGTGGCCATGGGAACCACACGTGCAATTTAAAATGCTCTACTTGGGGTATATTTTTGAGAGTGAAAGGAGCTCCAGCCAGATGAAACACTGAACCCTCAAGTGGACCCTGGGACCATCCCAGGAAAGCTAGGATGTGGAATGATCCTAGTACCCAGGAGTACCCAGATAGCTTGATTATAATAGTGAGGCCCTATGAACCTCCTAGAGAAGGAAATGGCACCCCACTCCAGTACTCTCGCCTAGAGAATCCCATGGACAGAGGAGCCTGGTGGGCTGCTGTCCATAGGGTTACACAGAGTGGGACACAACTGAAGCAACTTAGCCTGCATGCATGCATGGCCCTCCCACTCACCTCAGATCCCACTTCATTATAAAAGATGCTTCCTAACACCCAAATGTTCCTATGAGACCTTTAAATTATTCCCCACAATATAATGGCTACATGGTGTGAGAACCTCTAACCAGGCTTGAACTCCCTTACACAGTCTCCAATACCCAATGAGACTTTCAAAAAGTCCCCAAGAGCCACAAAAATGCCTTAAACCCTTCAAGACACCTCCAAATATCTCCTGGAATACACAGACCAACAATAACCCCATGATCTAACCCTCTAACAATGCCTTTATATCTCCTGCACACCCCACAAGGCCCCCCATATGAGCCCACACTCCTTAGAGACCTCGTGAAAGCTCACCAAGGGCAGCCAGCATGCACCCTGGCACACCTCCCCTCTCCTTAATACAGCTCCTGTAACACTCCTCCTCCTCCCTACCCCAACGCCATGCCACAGGAGACACGTTCTCCCAATAACCCCACAACAACCGGTGGGGCGGGTGCACAGCGCGTTTATTGAGCCCATGCACTTTCCGTCCGCGATCCTGTCACCGACCCGGGAGAGGCAACCCTGGCTCCCGGTTAAAACCCGCTCTTTCCCACCTATTCCTCGCGCACGCGCAAGAGGAACAACACGCTGGGCTTCCGCCTCGGCAGCAGGCGTGCGCACAAGCAGTAGAGGAAGTTAGCAGGCCCGGCAGGGAAAACTGCCCAGCGACTGATGATGTCATGAAGGCGTGCACTAAAAGCGATTGGCCGGATTGAGTTTAGAAGGAAAAGGCAAGCTATCGCCTTCTCAGTACTTTTACAGAGAACAGAAGGGGTGGGAGTGGGTTGAGGAGGACTTCTCCAGACCTCATGGAGCTCTTCACATTACTCTCCCACCATGATTTGTCTACCGGCTCCATGCAGCCGTCCCCCAGCCTGAGCCCCCAAGTCATCTTTGATGGGTGTCATCTGGGTGTCATCTCCCAGCCAAGATGTCGCTTAAGACTGAAAGGGCAGCTCTTGCCTTGAACTTGGCTTGTGGTCAGCATCTCACAGGACCAGCTGTCACTTCTGAATAGGGCCAAGAGGCCAGTAAAGGGGACATCCTGAGGCCCAGGAATCCCCATGCCAGCCCCCTGCCGGCCATGTCCAGCGTCCCTTCCAGCCTCAGGCACTGAGGTCTAACTCATGATGCTGGTAGATCTGTGTGGGGCCCTTGAAGCAAGCAGCGAAGAGGAAGCGTCTGCCGGCCATGGTGATGTGAGCAAAGGCCCGAGGGGCCACTATCGCCGGGGGCCCCAGCTCCTGCAGTGGTTCCAGGAGCCCCTTGTCAGGCTCAAGGTGGAAAACCTGGCTGAAGGCAAAGTCACTGCCCAGGATGGCCAGCTGGTCCTTGGCAATGAGCAGTGGCTGGAAGACGTGGGCCCCTCGAGAGGGAAGTTTCTGCAGCAGGCGAAACATGGAGCCATCCCAGCGCATGACCTGTGGGAAGGGGGCCGCTCATTAGGGCTGGGGTCCCCAGGGCCAGGCCTTCCGGTCAGTGGTCCCCTAGGTTCCAGAGGACTTGAAATAGCTCAGGAACAGAGGCCTGTAGGTCCACAAACTCCCACAGCTTTCTCATCTTCCTAAATGTCACCAACCAGCTGCTCAGCCCACAGACTTGGAGTCACTCTGGACCCTTCTCTGTCCTTCAGCCCCACATAGAATCAGTCAGCCCTGGAGTCAGTTAGTTTCACCTATGATGGTATGCACTTCTCCCATCTCCTCTGGCGGCACTCTGGCCCAACCACAGTCACCTGCCTCCTGGACAATCACATAACCTCCTCCCTGGTCTTCTTTGTCTCCTTGCTCTTGTCCCTGTGCCTACAGTCTGCTCCCCACGCAGACACCCTGTGAACCCCTGAGTCATATCAGTGCCTCTCAGGCTAAAAGCCCTGCCCGTGGCTATATCTCGCTCCAGAGAGTGCTAGAGGGAGTGGGCCATCAGCCCTGGGGGTTCAGGGTGTGGTGGCTGTGGTTAAATGTAAGTACTGGGGACTTCCCTGGTGGCAGAGTGGATAAGAATCCACCTGCCAAGGCAAGGGACATGGGTTTGACACCTGGTCCGGGAAGATTCCACACACTGTGGAGCAATTAAGCCTGCAAGCCACAACTACTGAGCCCACAAGCCACAAATATTAAGCGTGTGTGCCCCACTACTGAAGCCCACGCGCCTAGAGCCTGTGCTCTGCAACAGGAGGAGCCTCTGCAGTAAGAAGCCTGTGCACTGCAACGAAGACCAGCCCCTGTTCGCCACAACTAGAGAAAGCCTGAGCAAAAAGCAACGAAGACCCAGAACAACCATAAATAAAAATTTTTTTAAAAAATGTAGGTACTGGAGTGTGTCATTTTGGGAGTAGAATCAGAATCTTGGGGCCGGTGTCAGTGTAGGGAGATGGAGAGAGGTTTAGGGTCAAAGGTCCATCTAGTCAAAGCTATGGTTTTTCCAGTAGTCACGTATGGATTTGAGAGTTGGACCATAAAGAAGGCTGCTGCTGCTGCTGCTGCTAAGTCGCTTCAGTTGTGTGAGGCACCAAATAATTGATGCTTTCGAATTGTGGCACTGGAGAAGACTCTTGAGAGTCCCCTGCACAGCAAGATCAAACCGGTCCATCCTAAAGGAAATCAACCCTAAATACTCATTGGAAGGACTGATGCTGAAGCTGAAGCTCCAAAACTCTGGCCACCTGATTTGAAGAGCTGACTCATTGGAAAAGACCCTGATACTGGGAAAGATTGGGGGCAGGAGGAGAAGGGGATGACAGAGGATGAGATGGTTGGATGGCATCACCAAATCAATGGACGTGAGTTCGAGCGAACTCCAGGAGATAGTGAAGGACAGGGAAGCCTGGTGTGCTGCAGCCCATGGGGTCACAAAGAGTCAGATAAGGCTGAATAACCGAACAACAACAGTCTTAAGGGGTCACAGTCTTGGAGTTTGCGTTGGGATAGGGTCAGAGCTCAAAGATCAGCATATTAGGAAGGTCAGCTGTCAGGCAGTCAGCCTTCAGAGGCCAGCGTGTGAGGTTGGGTCAGTGCTTAAGAGGCCAGCCTGGAGTGGGAGTGAGCTGCTGCCAGTCAGGTGGGGCTTGTGCCCACCCCGCAGGACTGCGCCCAGCCTCACCATGGAGTCCCCGATGTAGCGTGTCAGGCACAGGAATACGTCCCCGCCGGCCTGGAAGTGGCGCGTGGCATAGACGTCCTCAGCCTCGGGGATATCCGTCCGCCGCTCGAAGCGGCCCCCGAACCAGTGGAAGAGCACGGGCCGCTGCGAGGCGGAGGCCAGCAGCAGATGGGGCCGGCCGTCCAGTTCGAGGGCCTCGACGTCCGTGTCCCGGTGCCAGGCATGCAGGCTCTGGCGCGGGTAGAAGCCGGGCCCGTCCCGGCACAGCAGTGTTGTGCTGCCCGCCTTGGAGGCGTCGGCCACCACGAAGCAGGGCTGCCCGTCCAGCCACAGGAGCTCGGCGTCATTGGGCCGCAGCAGCCGCCTTGGGGCCAGGGCCTGCAGTGGGGCTAGGCGCAGGTCGGGGCCGGGCCGGGCCCACAGCTGCGAGCCTCCCCACAGGCGGGCGGCCAGCATGAAGAGGCGGGGGCCCAGCACCAGCGGCTTGCAGGACACCACCGAGGGCGCTGTGGGGAGCAGGGGAGTAGGGGGCCCTGTTAGACCAGCTGGGCAGGCCACCCGGCAGGTGGGAGGATGGGAGGGGGCTTACCAGACAGCTCCTCCTCCTGACGGAAGCGCTGCAGGCTGTAGTCCCAGGCCAGGATCAGGCAGCGGCCGGCAAAGGGCTGTGCCAGGACAATGTAGGGCTCCTCCTGGTAGGAGAAAGCCTCTACGCCCAGCGCTGACTCTCCCACCGTCTGGAACCAGGACAGCTCTGGAGGTGGGGGGAGGGGAGAGAGTCAGACAGGCCAGGGGGACCCCCAAGGGTCCTCATCACCTAGCCTCAGCTTGCGCATCTTTGCAGTGAGGACCGCCATGGTGCTGACCTCATGGGGATACACAGTGGAATCTTTTTATCTATGGACGTATTAATTCACAACCACACGGTGATAGTCTATTTTCTAAACTGCGTGGCATCATCAGATAATTAGAAACAGCACTTTCATCATTCATTTAACTTCATAAGATCCCTGTGGGGTATATTCTGTTATTATATCCACTTTGCAGAGGAGGAAACTGAGGCACAGGGAGCCAGCCGTCCAGCCAAATCCATCCTTCCCGTTTTCCATCACACAGGGTTGCATCTGGCCCCAAAGCCACCCAATCAGAGGCCGTGAGCCCAGCACTGCCCCCACGCCACCTCCTGACATGTGGCCATGAACCAGAGCAGAGTGATGGTGCTAGTGCTCGCCTTGCGTCTAGGAGGACGGCTTATCCTGGACTAGGTCCCTTTCCCCTCCTCCTGTGAACTGCCAGGTGGATACGGTCACGACTTGATTTCAACCATGGAAAGCAGGAGAACACCCAGGGGCTACCCCACCGGCCTGAACTGCTCTCACCTCAGACCCTTCTGTTTTCTTTGTTTCATGGTATTTAGACCCTCTCTGTTACAGCAACTTAGCATTGATGGTAACAATGCACCCAGATTGTCCAGTGTGGTGGCGGTGGACTCCAGGTGACAATACGTCATTCTACATGCCAGGCCCTGCTTCTAGGGGCCCGGGTTGAATGAACGAACCAAACAGCTAAGGATGCCCATCCAAAGGGGATCTTTTAAAAAATGGCCATCAAATCATGTCACTCTGTGCTCAAAACCCTCCCTCTGTGGCTTCCCACAGTCCTCTGGATAAAGTCCACCTTCTCTGTGACTTTCGAAGTTCTGCAGAGTGAGGCCCTTGCAGGTGAGACACCTCATCTGTGTCCTTCTCTTCCTCACTCCTCCAGGCCAGACCTTCCTCCTTCCATCCTCAGTCAGGACAAGCTCTGTGCTGCCTTGGGGGGGTCACTGCACATGCTGACCCCGTCCTCTGTCCTCCACTTCGCTACAGCCACAGCTGGCGCTTCCTCTTTGGAGAAGCCTTCTCCAATGCCCCAGGAAAGGTAGGACCACCCCCTAAACTCCCTCATCATCCTCTGTGTTTATCACAATGGGTACCATGGATTTACTGTGCAATGTTTTATTTAATGCCTGACTCCCCACCTCCAGGACTGTGACCCCATGAGGCAAAGGCCCCGGGTTATCTTGGTCACCACAGTGTGCCCACTGCCTCTTACAGAGCTGGTCACCAAGTGGACCTCAGTAGGTGTTTGTTGAATAACTGAACCAAGAGTGACTAAGTTAAATTGCCTTGTTCTATGAATTCTGAAGACCAAACACTTGTCTTACATTTTGAGGAGGATGATGTTAGTAATGATCTTCAGGTCTGAACTCAAAGTTTCACTCCTTCCAGACCCTCCAGCTATGCCTGGGCCCCCACTCTGACTCAGGGCTCCCATATCTCCATGGGTTCTCTCCCCCAATCCTGGCCCTGACCCTTCTGTGCTACCCCCATCTCAGCCCTGGTCATTCTAGGCCAGCCCTCTCTGCTTGCCTCTGGCTGTGAGCCCTGTGAGGACAGACCCAGGGCTGGCTTCATCACTCCTGTGTTCTCTGCTTTGCCCAGTACCCATAAAGGTACCAGAATATATTTGCGGAAAAGCAAAGTGATCGGAGGAAATATTTTTTACGTGGTCAATTTCGTATTAATAACAACAACAATGAGAATGAACATTTATGAGGGCCTCCCCTCCCAGGCCTTGTGCCAAGTACATCACTGAACTCTCTTGCATGAGTCCTGTGTCATGGTGTATTACCCCTATTCACAGGTAAGAAAACTGAGGCTCGGGGAGATGCTTGCTCAGCAGACTCTCAGCCAGGAACTGGCAGGGCAGGGAGGTGAGCCCCTCAGCCCTGGCCGCCCCTGCTGTCCCTCCCACCCCTCCAGGAAAGCCCCCACCTATGGCTCTGCACTTGAACGTCTTGGGGTCCACGTGGCGGAGCTGCATGTGGGCCAGGGCGGCGGGGCCGGCGCAGGCCCCGGTCCCCACGCTGGCGTTCACGGTGGGGATCCACTGCAGCAGCCAGAGCACGCGGCAGTCACACTGGAACGGGTTCCCGCGGAGGTCCCTGGGGCAAGAGGCCGGGGAGGGGCTGCGACCCGGCTTCCAACCCGCTGGGGGCCACACTCCCCACCCCTTCCCAGGCTAGGTCCCCACCGTGGTGTGGAAACTATGTAAAAACCATCACAGTCATACTCACTTGTGCCAACCAGGAATGGGCACAGATGCCCCCTTCCCCCACCCACACGTTCCCCAATCACCCCAACCCTCCCATTCCCCTTGGGCCTCACACATGAGTCAGTGTCTCCAGGCCCCGGAACAGGAACCTGGGGAGGGTCTCGAGATGGTTATTGGCCAGGCTCCTGGTGGAGGGAGAGAAGGAGAAGCCATCAGCAGCTCCTAGGATGATGCCAGGGTGATGGGTGTGGGGTGCCTCCCAGGGTGGGCTGGGGCAGTGGAAACACGCACAGATGTGTGAGTGAGCGAAGTCCTCTGAGGGCGTTCTTAGAGATGGAACCAATCTCATTGTCCTCAATAAAGCTGTGGAGGGAAGATGCGGTCAGGGGGAGGTCCCCTGGTTCCCTGCTGTAGCCGCACAGTGGTTGGGGAACTCGCCCTGTTGCCACAGGCCATGGCAACATGTGAAATTCTCTCCCAACACCTTGCATCATCCCAGGGAAACACCTCCCAGGAGCCTCTCTCTTCACCAAGGTCTCAGCCTGCAATCCCAGGAGCCAAGAACCTGACCCTATGGTCCTTGCCAGCTTCACCAGGAACCATCACCACCACAGCCACCATGACCAACACCAGTACTAACACCAATATGACCACTCATACCTGCACCATCATCCGTTATGTCCAATGCCTCTACCACCATCATCAACCCCAGTACCCAAAACTGCCGTCGTCACCAACCCCATACCACGCCACCACCATCACCAACACCAACACCACCCGCTATTCCCATCATCAATACCAACATCAATAGCATAATCATCCAACCTCACAAAAGCAACACTGATAAGCATCACCAAGAACATGTCTTTCATAATCAACACCAAAACCACTGCCTCCATCGTCACCAACACTGCCACCATTATCACGAGCACCAGCACCGCCAGTCCCAACAGCATCACCCTCACGCTCACATCATCACCTGCCATCAGCGCCACTACTGCCGCAGTTTCTGCACGTATCTACCTTTACCGTCACCACCAAACCCAATGCCAACAGCATTGCATTACACCAACATCCTACCCCAAACCACCGCCACCACCAACACCAGTATCATAATCACCAATGTCCACAGCACTGATAATTATTGCTAACACCAACCCTTCAGACTTCATCATCAGTGTCCATCTGATGGTCCAAGAGCACCATCACCCTTGGGTCCACCATTTTTATCTAAATCATCCCCACTCCATCATCCGCAATAATGCCACCACTTCCCTGTGAGCACCATACCCATTACCATCACCACCAACATTACTGCTGGCGTTGTCATGCCGTCAACACCACCACCACCATCGTACCACCATCACCAACCAACTCAGAGTCGCTGCCCCTTAATTTGAAACATTTCCTCATATCTGGCCTCTTTGTACCCTCCCTGGTCTCCTGAAAGTCGGGTAGGACCAGAACCAATCATGGGTTACCCAGGACTTGGTGCATCTTGAAACAGAGAGGGCCGTGGAGGCAGGCTGAGATTACACAGCTGAGCAGGAGCCCCAACCCCACTCAAGAGGCCAGCCGTCTTGCCCCTCCGAGGCGATCCCTTGTCCAGACACTTCCTCCCCAGGGCAACAAGCTCCTCCCTTCCCCCCACTCTAGGAGCCATGGAGGGGCGCCTCCTTCCTCTCCCAGGCCCCCATTCCTGCCCCCCATCTCCTGGCCTCACTTACAGGTACTGCAGGTGGGATAGGCCTGCAAACGCATCATCCTCAATCACAGAGAAGGAGTTGGATGTGAAGAGGCTGGCAAGGAGGTAAGAGAGAAATTTTTCCAGAGTCACTGCTCCCCACCTGACATGTTAACCTTGGCTCCCCCCAACCCCAGCCCACGTGGGCATGATCACACACACAGGCATGCAGTATGAGGATGTGGATCATAAAGATACTTTCACAGACACGCACAAACACGTAAGTGTGCACACTCGCCCCACCCGCCACGTGCATGTGCATGGACAACCCCTCCCTCCGGTGGTCTTCACTCAGCCGGACCCCACTCACAGCAGGTGCAGTGACGGTACCCTCAGGAAACTGCCGGCCTTCAGCTGGGTGATTCGGGTCCTAACGAATGAGCTGGGGACGTGGGCAATGGTGGGTGAGGAGAAAACCGCTCCAGTGCGCCACTCCCATCCCAGAGCCGGCTCCTGTCCGAGGGGGGCAGGAGGGAACCTGATCCTGGGTGTGTGTATTTCCCCTGCATTCCAGGGGAGGCGGGCATTTGCCCTCCTCGCTTGGCAAGGATCCTGGCAGCACTCCGCACACCCCATGGTTCTCCCTCCCCCCAGGTTCTCCCCCCAAGATGCCCCTGTCCTCTGGAATTCCCATCCCCACCCCTGCTCCCTTTCAGATCCCAGTAGCCCCCTCCCAGGACTCCCAACATCCTTTGCTGCCCCCTCCCAAGATCCTGACGGGTCCTCCAGCCCCCCGGGGTCCCAGGACTCCCATCCCCAGCCTCAGGCCCCCAGAGGGCTGACACTCACAGCGACAGAAGGGTCGGGGAGAGGATCTCGGGCAGGTCCACGGAGCCCTCACACAGAGCACTGTCTTTGGAGCAGGAGCAACTCAGAGGACACTTTCCCTTTGGGGGTCTCCAGGCCTCCCCCACCCCCAGCCCAGCCAGCAGCAGCAGTAGCAGAATTCCCACCCCTCCCATGCCCCCTGACCCCCGCCGAGGCAGCGGCTTCTCTCTGCCCTCCCAGTTCGGCCCAGGTCTTGGCCACTACATCTCCCATGCCAGGCGACCCTCCATGCCGCCAGCTGGCACGCTCTGCCCCAGCTTCTCTCTCCTCTTTCTCAGTCTCTCTTCAGTCTGTCTTTCTTCCTCTATGTCTTCGGTGTCTAAATTTCCATTTATGTCTTTTCCCCTGTTTTTGTGTCTCTCTCCTTTTCTGTATTTCTGACTCTGTTAGTCTGTTTCCCACTCCCTATCTCTGTCTCTTTATCTGAGTTGTCTTTCTCTTTCTCTTTTTCTCTGTCTCTGTCTGTCTGTTGGCCTCTCCTTCTGTGTGTGTGTGTGTGTGTGTGTGTGTGTGTGTGTGTCTGTCTGGTGTCTTTATTTCTGTCCCTCTCCCCCCCCCCCCCGCCCCGCCACCCTTCCAGCTCCCTGGAAGTTTCTTCCCCTCCTCCCACGTCCCTTGTCCGGGAGGTTTGGGAAAGGGACTCTCTGGGCACTGGGCACTCAAGGCAAAGCAGGGAAAGGAGGCGGGGGTCAGAGGCCATAGGAAGAGCAGCCCCTGGGGAAGGGGCCAGAGGGCCCCATGGGAGGGGAGGGGCCACTGGGGGCTGAGCTGCCCTGGCTCCTCCCAGCCAGCCCCCTCCCCAGACACCCCACTCCACTCCACTCACGGAGGGTGAGAAGGATGTCACCAGGGTGGGGACCGGATGGCTCTGTCGGCAGGAGGGGGAGTGGAAGGAGAGACCACTAGGGGCTAGAGCCGTCCAGGCCACTCCCAGTCAGCCCCCTCCCCTGGCTCCAGGAGGGTGTGGTGGGTACTGCCCTGAGGCTTCAAGGGACCAGCTCAGGTCCAGCTGCTCCCTCTGGTGGCAATGCTCGGCAGGACAGCCACCCTGCTCCAAACCTGCAACCTTTCTTGCCCCTCCCGAAGTTAACCCCTTGAGTGCCCACCACCCACTAGGGGTAGGGAGTCAAACCGAGGGAAAAAAGGATGAGGATGCCACCCCTTTCTTTAATATTGACTCTGTACCACTCCCTGTCCTACCAGTTCATCTGTTAGCTCATGCTGCCTCACTACAACCCTCCGAGGCTGGGACGATCATACGGCTATTCTACAGATGGAAATACTGAGGAGAGGGTCCAGTCATTTGCGATCTAGGTTATCTAACTGGGGCAAAGCCAGGGAGCAAGCCCAGGCAGCTGGCTCTGTGGCTTCTCTTCCTTTGGAGGTCAGAACCTATGGATATTGGCTGTTTTCATTTTGGACCAAGCTTTTTAGCAGTCTGGATAGATTCTATCCATTAAATAACAAAAGGAAATAAATGACCCTTGTTACTCAACCATCAATGTGAAATAGCAGTAATAATGCTCATTGAGAGCTTGCTGTGCATCAGTCTTGACACAAATTTACTCGGCTCTCCCCTGTCCCCCCAACAGCCTGTGAGGTGGGTAGTATTACTAACTCCCACTTTACAGATGGGAAAACTAAGGCATGAGGAGAACACAGCCTCTGTTGGCACTGCTGCACACACCTAGAACCCTTGGAGGACAAGGGGCTTAGCAGCATCTGCTCTGGCGGGGCCACTCAGATCTGGGTCCCTAATCCTTAGTTTGCCCATCTGTCAAATGGGGCAATTGTGGCACCCACTTCTCAGATGTGTAGATAATTCAGGGAGAGGATAGAGAGGGTTTAGAGCAAAGTGGGTACCCAACAGGTTGGGGTGAATTTTGGACCAAGCGCTTATCCAGCACCTGAGGAGCTCTGTGATTTGAGCAAGGCCCTTAAAGTCTCTGGAACTTCAGATGTAAGGCAAGGATGAGAAACTTCTTTACAGGGTCTATGAAAAGCTAAATAAAGAACTTAGGGCCAGGGACACAGAGTAAAGACAGACAGGCTTAAATCCATACTCACTGAGTTCTCAGCACAGCTGGGTTCTTACTCCTGTTTACGATAAGAAGAATCACAAGGATGATGATGGTGAGAGCTTTTTTTTTTTTTTCTTTTTTGGATCACTTACTGTCTGCCAGACTTAACTGTGTTCTAAATGTTTTCCATGGGTCATTTCAGATAATCATCCGGACCTCCCTCTGAGTCGAATACACTTGTTATTTTCATTTTACAGAAGAAGAAACTGAGCCACAGAGAAATTAAGTCATTGGTACATCACCAGCTAGAAGGCAGCAGGGCCTCTCCTCTCTGGAGCAGCTGGTTCTGAAGGGGAGGAAACCAGGTGCTGGCTAAAGCTGGCCAGGTGTCCCCTCCCTCCTGTCCCCCTGACTCCTTACCACCCCTCCCCAAGGCTACGTAAACATTAGGGTTATCATTAACCGGGACTGCTGGTGACCCTGGGGTACAGGGCCATCGAGGGCAGAGGCTCAGGCAGATGGGGATGAGGGAGCTTTTTGAAGCTGCCAGGGTCCTGTGAGGCCACGTGCACATGCGCTCATGCATGCATGTGTGTATTTGTGTGTGTGTGAGGGCCGCTTGTGCCTGAGTGTGAGTACATCTACCTGCTGCTGATCTGTCTCCTACAGAGCCAGGTACCTGAGCCCAGGTCTCTTTCAGACAGGGGCAATTTCTACCCTTAACCACCAGAGGGACCTTGGGAGAAGGATCTCCACTTTGCTAATCCTTGGTTTGCAGATCTCTAAAATGGGGTTAATAATAAGACAAGATTGGGTTCAGAGACCTCTGAGCCCGGCCCAGAGTGATATGTGTGGCCTTAGTGACATCTCCTTTTTGTAGGATGGGAAACCGAGGCACGGAGTAGTCTCTTGGGCTGCTCAAGCTCTCTCACTCCACAGGGAATGGCAGAGTCCAGAGCTGATCCCCGATTTCTTGGTCACCAGAGCCTGTGAGCCCAGCCCGCCCGTGAGGATGCCAGGTGCGTTGTCCTCCACGGGGGTCTGGGGGGGCCACAGGATCTCAGGGACAGGGTGGTTTGGGGCTAAACAGATCAATGCAGGTTTGGTGGTGTCTCCGAGTGTGTGAACACAGTGTGTCAGCCTGTACATGTGTCACCGTGTGGCCAGCGGTGTGCCTGTTTGCCCATGTGTGAGGATGTGAACACAAGCATCTGTGTGTGTGTCTGTTTTTATGGTTATGAAACCACAGCGTGGCTGCTTATATGGCTGTGTCCTTGACAGTGTTTCTGCTTCTCTGTGAACCCACATAAATATGTGTGTGTGTGTGTGTGTGTGTACAAATGGACGCAGTTTGTGTTGCCTTCACATGCCTGAGATTGTGTAGGAGTGCTGACCTTAAGCCCGGTGACCTTAAGCCCAGGCTGGACCCAGTTCCTAGGAAGCAGCGCAGAAAATCATTGACACCCACCCTCTCACCCTAGTTCAGAAGCTGTAATATGGCTTTGAATATATTCAAGTGTAGTGTGTGCGCATTGGTTTATTTCTGTACAGAGAGTGTGTATCTTTGTGACCATTTGTAAGTGTGCTTAAAGCTGTGTGGCCAGCTGGGTCTTTGATTGTGTCTCCGTATGGGCACCGCCTTAGTGAATATGTATGTGTTGTGTGTGTATACAGATGTGTCTGTCCTGATATTTTGTGACTGGTGTAAGAAGTGCTGGTGTGTGTGTGTGTGTCTTTGGGCTTCTCCCTGGGTGTGTAATTCTGAATTTGTATTTATGTACATGCATGTATTTGTCTTGTTTTGTGCCTGTTTATCTGGGTCTTTGGGTTTCTGTGTGTGTGTGTACCCATGGGAGGCCTCATAGTCAGCAGCAGACAACTTACTCGCACACTGAAATGCCCCCCAGACAGCCCTGTGGTCCTGATGAGGGCCCTGCAGAGCACGGGGGTCAAGGGTCAGTGGATTCCTAAGCTCTTAGGCCAGGTGACCTTAAGCCCAGGCCGGGGCCCAGTTCCTAGGGAGCAGCACAGAAAATCATTGACACCCACCCTCTCATCCTAGCTCAGAAGCTCTCTGAGCAGTTTGTGAGGCTGGTGTGTGTGTGTGTGTGTGTGTGTGTGTGTGTGTGTGTGTGTGTGTGCATGCCTGCCTGAAATCCAGCCTGCCTGCCAGCACCTCCTCTCCCCAGCTTTCTCCACCGCTGACTGCCTACTGTTCCTCCCTCCGAGCTGAGAGAGTTAACCTAGCGGGCCAGGGCGGTCTGGGCTGGGGGCCGCCCCCTGGCCCCCCTCCAGCCCGGCTCCAGTTACAGCCTCGGGTTGGGGAGGGTAGGGGTGGGGTGGGGCTGGGAGGGGAGACCGCTGAGGGCAGCGCAGCCAGCTCTGGGCCAGGGGGTACAAAGTGCTCGGCCCCGGGGCACAGCCGGACGTTTGGGGGCCTTCTTTCGGCAGGGGACAGTCTGACTGGGGTGAGCGTCCCCCACCCCTCCCCTCCAGGGCCTCACCCCTGGCCTGGCTGGGCCGCCTATTTTGGGAGCAGGAGCCGCTTCCCAGGCAAGCCAGACCCAAGAGGAAGGGAGTGTGGTTGGGACGTTGGGGTTCCCTCAGGGGTGGAAGTGTGGGTGCAGCTCTACCCTGCCCCTGCTGTGGCGCGTGCACACTGGCTGGGTGTGGGTTTCGCACACTCATGTGTGTAGGTCGGTTGCCTCACTGATTGAGGGCACCGGAGGCCCAGATGGGGACTAATGTGTGCCTGTGTCTCCACCCCATGCCTTGCTCCAACCAGAAGTTTGGGGAGCAGGCGTCGTCCCCATTGCAGCCCCACTGTGCGTCTGTATGCATGTGCGCATGCGTGCATCGTCCCCACCCCTGGCATCTGTCTTCTATCTCAGCCCCACCGGCCTGAGCCTCATGTCACTCGCCTGGTGCTGTCCGCTGGTGAAAGATGTCACCCAGAGGCAGGCCAGGGGATGTTTTCCCTGTTCTCATTGCTTCCAGAAGAGGAGAAGTGGTGGCCTTTCCCACGGGGGCAGCTGGTGGCAGTGTGGCAGCCCGGCCTCACCCGGGCAGGGTTGTGCATGACCCCCAAGTGGGGGGAGGAAGGCTGTTGCCATGGTGGCCTGTGCGAGGCAAATTCCTCCAGGGTGAAGTGGGAGATATTTATACCCAGGGTCAGGCAGAGAGCAGGCCAGCGGCCGAGGGCAGGAGAGCCGGGCTGTTACGGACACAGCGAGGCCGTGGTGTGCGGGCAGGTGGCCCTTGGGCGTTTCCTGGCTGTCTCGTCCCTGGCAGTGTCTGTCTCTCCACCTGGGTGGGGTGAGGCATCTGCTCTCCCCTGCCAGGGTAGGTGCGGGGAACCTGGGGCCTACAGTGGGGGAGGCCCCGGCCTGCGGGAGATCCTTGTGGACTGTGTGTGCCTCACCCCGTCCTTGCTGCTGGATGACCCCCTTTGTGTGGGTTGTTTTGGTGACGCTGTTTCCTGATGAAGCAGGGGGCGCCTCTGTTTCTCAGGGTGACCAAGCCGGATGATAGATGCTTTTGGAATTAAGTCCCTGGACTGTCTCTGACTTAACCGCTTGGGTTCAGGCCCCAGTGGTGGGAGAATGAGGGCACGCATTTCCTGACCTTTGGTATTCCCCAGGACAATGGCATCTCTCAGCCACATCTTGGTTCTTTGTGTGGGTCTCCTTGCCATGGTCAACGCAGGTGAGTCTGGGGGAGGCAGCCCACTACCACCTCAGCCCCAGGGGTGGTAAGGGTAGAGGAAAATTCTGCAAGAGAAACAAGCTGGAGCCTCCAGTCTGAACTGAGTCTCAGTGGGGTCTCACGTGGGGTCCAGTCACAGGCTGGTATCTGGGGGAGGGGAGAGGATGCCCCAGGTTGGGCAAAGGGGGAGGGTGGGATGGAGGCCGGCTTCCCGTGAATGATGGAATCATAGACAACCTGGAATGAGATGGAGAGCTGAGGCAGTCAGGTGCCTCCTGCCCCATTCCGGACAGTGCAGAGAGGCAGCCAAGACCCAGAGAGGGTGGGCAGCCTACTCAGAGTCCAACAGTCCCCAGACTCCTGCCCCCAGAATGTAAAACTCCCACAGGGTCTCGTGATGCTGCTCTCTGTCCAGGGTCCCAGGAAGCATCCAACCCTGATTTCTTCTCTTTCCAGAAGCACCACAGGAACACGACCCATTCACCTACGGTGAGGGAGGGGCATCTTTCTCTGGGTGCTGGGCTTGGTTAGCCTGCCCTACCTCTCTCTGTTTCTGTCTCCATCATTCTCTAGACTCTCGGTGTTTACATCTTTGGCATTCTCATTCTTTATCTCTTGATTTGGCTCTCTGACTCTTTCGGTCTCGATCTCCCTTTGTCCCTGTCTCTCTGTGGGTCTCTGTCTCTCTATTTGGTCCCTCTCTGTCTCTCTGATTCTTTCTCCTTTTACCTCTTAGTATCCCACGGCTCCTCCTCTGTTGCCACCTGCCTTTCTCCCCTCCCTGCCCCCCTTTCCCTCTCCATCATCCTTCCTTACTCGATTGCTTCCTCCCTCCTCCTTGCCCTGTCCACCTCCTACCTTTTCTCCCTGATCCCCCTTCTCCCACATAGCTCCTTCCTCCTCCCACTGATGTCCTTTCTCTCCTCTTCCCCATCCTTCCTCTTTGCCCCTTCCTCCCCATTCTGCCCCTTTCCTATCCTTCCTCCTCCCCTCCCTGCATTCACCCTCCTCCCTGCATTCACCCGCCTCCCTGCTGCCCACAGACTACCAATCCCTGCGGATCGGAGGCCTTATAATCGCCGGGATTCTCTTCATCCTGGGCATACTCATCGTCTTGAGTGAGTCCCCCTACCTTGCCTTCAGTCGCTTCCGGTGTCTGCCCCAGCCCCGCCCAACCTCCCGCTCCGCCTTCAACCCCGCCCCATCTGTGCTCTTGGCCCCGCCTTTGTTTCTGTCCACCCCACTTTCCTCCCTGGGCCTTGCACCTGTTCTGCCCCTGCCCTCAGCCACGTCCCAGTTTCTGCCCTTCCCCCATTCCCGCCTCCGGCCCCGCCCCGTCCTTATCCTGCCTGCCCTCGGGCCCGCCCCGCCTCTATCCCCGCCCCGGCCCCGCCCCCACTTCTAGCCCCGCTCCCGGCCCCTCCCCGTTCCTATCCCCGCCCTGGACACGCCCCCCACTTCTATCCCCGCCCTCGGCCCCGCCCCTGCCCCACCCTTATCCTTAGCCACGCCAGCCCGGGCAAGCGAGATCTGTGGCTCGCTGTGCGCTGTGCGGCTTAGAGGAGAATCTCAGCGCACTCCTCTCCACGCCCCCATCCACAGGCAGAAGATGCCGGTGCAAATTCAACCAGCAGCAGAGGTAAGAAGCCTCTCTGGACCCTCATCTCCTCCCGCTCTAAAGGAACGTTGGGGGTGAGAAGAGAAGTCCACTCAATCCACAGCCAGACCCTTTGGCAAATATGTATTAAACACCTACTACGTGCCCAGCCCCAAGCCAGGCCTTGGCACCAAGCCACGAGTTAACTGCCCTCTCTGTCTGAGCTTCCAGCCAAGTGGGGGCGGTGGCCATGGGTTCCAACAGACCCACAAATATAAAACCACAAAGCGTGATAAGTGCTGTGAAAGAGTTGCGGCGAAATGAGATCACCTCACTTGGCGGCCCAGTTTAGCTCAGAGTCCCTAGCTCTTTGATTTATGGTTAAATAAAATTTTAAAACCCAAGCAACGTATGAATATCTTCTTCCTATTAAGATACTTGTAGATGTTATTATAAAGGTAGTATTTTATTGTGTCCCATGTACAAGATGCTATTTCATTATGTGTTATTTACCCCTCACACCATCTCTATAAAGTAGGCGCTGTTATTAACCTCATTTTACAGATGAGGAAACCGAGACATGGGAAGGTGTTCACATGCCCCAGATCATTCAACTGGAAGATGAGGGCTCTGGGTTTCTAACCTAGGCTGTCTCCAGGCAATCTGCCCTCAAGTCGCTTTGGCTATATACCTCCTCTTCCAAATTCTAGTTCCTTCCTCAACACTCTGGGAGGTACTCGCTGTTATCGGCTTGGAGCATCTCCTGCCAAACACTTAAACTGCTCCTGGGTTGCACTGGATTTTCTGGCGGCTCCAACCTGCTCCTTGCCCATCTGTGGGTCTCAGTGGATTGGTCTGTGAAATGGGGCCGGCATTGGGGTCTTCCGAGTGTAGCTGTCTCTCTCCTTTTCCACCCCCCAATTCTTGATGCATCTCCTTTCTCAGGACTGGGGAACCTGATGAAGAGGAGGGAACTTTCCGCAGTTCAATCCGCCGTGAGTTTGGGGAGACTTCGGGTGTTTGGGAATGCGAGTTGGTTCCAAGAAGCCCTTTGTTGGCCCTCCCTGGGCCCGGGGGGTCGGGGATCGGGGCTTGATCTGCCCTGCCGTGCTCCCATCTTTCAGAGGAGCTGGGGTGCCCCTCTTGACTTCCGGATTCTCTGTCTTCCCCCTCAGGTCTGTCCACCCGCCGGCGGTAGAGACACCTGGCGCGATGGGCCCCAGCCAGGTCCCGCAGCTCTAACTAGGCTGGGGGAGAGAGGAGAGAGGAGGAGGAGGGGGCAAAGGGCTGGGATAGCAGGCCTGGAGGGCTCTCCTGCCCCTCACCCTTTTCACCCCCACAGGATTCCCCTGGCACTTGACGCTTCCCACCCACCTTCTGCACGCCCACCACCACCTGGACTGCCCTCTTCCCTAGCCCTGCCCCCACAGACTCTGACGCTCAGATTTCCAATAAAACGTGCTTTTCTCTCTTGACAGCGCTGTGCGAATCTGTCAGTCCCTTCGCGGTGGAAAGCCTGGGCGCCCCCTTGGCCCCGGCAGAGGGCGCCCCCACCCTTGGGGAAGGGGCGGGGACGTCGGCAGTGGGCGGGGGCGGGGGTGGGGGTGGCCGGGACGGGGGCGGGCTCTCCGGGTCCCCATTGGCTACGGCCCCCCGAACACCAGGGCTCCCCCCCATCTACCCCTGACAACAGTCGGTCCGGCTTCCAGCTGCTGCAGCCAGCGCTCCTTCACCGCCTCTACATCCAGCCGCCCCTTGCTCCAGTCCGGCATGGCGACCCAGGTCCCCACAAAGGGTGAGCGTCGCCTGGGGAGAGGGCGCAGCGGGGCTCCGGGATCTTAGAGCTTGACAGAGGGTCTGGGGGACAGCCCAGTACTGAAAGGGGAGGGGAATGGGGAAGGGGATGTCCCCTCCTCACATGGGCGGAGGCCCCTGCATTGCACCCCTCGGTACTCCATTGGGCACCCTCTCCCGGTGGTCTCGGTTCCTGTGCGGGACCTGTGGTTGGAGAGCGGCGGTCCCGGGAGAAAGGATGCTCGGACCGGTAGCTATAGCAACCATGCAGCTGGTCCAGCGCAGCGGTGGTAGTGGACTCGGAGAAATGGGCTTCGAGGGTGGGAGCCGCTGGGTTTGTAGCCACAGAGGTTCGCCCAGATTTCACGGTCCCTGCGGCACCATGGGGTAAGGGGACGGGGTCCATGTCCCTCTTTTTTTTTTTTCCCCTCCCTCTCTCTCTCTAGTGCTGGCACCTGTGGTGGGTGTTTCCTGAAATCTCTGACAGGCAGGTTCAGAGGGAAGCGAGGAGAAAGAGGGAAAGACTGGAGCTGTAGGAAATGAGAGATGGAGAGAGCAAGAGAGAGGGAGACAGTAAGGAATATAGAAAGAGACTGACTGAGACAGCCTGGAAGAGATAAGGACCGAGAGACCGAAGGAGGCGTAAAGACACAGAGGGGGAGAGAGAGAGAAGAACCGACAGCGTGAGACGGAAATGGGAAAGAGAAGGAGGGGTGGCACAGGGTGGGGCCTGCACCACTGCAGTGAACCCCCATTTGCGGGGATGGGTGGCAGGACCCTCCTTCCCAGCCCTCATTCAAGGGTGTTGTCCAAAAGGTGCATTTGGGTGTGCAAACAGATGCCTTCCCACCTCCCTCCAGTCACACAGAGATGGACATTTCACACCATTAGCCCGACTAGGCACCCCTGAAATACTCGCTCCCCACAACAGTCTCCCTTTCTTGAGCTTACTTCTGCAGAGGAACAAGGGGGAAGAATGCTTTCATGGTGGAGGAGAGGAGGGCAGGGAGGGAGTTTCCAGCCCTGAGAGCAGGGTCAGGCAAGAGGCCATCATTGCTGAGGAGCCTCTGGCACTGAAGGGAACCCCAATTCCACTCTGATCTCTCCTTCCCTGCCCCCTTTCCCGGCAGGCGGGGGCTGCTGCACTGAACCATATCTGCAGAATTTGAAGCAGGGCGGGGAGGGGGGGCAGTGGGGGGGCGGCTGCAGAGGCTGGAAGCCACCCTAGGGAGAGGGGGCAGGGTTGAGCCAGCAGCCCTGGCGGGAGCCCAGCACTTCTTTTCGCAGAGATGGTGGTTAGCAGGATCGATGACAGCAGACGGGCAGAAGTGGGAGGAAGATGCCCTGCCTCCCTTCCCCCCCATACACCCTTTCCCCAGTCACAGCAGGAGAGGGGACCGCAGGTCTTGGGAAACCCAGGGGCAGGAAACGCATGCTGCCTGTCATAAACCGCTTAATGAAATTAATTAACAGATCATTAGGGAGGGGGACGGCTTCTTTGCACCCCTAGCCTCCACCCCCACCCTGTCAGAGAGCAGGAGGGTGTGTTGGGGGCAAATAGAAAGGAGATGGAAAGGCACAACTGGGCCTTGGTCCCTATCCTTAAAAAGGACCCTCGGCTTGGCCACAAGCCAGTTGTTCAGGGGCAACAATAGGAGGTACAAAGGGAGCAGAGGGAATCAGGGTTGGCCCCAGAGTTAGAAACTCGACCCTCAAGTCCCACACAGGATCCCATTCAGCCTGGGGTACCCAGATCCATCACCTCTCCTCACCTCTCAAGATGCTCCAGTTGCCATAGTAACCACCTCCTTCCTGATTCTCCTTGGCAACTGGCCAGGAGTGGTTCACATTCCTTCTCCTGCCTCCTGGCTCCACCCTTAGCTCAGCCTCGCCTTGAGGACCCAGATTGCTGGGACAGCAGGAACTAGAGAGGAACTTCTGCATGGAGCAAGGAGCACCCCGGGAGGGTGGAACCAGAGAGGAACCAGAGAGGATTCTGGGGCAGGCGCTCACCTTCTGGGGCAGGGCTTCTCAGATGGTTTGGGGAGGCAGGATGTGTGGAAACGCAGGATAATGCAACCGTTCCATCTCTGATGCTGCCTAGCAGGGGTTCATTCATTCATTCATCCATTCATTCTAGAAAAGTTTTTTGAACAACTTTACAAATGCCAGGATTAACGCAGAGATGAGTCAAATAAATTTACTCTGCATCTGGTAGGGGAGCTAAGACAGAGCAGAGATGACTCTAAAATAATATTTTCCCATCTTGATGCTTATGAGTACCACCTTCATGATTTTTGCCCTGTCCAAATGTTCCCCACACTGATATTTAACATTTTTTCCTTCAAAGGATTAACTTTTAAAAAACTTTGTTAGCTTTATTTTATATCAGCTCCACAAATGGAAAATCAGGAATTTTTTTTTTTTTTGTCTTACATTGAAAGCAAGTATTAAAATTATCTTAAACAACCAATTTCACTTTTCTGGGCCTCAGTGTTCCTCTTTAGTGGAAAGAGAATGAAGATAATGCCTATATCACAGAACGGCTGTGAAAATTAAATGTGGTAATATCTGTAAAGTGCTCAGAAGAGAGCCTGGCATGGAATCAGTGCTATCAAATGCTGCTTAGATACATAAATAAAGGAGAAAATCAAATAATGTCATAACAGTCTACTTAGATATTATTACCTGCTGAAGACACTGAGCCCAAGGCCTGTTTTCTCTTGAGAGATTAACAAGGGTTGGAAGGTGTAGAGATATATCAGCTCCTTTTTAAGAATGTCTCTTTGAAGACTGGACAGGGAACTGAAGAGGGTGAACTTACAGTGAATCAGTGCTATTCAGGGTCTTGCATCAGTCAGTTTAAGCTACAGTATGCAGTACCAAGGGCTTCCCTGCTGGTTTAGCAGTAAAGAATCTGCCTGCAGATGCAGGAGACACAGGTTTGATCCCTGGGTCAGGAAAATCCTCTGGAGAAGGAAATGGCAACCCACTCTAGTATTCTTGCCTGAAGAAATCCCATGGACAGAGGAGCCTGGCGGGGACGGAGTCACAATAGTGTCAGACCCTACTGAGCTACTAAACAACAACAAATGAAGTACCAAAAATCTCAGTGATTTCTGACAACCAAAGTAGATCTCTTACTTAGATTATGTGCCCACAATGGGTTGACTAGGGTCTCTACTTCCCAAAGAAAACTGGAGCAGCCACAATCTTGAACATTCATGTCACCAAGCCAAAGGCAAAAGAGAGCTCTTGCATGGGCAGTTAATGCTGCAGACCACACTCATGGTTCATTGGCCAGAATTAGTCACATGTTCTCCTTCCCAATCTCAAGGTAGCCATCCTTGCTGAGCCTGGATGGGGGAAGGACACTAATGACAACATCTGGCATCACCCTGGCACTCCCAGTACACCCTCCTCCCCTAGTGGGGCATGTTTTGCAGAATTCCACTCTAAACAAGACAGGGTGTACTAAAAGCTGTCAGTGTATTGGGGAAGCATCAGGATGGGTTTTGTGAATGGGAAGGATGTTCTGAGTTTTCCTGGAGGAGACTACCATTTGAGACAGGGAGGTGGGAGATAGGGAAAAGTAAACACACATACACACACACACACACACACACATACACACATTGGTGAAAGTGTGAGTTGCTCAGTCTTGTCCAACTCTTTGCGACCCCATGGACTGCAGCCTGCCAGGCTCTTCTGTCCATGGAATTCTCCAGACAAGAATACTGGAGTGGGATGCCATTCCCTTCTCCAGGGGATCTTCCTGACCCAGGGATTGAACCCAGGTCTCCTGCATTGAAGGTGGACTCCTTACTACCTGAGCCACCAAGGAAGCATTATCCACATGTTAGCATTCAGAAATCAGGGTGAGTCTTCTAGCAGATGAGTATGTTTTTATGTGGTACAGTTACATACATATACACGCATACATGTACACACTGGGAAAGTTACTACAAAATCAATTTTGAATCTTTAATTTGATGGTGTCTGAGAAATAAGTAATATAGGAATAATATAAGTTTTTGGACAGTTCCTCTCTGCTGGATTTGGTGGCAGGAACAAGTGGATGAGAGCTCTCAGAAGACTGAGAAGTTGTAGGGAGTATTCAGGGGAAGCTGATACATTGAGCAGTTAGTTCTCCAGTGGGATTCATACTCCCAGCATCATATGCAAAAGAGAGTGTATATGTGTTTCTCAAGAAATGAGTCCATGCTTGCATTAGATTTCCTAGGTCTAGGATCAGGACTGCCATGTACAGTTAGGTATGTTGGGCATTATATAAGGGCAGGTACCGACCAATGGAGTGAGTTGGGGCTGGAATCCAGCTTATGCTCCAGTCTTTAAGTTTTGTGTCCTGCCGTGAGGCTACATTGTCCAGAGCAAGGGGTCTCAATGATCTGATTTCTACACAGAAACCACTAGGCCAGTGGCCCCATTAGGATCCTCAAATAATTAAGAAGCCAAGTGTTGAAATGTTTTTCCCTCTCTCTCTGCCTTCTTCCCACAGTTCCTCAGGATCCTGACCCATTTTACTATGGTGAGTGGCAGATTCTGCGAGGAAGGTACCCAGGGGCTGGATGGAGGGGTGGCTGTAGATCCCCACAGGCCACTGCTGAAGTGGCTTCAGCTATGGCTTACATGTTATGTGCTGGGTCACTAGCCACATGACCATGTGGATATAACTGACATCAGCGTGGCCTATGGAGGGTTGAATCAGACTTGGGGAGGGGGTACCCTCTATGGACCCTCCTCAGGCTTCACCAGCACTCTGGGCTAGTTTGCTGGGGTCATCAGAGAAGCCAACCACTCTGACACCAGGCTGGCTGAATTAGAATCCTGGCTGATCCACTCACTAGCTGTGTGGCCTTGAGCAAGCAACTCTGTCTCTCTGGGCCCTTCTGCAAATAAGAACACTAAGTTTTCACCCATAAGGACTGTGGGAAAGATTTACTCAGATATCATTAAATCTGTCCATAGCACTGAAGCTCAAAAAGTGACTCCAGGTCTAGCAGACCTGACCCCAATTCCCTCTCTATATACCCTCCTTCTCTCTCCCTTTGTTCACTCATACTCTTCTCCATGTTCTAAGTTGTCTCCTGCCTCAGGACCTTTGCACTTACTGTTCCCTCTGCTGGAATATGCTTCCTCTAGCCCTCCACATAGCTAGCTAAGGCTCCCTTTTCTTCTTCAGGCCTCAGATCAAATAATGACTGTCAGGAGAGGCCTTCTTGAGTCCCCAACAAGAGAAGCCACACATAGATCTAGGCATGGTCCCATGACTGAGTTTTGTGGTTTTATTTTGTTTATCACAAATGAAAGACAACTCCCTGAGGGCAGAGGCCTGGACCACTGCTGGTCCAGAGTGAATATTTCTATAGATATGTACTGTGGCATATTAGATAAGAATAATTCTTATGAAGGAAAATAAAAGAAAGACTGAGGTTAAGAAATGTTGAGGAGAGGATGGGAAATTCTAAATAGGACAGCCAGAGAAGGGGTCACTAACATTTGAATAAAGTCCAGGAGTTGGTAAGGGAGGGATATTTGAGAGAGGAGCTTTCAGGAAGAGGGCCCAGCAAGTGCAAAGACCCTGAGGTAGGACCATGCCTGATAGCCTCCAGGAACTGCAGGGAGACCCGTGTGCTTGGACAAGGGAATTGAGGAGGAGAGTGAAGTGGAATGAGGTCTGAGAAGGGATCAGGACAAGATGGTACAGGGCCTCATGGGGTGTGGGAAGGACTTTGGCTTTTCTTTGCTATGAGGTGGAGGTTAGAGGGAGTGGAGTGGTGTGCTCTGAGCTCAGGAGGACTCTGATTGGACTCAAGTGTTAACAGGATCTCTGGCTGAGGTGCTGAGTGGGGGGATGGATGACGGAGAGACCACAGAGAAGGCTGTTTGCTGAAAAAAGTAAATATATGCAGTAGAACAAGGGTCCCCAGTGGTTGGGCCAAGGACTGGTACCAGTCAGTGACCTGTTAGGAACTGGGTCGCACAGCAGGAGGTGAGTGGCCAGTGAGCAAGCGAGTGAAGCTTCATTTCTATTTACAGCTGCTCCCCATCACTGGCATTACTGCCTGAGTTCCGCCTCCTTAGATTCTAATAGATTCAGGAACCCTATTGTGAACTGTGCACACGGGGGATCTAAGTTGCCCTCCCCTTATGAGAATAATCCTGAAACCATCCCTTAACCCCTGTCTGTGGGTCTTCCACAAAATCAATCCCTGGTGCCCAAAATGCTGGGGACCATTGCAATAGAAGAAGGTCTTATCTATATCTATGGCCAAAGAATCCAGAGAAGGGTAGTGGGGAGAGGTCTAAGGGGAGCACTTGGTGTCCAAGGGCCATGTCTTTGATCCTCATATGAACCCATGGGAGGAGCCTGCAGCCTTGAACTGAGGCTAAGGCTCCAGGGTGGGGGGGGGGTGGCTGAAAAGCCACCCCACTTTGATGACCTCCAATGTCTTCCCCAGACTATGACACTGTGCAGACGGTGGGCATGACTCTGGCTACCATATTGTTCCTGCTGGGCATCCTTATTATCCTCAGTAAGTGTGACCCTTTCCTGAGCTCCAAAGCCCCTCCAAGAGGGTCCCTGGGGGTCCCCAGGCACCTACAATTCCCCTACTGGCTTTTGTCCAGACCCTTATGTCCTGTCTCCTTGTTCTATTCTCTGTCTCTCCTAACAGGCAAGAAGGTGAAGTGCAGAAAGGCGGACTCCAGGTCTGAGAGGTCTGGCAGCAGAGGGGAGAGAAGGGGAGGGGTGGGAACAGCCTGGGAGCCCCCAGGGGTGCTGCCATAACCAAAGGGATCCCAGAGCCAGCCAGGTGTTTCCCAGAAAGCCTGCTCAGTTGAGTCTCTTGATGCCTTTCTCTCTCATCTTTGCTTCCACAGCCCAACATGCAAATCCTGTAAGTCGGAGCTTCCCTCCTCAGGTGAGGGTGTGAGAGAGTGTGGTTCTGCGAGGGTGAGTGGGAGTGGGGAGGGGAGTCCAAGGGGACGTTGTGCTGGAGCTCCCTAAGAATGGGGCCGCCAACAGTGCGGCCGAGATTCCACACATCAAACCTGTTAAAGCATAAAGTTAGTGGGATGTGACATGGACTCCTAAAGAGTCCTTGAAGCTGCCCAGAAACAAGTACCTAATCTTATAAAAGCAAGGATGAACTCATTCTCCAGAGGAGAGAGCCACAGCCTGTGAAGAGAGGGGTCCCACGTGGGAAAAGAACGTTGGCAATCAGAATGAAGGCAGAGTTGAGCACTAGAGAAGGTAGGAAGATAGAATGATTTCTTGACTTTCCTGTTCAGTTAGGACAATCAGGGATGAAATGACTGAGAAAAAGGAAGGGAAGAGGAAGGAAGCAAGGGGAAAAAGGGATGGAGGGAGGGAAGAAGGCAGGCAGGCAGGCAGAAAGGAAGGAAGGAAGGGCTTAAGAATAATTGTATCAAAAAAACAGAAGGAGAGACATATAGAATGCAGATTTTAAAAATTGATATTGGGGAAGAAAAGAGAGAATATAGGAGGGAGTGGGGTGGAGGGTGGTGGAGGATGGGGGTGGGGGTGGAGGGTGGAAGAGGGATGGAGGATGGGGAGTAGAGAGTGGAGGGGGTGGTGGGTGGAGGAGGGGGAAAGTCAGGGCAGGTGCATAGAGGCTATATTGGAAGGTGGAGAGAGATGTAGGATGTAGGAGCAGGGATAAGCATGTAGATGAAAGATTGTGACTCCTTGGGGGTGTTCATTTTAATTATGTAAAAATATCTCGACCTGTTTTTGGTGGAACTGTGTCCTTTCCAGGGACTTTTAAAAAACCAGAGATGGGAATCTCTTTGGCTCTTTTGTTTTTAGAACTAAAAAAAAAAAAAAAAAAAATGGGCCTTGGGGTAATCAACATTTGGAGGATTTGATGTTGAATTTCATGTGTTTTGTTTCATGTTTATTTTGTGAGATTTAAGAACATTAAGGGGTCACTTTGTGAATGATGAAGGGGTTGGCCCAGACACCTGACCACAGTCTAAGAGTATATATGAGATTTTGACCCATGACAGTTGAATGATGGTCCCAAGTGGGTGGGAGACAGGAGAATTCCTGTTGTATACACAAGTTCCAGAGATGGGGTGTTGGAGTGTAGGAAGAGGTTGGGGGCTTGGCAGAGGGATGGAGACTCTTCTTCTGGCAGGGGGACACCCCAGAAGAGTCCAGGGTGGGCCAGGGGTCCCCAGCTTCATCACAGGTGTCCTGTGGGATAGGACAAAAGCTACCAAGGTGTCTCTATATGGACCAGACATTGGGGTGCAGGGAGGCAAGACAACATCCCAGGGCTAGCTCAGGGGTGACAATCTGCAGGCCTGACCTCAATGCTCGGGATGAAGAGCCCACTGCCACCCTTTTTGTCACCGACTGAAGCTCCCCGGCTCTGTCTCTCTCTCTCTTTCTGTCTCTCCCCAGCACCCGGAGGTGGCGGCGTGTAGAACCAGTCGTGGTCACCTCCACTGCAGTCCCTGCCTGAGAGCAGGAGCCTGAGGATCGGGTGGAGGCGGTGGGGACCCCAGCCTGGCCCCCCTGGCAGCGCTCCCCTGAATGAGCCGCCCCACCCACTCCAAGGCTGGAGCCGCTGCACCTCCCTAGGCCTTGGCAATGACGACCCCCTGCATCCCAGATCCGGAGACTCAGGCCTCCATCTCCTGGGGTCCTCGAGTCCACGCTCAGCCCCCCACCGTCCCGGGGTGCTGCTCCCCGTGACTACCCTGTCTCCTCTTAGAAGATCCGGTCCCCTGCACCCTCGGTGTCTATGTCTTGAGCTTAATAAATCTGCGTTTGGTTTTTCCCCCTCTTCTGTCTGTGTGTTCTCGTCTGTGGGGAGGAAACGGGGGAGGGGGCAAAATCGAACCTGGAGAGCTATTCCCCCATGCCCAGACTTATCCCCTTCCTCTCCTTTCCCTCCGCCAGCTCCCTAGTGGCCTCCTCCTCTCTCGGAACCCCTCAAACTTCCCCTCCCTTCCCTCCATGCCACCACCCCCCCAACCCAGCTGCCCATCCCCGAGACCCCAGAGTAGACCCCTTCCCCTGCTCCCCTTGCCTCCCCAAACCCCACCCCGCCTAGACCTGCCCGCCCCGCGGTTCCCACCCCCAGCCTCCCCTAGGCGGGGTGGGTGGAGGCCTCCGCCCTACTCTCACCCAGGCCCCCGCATCGCCCTCAACGTCTCCCCCTCCTGCTCCCACCCCGGGCTCTGAAGCCAGGAAACCCGGGAGGAAATGACTGAGCCCGTCTCGGTCCCCGCCCGCCAGCGCGCTCCCCTGGCCACACCCTCCGCCTGGACGCAGCCGCCGCCGCTGCCCTCTCCCTACGAGGCTGCCGGCTCGGGACCCCCCGGCGCTGACGTGAGTGTCTCCTCCGACTCTCCTCCATCCGCTCCCCTCTGCCCAGGCGCCGGGCTCAGGTGGGTAGAGACCATCCTCTCGGCGCCTCTCCGCCCCCCATTCATGCTCACTCTCGGTCCCGCTGCCTTCGGCACCGCCATGTGGGCACCGCTCGGCTCCTCCTGCCTCAGTCTCCCCAGTTCGCCTACCTCCCTCTCACTCGCCCAGATCTGCCCAGCATCCTGCTCTATTGTCCCTGCTGGGAGGCCCTCACACCAACTCACTTTTTCCTCTGAGATCAGAAGCACATTACTCACTCTTCCTCTTTCCCCCTCCTTGCTGGCTCCTCGCTCTGAGGACAGCCCCAGAGGGAGGGCCGAGGCCCTCCTATCTCCTCTTCTGTGCCCCAGAGCCTTCCCCTTGCCCAGCAGGGTCAGTCCCAGCCGGCCCATGAGTGCTTCTCCACTTCGTGGGGCAGGGGGACTGCCCTGGGCAGTGGCGGCCTCTTGGAGCCTGGTGTAGACTGATGCTTTTTGTTATCTTTGGGGACCTGCAGAGGGAATGAGGGATTGACTGCTGGAAACCTCCACTTCTGAGACCCTCCCCTTGGCCCCCTTCCCCACAGCCAACCATCAGCCCTAGCAGGGGTCTCTGAAGCCGGAGGGGCCTGCTCAGGGTAAGGAAGGGAGCTGCA
The DNA here is from genome assembly GCF_019923935.1 of Bubalus bubalis. Lineage (NCBI taxonomy): Eukaryota > Metazoa > Chordata > Mammalia > Artiodactyla > Bovidae > Bubalus > Bubalus bubalis. The sequence goes on from NC_059174.1 coordinate 45,518,170, forward strand.
GGATCCCGGGGGTTGCCCTGTCCCTGCCTCACTGACATCTTGGCTGACCCCAGCTCTGACTTGCTCTATAGATGTCGCCCTCTGGTCGCCTGTGTCTCTTCATCACCGTTGGCCTGATTCTCCCCACCAGAGGTAAGGCCCAGCCCTTTCTTTCCACCCTGCTGCAGAGCCCCCAGCCCCACTTCAAGTGCCTGTGTTGCTGGGTGGCTGCCTGGTGAATCTGGGTTCTCTCTCCTGTGTCCTCAGTCTTCTACTGAGCTGGCACCAGGAAGCGGGCGCCCCAGTAAGGGGGCCAAGGTTACACCCTGTTAGATACCTCAGACCTGGGTGGCTGCTTCCAGTGAGTCTGGCCAGGGCCTGTCCTGCTGAGCATCCTCCATTTGACTTCCAAGAAGAACTCACAGAGTTTGATTTGGCGGGGAGATGGGTGTAGGTTTTCTACTTGGCAGCCAGGAACCCTCGACTCACAGCACAGGAGCTTCCTGGTTCCTCTGGTGATATATGATTAGGGAAAGGGGGTGAGCTGAGGCCAGTCCAGGAAATGGCAACCCACTCCAGTGTTCTTGCCTGGAGAATCCCAGGGAAGGGGGCGCCTGGTGGGCTGCCGTCTCTGGGGTCGCACAGAGTCGGACACGACTGAAGCGACTTAGCAGCAGCAGCAGCAGCACCCTTGCCTGTGAAGTGTCTTCTGAAAACAGTATCTACGGGGGATCCTTGCAGGTGCTTTCTGCATTGCAGGTGCTTGTTTCAGCTTCTGCTCTAATCTATGATGCTATTATGCCCATTTTACAGATAAGGAAACTGAGGCTCAGTGAAGGAAAGTGCCCTGGGCCAGAGGCTAGTGTGTGGAGGGGCTGGGCTCTAACCCCGCAACCCAGAGCAAACTCTGCACTGAAGTTGCCCCATTTCTCTGGGATAAAATGGTTTTCATGTGTTCATTCAGTCGTTCAACAAGCGTTCACTGAGCAGATCTTATTCTAGGCACTGGGGAAACAGCAAGGCATAAAACAGGAGCTTACATTATAATTGGAAAGGCAGACACCAAATGCATTCAGTAACTTATATTGGGTTGGCCCATAACATCTTATGGAAAAAACCAAACGAACTTTTGGGCCAACCCAATATTATATGCTAGAAGGTGAAAAATGCTATGGAAAGAAAATAGAGGAGACAAATGAGGCTTGCTTAAATAGAGTGATCAGGGAAGACCTCACCAGAAAGTGACATTCACCAGAAAGTGACATTTGGGCAGATACAAGGAGAGGAGGGGATGAGCCAAGCAGGTATGTGAGGAATATGAGTTCTATCTGGACAGTGTGAGTGACAGCAGACAGGCCGGGCCTGGGTTGGGATGAACAAAGGGTGGGGTGGAAAGAGGAGAGGTCAGAGAGGTGACAGGAGATTGGGTTGGTAGGGGGGGGACACTTATGGGCCACGTGAGGGCTTTGGCTCTTACTCAGAGCAAGGTGGAGCCGAGGAGGCACTCAGCCAGCAGCCTGATCTGAATCAGGTTCACAGGCTCCCTCTGGCTGTGTGTGGGGAGCAGGGAGACCAGGGAGGAGGCTGTGCGATGGTCCCTGAGGGAGAGGATGGAGGCGGGGCCAGGCTGGGGGCAGTGGAGATTGATAGATACGATATCCGATATCTGATATCCAGCACAGACTGCATGTTAAGCAGTAGGCGAGATTCTTCCCACCTCCATCTCATTTCACCCTCTCTACAGTCTTGAGAAGTAGATTCAAGAATTATCTCCACTTTGCAGAGGAGGCAATCAGGGCTCAGAGGGAGGGGTTTCACTTGCTCCAGGTCACACAGCAAGGAAGTTATTGGGAACAGAATTTGAGATCAGGCCCCTGGCTGACTCTAGCACCTGGGCATACTTGCCTTAACTGCCTCTCTCATCCCACAAGGATGGACAGGAGAGGCGGCTGGAGGTAGGGTGCTGCGGTGTTAGCATTTCTTAAAACATTTCCACCAAAGCTGATCGATCAACTGCTGCTCAACCAGCAGACCACCAAGTTTTCAGAAGGGAGGGGAGGGTAGGAGTGTTGGTGAGAGAAGGGGGACCAAAGGCTCCCCCCTGACTTCTCATCCTTGATTTTCCAGGACAGATAATAAAGGAGGTCATAACTCCAACAGATCCAGCGACTGAAATCATTCATGTCCCTACTTCAGCCCCAGATGACGAACAAGGAATGGGTCTGTCAACATCCTGTCACAGCAACAAAAATCTCAAGCTTGAACCAAATGAGAGTTTTTGGGTTTGTGTAACTGAAAAGTCCAGGGATAAACCTTCAGGCATGGCTCCATCTAGGCTCAGTTCATCCTGCTGCTCACAGCGCCACAATGAGAAACCTTGTCCCTTCCTCCTCAAGCACTTAGAGCACAAATGAAGGGACAGTCATGGCTCTAAATACTTACCCTGCATTCACTCACTCAGTCCTCACGCAGGCCCTCTGAGAAAGAAATGAGCACTACCCTCATTTTACAGGAGGCTCAGAGTCACTCGCCCAAGGAGTCACCAAAAGTCAGTGACACGCCAGGGATGAGGGTCCAGGAACCTGGCTCTGAAGTTTACTCATGACCCTGTGGGGCCCAGGAACACCGACTTGCCCTGCCACCAGCGGCACGTGAGAGGGTCCCCCTTTCTCACCCCCACAGCGACATTTATCCGTGGACATCTTTGATTTTAGCCAGCCTGGTTCAGGGAGAAGGACCCTGGCTGTTTTCTGCAGGTCCATGATTCACTCCTTTCTCACCCTCCCCCCCTTTCTCTTCTGCCCTGAGTAGAAGCAACACCAAACCAGATGACGATGGAAGCGGAGGTGCTGCTAACAACAGGTCAGGGGACGGACAAGAGCACGACGCAAGGTAGACCTGGGACTAAAACAGCAACTACTTGAGTTGTGTTTAATTCTCCATCTAGGGCAGCATTTCCCTGAGTACGTTTCTCAGAGCATCCGTTTGGGGAATTAATACATTTTTTCCATTTTTTTTTTTTTTTTTTTTTTGGTTTGTGGTTAAAGATATTTGGGAAACTCTTGAGTTAAACACGCTTCTATCTGCTGGGACTTCTCAGAGTCATAATAAAGCTTATTTGCAGCAGGCATCCCAAGAGGGACCATCTATCTGGTTTGCAGCATTTCCAAATTTGATAGACTCAGAGACCCTCTTTTTTTTTTTTAATGTAACTTGATTTAATTAATTAATTAATTTTTATTTTGGTTGCACTGGGTCTTGGTTGCACTGAGTCTTCGTTGCAGTACTCGGGCTTCTCTTTTTATTATGGAACATGGGCTCTAGAGTGCTTGGGCCCCATAATCGTGGCCCTTGGGCTTAGTTGCTCTGAGGCATGTGGGATCTTCCTGGACCAGGGGTCAAACCTGTGTCCCCTACATTAGAAGGCGAATTCTTAACCACTGAACAACCAGGGAAGTCCCTCCAAGACCCTGAATAAAGATTCAGGTCCCTTCATAGGGCTGGTGCGGGAAATGTGCCTGTGGGTTTATCCTTGGTGTGCTAAGTCACTTCAGTCGTGTCCGACTCTGTGCGACCCCATAGACGGCAGCCCACCAGGCTCCCCCGTCCCTGGGATTTTCCAGGCAAGAACACTGGAGTGGGCTGCCATTTCCCTCTCCAATGCATGAAAGGGAAAAGTGAAAGTGAAGTCGCTCAGTCGTGTCCGACTCTTTGCGACCCCATGGACTGCAGTGCACCAGGCTCCTCCGTCCATGGGATTTTCCAGGCAAGAGTACTGGAGTGGGGTGCCATTGCCTTCTCCTATCCTTGGTGTAGATCTTCTTAATGTTAGAGCAGGAGCTTTTCAGTTACAAAATTCAGAAAACCCAACTGCAAAAAAAAATTATTAGCAATATATGCTTTGTTAAGTACAGAGGCACTAAAGTCAGGCACAGCTGGGTCAAAGAGCTCAAGCACTGTCATCACGACTTTCTTCCTCTCTCAGCTCTGCTATCTTCATTCTGAAGAGGGCTTTCCCTTCTTTAGTGGCAAAAGTGGTCTACTAGTTCTAAGTTGCAATTACAAACTCAGCAACTAGAATGCCTCTCTAGCTACAAGGCGTAGAGCTGGCTCTCATTGGCCCAGATGGGGTCACGTGCCCATGACTGACCAATGGGAGCCTGGGAAATGAGCAGCTCCTATTGGTCAGGGCTGAGTCCTGTGCCCCATCATGGGGCTGGAAAACCCAGTCAACTCTGTGTGAACCAATTAGACCAAGAGTAAGGGAAGAGGTGACCGACCACAGGACAAGTGAGTCAATGTTACCAGAGGTAACATTTGAGAAAGGGAGATGAGCAGAAATAAAGGTAATAGGTGGTTTCTAATGCCTGTGTGATGGCCCATATTTGAGAAGCAGCCCCCACTGGAAGTCCTATAGCTTAGGCCACTCACAAGCTGGAATGCATGCATGGTTGCTCAGGTTGGGCACTGCACAAGGGCACTGTGGGGAAAGTCCTCCCCCTGTAGATTTTTTTTTATTGTTATCATTGTTATAACTTCCCAGTGATGACAGTAAAGCATCTCTTGCTGACAGAGCCTGTCTATTAAAACAATTTTACAACAGATGGAAATACGGTGTCTTGGGGGAAGGGAGTTTTTTTTTAAATTTTGTACAACCATGGGGGTGGGGGTATAGCAGCTGTTTCCACATTTTCCAGTTGAGAAAACATCTTCATATTTCTGGATTCTCTTACTCTGAGTCCTTGCTGACCTGGGTTACTCTATGTGTTCTTCTATATCTCTGGTTATACATGATGAAAATTCAGCTGGGCCGAGGGGGTCAAGGAGCCAAGAGGAAAAAGCACTGCTGAATCTCAAGCTTGCCCAGCCCCCACAGAGCTTCTCTCTCTCCTGCGTCTTTGTTCTCTCATGCTGGAGCTTGTCTTTCACCTGGCAAGGAAGTGGCTCCATCACCTGCAGGCTCAGAACTTCTGAGTTTCACCCAGCATCTGCTGAAAATTTTAACTTGGAATTTGAAAGGTCCCAGCGAAGGATGGGGCTTCCCAGGTGGCTCAGTGGTAAAGAACCCGCCTGCCAATGCAGGAGATATAAGAGATGCGAGTTTGATCCCTGGGTCGGAAGATTCCCTGGAGAAGGGCACGGCAACCCACTCCAGTATTCTTGCCTGGAGAATCCCCCGGACAGGGGAGCCTGGCAAGTTACAGTCCATAGGGTAGCACAGAGTTGGACACAACTGAAGCCACTGAGCGCTCCAGGAACGGATGAGACTGGGTCGCATGCTCCCCCTTGTGGCTGGGTTACCATAGGAGACCGAGATGGTCTGGGGAAGCAGCATTTCCCCTGAGAGCAAGGTGGACGGACTGATCACAGAAGAGGGGAGTCAGAGCCAAGTAGACGATACAACAATGTGCTGCATGCACTGTGCTAAGCTTTTACGTGATCAGTCATTTAGTACCGATCACTATCACAGAAGAGGGGAGTCAGAGCCAAGTAGACGATACAACAATGTGCTGCATGCACTGTGCTAAGCTTTTACGTGATCAGTCATTTAGTACCGATCACTATCCTACATGGTAGGAGCTGTTGGTACCCCATTTTACAGGGAAGAAAACTGAAGCCCAGAGAGGTTACTCGGCAGGCCTTAGGCCACACAGTGCAAAATGGCAGAACCAAAATTTGAGCCCAGGCTTCCTCACACTGGGGGAGGGGGCAATAAGCCCTACATACCGCTGAGGCTGTCCTTTTACATTTCCTGTGATCCTTCCATCTTTGCCCATGACTTTGCTGCTCCCTTTTCTTGGAAAAAGCTTTCCTGAACATCTTGTGACCTTTGGCTGTCGGTTCATGTTTAGGAAGCGAGGCACTGAGGCTGGCCTGGGGAGCCAGTCACGAGGCAGTTTCTGTGCTTGCTGACTTCACATCTGGGCATCCGTCAGGGGTGACCACCTTACTGGGGATGCTTCTCAGTGCCAGAGGGGCAGGACTTTCCTTGGGGATAGTCATGTTTTTACAAAGAGTCTGGGAGCAGAGGTGATATTCAACATGTTTTCGAACCAGTATCTTCAAGTTCTGGGATTGGGTCAAGATCCTGGAGGCCCTTGTCTGGGTCTGACAGATGTTACCGTTTATTCCTGATCATGGGGCCATCCAGAAGGTCAGAGAGGGGCCAGGGGCTCCTCGGGGGTTAGCAAGCTAGCCTGGGCTGGTGGTCTTAGTCAGGGTGAGCACCTGCCACTCCTGGCTGCCTCCGTGGGTTGGCGGGGGGACCTGTGCCACCTCACTGAATGTAGGTGTGGGAGAGGGGCTACTCCCAAAGAGCAGTGGTGTCTCTCGTTCCTCCCCCGGGTCACTCCTGCCCTCCACCATCCTCTGGCTGCTCTCTCTGCCGATCCCACTCAAGGCTCCACGCCCTCCAAGACGAAATCCCCTGCCGATTCCACTCAAGGCTCCACGCCCTCCAAGACACGATCCCCCAGCAGGCACGAGAGGAAGAACTCCATCCTCAGACAGCCTGGTCAGTAACTCCCTTCTCAGACTGGACACAGGCTATTTCTTGTTCACTGTGTGTTCTTAGTACCTCAATACTGCGCAGCACAGAAGAATGCTCAGTAACCAGGTGTCGGGTGAACACCTGACTTCAGGGCTGGTATTCTTGTGAGTGAGTAAAGGGTGGGCACACAGTAAATGTCTGAATAGATGAATGAATGTGTGAGTGTTGCATAGAGATGACTCCAAAACCCAGTGGCTTAAAATGACAATCATTTATTTAGCACTCAGGTCTGCAATTTGGAAGTCTAGTCTGAGCTTGGCTGGGTGCTTCTCTGGTCTCAGATGGATTTACCTGTGCATTGGAGATCAGTTTGGAGTCAGCAGAGAGCTCTGTGTATAGGGGCACCTTGATTCTTCCCCTCCTGGCCTTATCTTCCACTTCCTGTGCAGCCAGCCTCAGTGAACAGATGGAAATGAAACAGCCATGGATCACATAGAGAGTTCATTCACTCATTCATTCAAACAATATTCACTGAGCACTTATTGTGGGCCAGGCTCTCCTCTAGGTGCCAGGAGTACAGAAGTGAATGAGACAGATGAAAATTTCTCCCTTGGAGCAGATGTTCTCGTGAGAGAGAGACAGTAAATAAGGATCATAATAACTGTATATAACAAGTTAATAATAGCCATATATTAAGTTGCTCTCAAGAAAAATGAAGGGGAAAAAAAAACGATGCAACAGAGTTAGGGTGAGAGAGTGGTCAGAGAGCATTTTCTGTAAAAGGCCAGGGAGACCTCACTGAGAAGAAGCTAAGGGGAACCATGTGGATGCCCGAGGAAGGGAGCCTCTGGCAGTAGAAGCAGCCAGTGCAAAGGCCCTGGGGTGAGTAGGGTTTCGCACAGTTCACCCATGGGGAATGGGGGTGGGAGTAAAGCACAGTGAGTAAGGGGATAAGCGAGGAGAAGAGTTTAGAGGTGATGGGAACCCGACTGGGTCCTTGTGAGGACTTCAGGTTTTGCCCTAAGTGCACCAAGGCTGAGATCCAGGTGTCTCCTCTCTGACTCTCTCACTCTCCAATTCGGTCCATAAACCTTTGCTCCCTTCTTTCCCTCCAGGTTCAAAGGAGGATGACCCCTTCTTCTATGGTAAGTTACTCTTGGGAGGCTGTGGGGGAAGGAGGCTGAAGGCCCCTCTCATCACACTCCTCCATTTCTCTCTCTGCAGACGAGGACACTCTCCGGAAACGGGGGCTGATGGTAGCAGCAGTGCTGTTCATCACAGGCATCGTCATCCTCACCAGTGAGAATGGGGGCTGGGTGGGAGAGGCATCAGGACTGGGAGGGAGGAGACCTTGGCTTACAGTCTGACCAGATGGGATTTGAAGGCCCCTAACAAGGTCATTTTAAAGGAGACATATCCATATAAACCGGGCTTCACAGGTGGTTCAGTGGCAAAGAATCCACCTACCAATGCAGGAGCCACAGGTTCAATCCCTGGATTGGAAAGAGCCCCTGGAGAAGGAAATGGCAACCCACTCCAGTATTCTTGCCTGGGAAATCCAATCCAGACAGAAGAGCCTGGTGGGCTACAGTCTGTGGGGTTGCAAAGAGTCAGACATGACTGAGTGACTGAGCACATCCATGTAAACCACCCCGGAATTCAGTGGTTTAAGATGATAACCATTTACTGAGCTCTCATTTTTGCACTTTGGAAACATAGTCTGGGCTCAGCTGGGTGGTTCTTCTGGTTGCCGCTGGATTTATTCATGCCTCTGAGGGCATTTGCGGGTCAGCAGGGATCTGTTTGAATGGGAACCTCGTGTCTTCGCCTGGTGGTCTTCTCTAGCAGACCAGCCTGGGCTTGTTCACACGGCAGGGGAATGCAATGGTGCAACTCTCCAGGAGTAACAACACCTGGGAGCTGTGATGCACAGCCTGAGGCAGTGAGGGGAAGGAGCAGCTGCACCAGGGCCTGGTGAGAGATGGAGCTGGAGGAGGGGGCCCCAAACAGGAGCTGTGGCTCCAGAGAGAGGTTTCCAGCCACTGCTTCCTGGCTCCCCAGGAAGGAGCAGGGCAGGGGTCAAGAGGATCAGACACCTCAGCCTTGTTCTCTTTTGTGCCCTCGTCTGTCCCACCAGGCTGTGCTCAGCCTCCCAGGGCCCAGTGTCAGGCAGGAAAGGGGGACAAAGGGAGGATTTCAAGCAGAGAAACTAATTTTTTAAATAATGCTACAGATTAAATAAAATACAAGGGCCACCAGTTAGCAAGCTCTCAGATAAACTGTATAACCTACGCCAAGTTTTATGACCTCTCTTGTCCAGCTTCCTCATCAGGAAAGGGGGCACAGCCATATCTTTTTGCCTTAAGGTGGGAGGCAGAACATGGATAGAATTAAAAAGAGATCACTGACACGTGCCTGATTGGTGTTGAATAAGGGAGTCAAGCACTGTTGCCTCAGTTTTTCAACTTGTGTTTATAGATCCTGACTTTGTGCCAGGCACTGTGCTCTCCCCTGTGGGAAAAGTGAGGCTCAGAGAGTTGCAAAGTTTGCTCAAGGTCACAGAGCACATAAAAATCAGGGAAGGGCTGGACCTATGTCTGTGTGAGGGCAGAGCCTGAATGTTACCTCTAGGACTCTAAATTGTTCAGTGACATTTGTGAGCACCTACTCTGTGCCCGGGCTTCCCAGGTGGCACTAGTTGTAAAGAATTCACCTGCCAATGCAGGAGACACAAGAGATGCAGGTTCAATCCCTGGGTCTGGAAGATCCCCCTGAGTAGGAAATGGCAACCCACTCCAGTATTTTTGCCTGGAAAAATCCCATGGACAGAGGAGCTTGGCAGGTTACAGCTCATGGGGTGGCAAAGAGTCGGACATGACTGAGCACACACACACACACTCCCTGTGCCCTCCTGTGCTGTGATGCTGGGGACCTTGATCCCCACCATTAGGGAACTCACAGCTGGTAGGAGATCACAATAAATAGGTCAATGCTTTCATGAGCAGTGTGAATACAGAAAAAGAGACTTGCCAAGAGGAAAATAAAGATGAGATTGAGAAGGATGAGAAGAGGCACTTCCTCTTAAGAGGTCAAAGCAGAATGGATTCTGATGATGAGAAAGATGATTTTAAAAACCAGGCAGAGGGAGCAGCAAGTGGAAAGCCCTGGAGGCAGGAATGAGCTGAGCTTGTTAAAATAACCAAGGGAAGAGGCGGAGTGGCTGGGAAGGTGTGAGAGAAGAGGAGTAGGAGATGAGTCCAGAGGGAGGGAGGGGTAGGTAAGGGTGGCAGCTGGGAGATAGAAAAGGGCTGTTTTCTGAAGTTCCCTTTGTTTTCTTTCTTTAAAAAAAAATTATTTAGTTGGCTGCTTTGGTGGCTCAGATGGTAAAGAATCTGTCTGCAATGCAGATCCCTGGGTCAGGAAGATTCCCTGGAGAAGGGAATGGCAACCCACTCCAGTATTCTTGCCTGGAGAATCCCATGAACAGAGGAGCCTGGTGGGCTACAGTCCATGGGGTCATAAAGAGTCAGACACGGCTGAGCGACTAACACACACTTTCACACATTTTGTGTCTTAGTTGGCTATAACATGCAGGTTCTTAGTTGAGGCACGTAGGATCTAGTTCCCTGACCGGGGATTGAACCTGGGCCCCCTGCTCTGGGAGCAGAGTCTTAACTGCTGCACCTCCATGGAAGTCCCCCTCCTTTGTTTTCTAAGATCCCCCTCATTTGCTTTGGCCCAACCCCCTGGCCTTCCGGCTCTCCTTTAATCCCTCCTGTCTACTCCTCCCTCACTCAGGACCTTAGAACTGACTGTTCCCTATGTCTGGAACACCCTTCCTCCAGATGTCCACGTGGCTTCCCTCTCATCCCTTTCAGGTCTCTGCTCAAATATCACCTTCCCAGTGAGGCACGTCTAGTCATCACGAGGATTCCCCCAACTCCTGGGCCTCCCTGCCTCCTTCCTTGTTTTATTTTTCCTCATAGCACTCATCACTGACTCATCACCGTCCGTACACTTGACTTAGGTCTTTTCTCATTGTCCATCTCCCCCACTGGTAAGTCAGTGCTCCCAGAGCAGGGATTTCCTCCATTCGTGCTCCTGGCCGTGTCGCCGTGTCCCCAGTGCCTAGGTCACTGCCTGGCCCAGAGTAGGTGCACAGTAAATATTTGCTGAACACGAGAATGACCCCTGGGGACCCTTGAGCCAGCTCTTCCCCATCAGCTTCTTGTCACTTGCTCAGAGTTGCCTTGGAGCCTTCTGAGGGACAGGGCGGATGGGCCTCATCCTCCAGCATCCAGATCACACGTAATAATCAGTATTGTTCTGACTCACGACTGAACTGTTTCTTTCACCCCAGGTGGCAAGTGCAGACAGTTGCCCCGATTGTGCTGGAATCGTGACAGATGAGTCCGTAGGAAGCAGGGGCTGACGATCTAATGGGCACCCCGAGACTGAGCCCCCACTGGCTCGCTGTGACCTTGCAGGACCTACAACAGAGCCCAGCCTGAGAGAGAAGAGGTGGATGGAGCCAGATCCAGGACTGATGGCCTGAGTCCCCTGCTCTCCCAGCCCTGCCTGCCTGAGGACTGCCTGCCCCTGTTTATCCATTGTGTTCAGACAGGAAGTAAAGCCCTGTGTTCTCTGTCCCTTGGTCTCTGATCATTCTTGACCAGGGAGTGGAACAAAGTGGCGGGGGCTGGGGCAGGGCCCCCAGGAGAAAGATGGGAGGGTCACAGACTCCAGAGCCTAGGTGAGGGATACGGTAAACCAAGCCAGCAGGGGTGAGGTGGGAGGGATGAGGGGTGGGCCTCTGGAAGATTTGACCAATAGAGAGTCAGCGCTGGATTCTGACCATGGCAGATGGAGACCCTCTGCAGGTGTGTGTGCAGAGCCAAAGCCAGCTTGGCCCCTGATGTTGGGAGGTGGTGCTGGTAACTGGGCAATTACAAATGGAGGCCCCAGGCCCACGGCAACTGGCTTTTTCCCCACTCTGGGTACCTCCAGCACGTGAGTGTGGATACCCCACCCTGCACATCCAAGCTCCAGCCATACTCCTGGTTCCCTCTTGGTTTAGGGTGTGTCCACAAGAAGGCCACTAGAGTGGGCTCAGAGTAGTTTGGGTGGGGAATTCCAGGGTCCTGGGGTCCCATAGCATGGTCGAGAAGGGGTATAGGCCCCAGTGGGCACTTCCTGAAGACCCTTGGGTTCTGTTGCCTGTGGGGAGGAACTCAACCAGGTTAGTCAAAAATAGACCCTTGGAATCACAGGGCTGGGGGTGGAGACCTCTGCCCAGGGTCAAGGGTCATTGTGCCAAAGCAAAGAGACAGGGTCCAGTTCAAAGTGGTTGCATAACAATGTTTCACAAACTTCTAGTCACAGCCTGTTCACAGGTTACAAAATCAGTTTAGTGGGCTGTGAATAGCATTTAAAAAAAAAAAAAAAAGAAGGAAAATGAGTAATAAAATAGAAACAAAAGTATCAGAAAAGAAAAGAATATGATTTGGGGCTTCCCTGGTGGTTCAGTGGTAAAGAATCTGCCTACCAATGTAGGAGACAAGAGTTTGATCCCTCATCCAGGAAGATCCCACATGCTGTGGAGCGACTAAGTGCCACAACTATTGAGCCCCACTGGGCAGCTACTGAAGCCTGTGTACCCTAGAGCCTGTGCTTTGCAACAAGAGAAGCCACTGCCATGAGGAGCCTTTGTACTGCAACAAATAGTAGCCTCCGCTCGCCACAGCTAGAGAAAACCCCCCCCCGCACAGCAACAAAGACCCAGCACAGCCAAAAATAAATAAATTAAATTAAAAAAAAAGAAAACAATATGACTATGTATATATATTCTCTTCTCAATTTTTGCCACATTTTCATCACACCTGTATTATTATTCATTTATTTATAGAGGAACTCTCATTTTAACTTAAAAATATTTTTAAAAGCACACTAATATATGGAAAATCTGTATTGTTTCATATAAATAACAGGTAGCCCTAAAGATACATTCAATTAAAATGCATATATTGCATATGCTATATTTTGTATATATGTCTATATGTGACATATGTGTATACATATGTATAACATATGCATATTATATGTGTGATATGTACATTATATGTACATGATATATGGTAGTAGTACTGTCGGTCACTTAGTTGTGTCCAACTTTTTGCAGCTCCAAGGACTGCAGCACACCAGGCTTCCCTGTCCTTGACTATCTCCCAGAGTTTGCTTAAACTTATGTCCATTGAGTCGATGATGCCATCCGACTATCTCATCCTCTGTCACCCACTTCTTTTAGTCCCCTCAATCTTTCCCAGTATCAGGATCTTTTCCAATGAGTCAGTTCTTCGCATCATGTGGCCAAAGTATTGGAGTGGAGACCTAGTACTGCTTGATATGAATAGAAAATAGCCATAAAGATAAATCCAATGAAGACAAACAAGAAAAAAGATATATTGTGTTTGAGCTGGATACTGAGTTGCTGACTGAGGGCTCTGAGTTGGAGGCCAGAGTCTGATCCATTGGAGGACACCATCAGGTGTCAGGGATGTGGTCGTTACCTTACTGCCCAAAGATACTGCAGAACTTGGGAGGCCCAAGACCACCCTCACTTCTGATGCCGACTACACGGCTGGGTGTGCCCAAGACCACCTTCAGATTCAATAATTCACTAGAAGGACTCACAGAACTCACTGAAAGCCATTATACTCACAGTTATGGTTTATTGGGCTTCCCTGGCAGCACAGGCAGTAAAGAATCTGCCTGCAGTAAAGTAGACCTGGTTTCGATCCCAGGGTTGGGAGGATCCCTTGGAGAAGGGAATGGCTACCCACTCCAGTAGTCTTGCCTGGAGAATTCCATAGACAGAGGAGCCTGGTGGGCTACAGTCTCTGCGGTCGCAGAGTTGGACATAACAAAGTGACTAACACACACACACACACCCCAGAAGAGCTCCAGCCGTGAAACTCCCGGGTGTTCTCTCCCAGTGGAGCAGTGGACAGTGCTAAGTTCTGGCAGCAGTGTGTGACAATGCTGCCAGTCGGGGAAGCTCCCACAAGATTTGGTGTCAAAGTTTTTATTGGAGCTCAGTCACAAAGACATGACTGACCACGTGTGTGGTCACCTTACTTTCCGGTCCCTCTGGCTGATACCTGTGACTCAAAGCTGCTGCCATCAATCCCATTGTTAGGAACTAAGCTGGCCCAAGGCCCCCAGGTAAAGAAAGACACTCTTTGCAGGCAGGACATTCCAGGGGTTTAGAGATTACCTTCCAGGAGCTGAGCACAAAAGCTAGCTGTCTCTACTAAACAGAGTTTTCTCTTATATCATTAAAAGATATTCAAGGGCTTCCCTGGTGGCTCAGTGGTTAAGAATCCACCTGCTAATGCAGGAGATTCGGGTTCAATCACTGATTTGGGAAAATCCCTGATCCATGGGCCACAGCTATTGAGCCTGTGCTCTAGAGTCCAGGAGCAGCAACTACTGAGCCCATGTGCTCTGAGGGCCCTGCGGCCTGTGCTCTGAAACCAAGAGAAGCTGCTGCAATGAGAAGCCACCGCAGTGAGAAGCCCGCACACCACAACTGGAGAGTAGCCCCTGCTTACCACAACTAGAGGAACGCCTGTGCAGCAACAAAGATCCAGCACAGCCAAAAATAAATAGTAAATTAAACTATTTTTAAAAGACATTCAAGAGGCAATTTATTCTTGTGATGCAATTCAATGTGAGTTAATATTGTTGGGGGCCTAAAACCATTTCCTGTGCCAACACTGGTGCATAGCCTGGACTTGAGGAATCACCAGCTCAGGGGCACAGCTGATTGCCTCTCAGGAAGAAGTAGGGCAGAGCTGACCTACTTCATTCATAACTAGGGGAATTATGTTAGGTGTTAGGTGTCCATTCCCCGCCTCATGCCATATTCCCATGGGGTAGAGATGAAAACACTGATACTGTGTTTTGAAGATGCCCATGATATGGAGTTTTGGATCCAGATTCAGCTCTGCCAATTAGAGGCTCTTATATGAAATTTGGAGGTTTCCCAGGTGGCTCAGTGGTAAAGAATCAGCCTGCCGATGCAGAAGACACATGTTGGATCCCTGGGTCAGGAAGATCCCCTGCAGGAGGACATGGTAACACACTCCAGTATTCTTGCCTGGAAAATCCAATGGACAGAATAGCCTTGTGGGCTCCATGGGGTCACCAAGAGTCAGACATGACAGAAATGACTTAGCACTCATGCATGCGTATGAAATTTGGAAGGCCAAAGAGATCATCTTTTTGCACAATTGGCTACTTTCTGCTGGTAAGGAGGTTGCCAAGGTGATGAGTTTGGGACCACATCATTCCAGTATCTAGTCACTAGCTTTGTGGACATTAAGAGGCAGTTATACATGCATGTGCACACACACAGGGGATTTCTAAATGGCCAATAAACACATGAAAAGATGTTCAATATCACTAGTCATGAGCAAAAAAGTAACTGAAGATAAGAATGAGACAGTACCACATGAAGAATGGCTAAAATTAGAAAGACTAACAATATCAAGTGCTGCAGAAGATGTAGAGCAAGTAGAATTTTCATACATTGCTGTAAATTGGAGTGTAAATCAGTACAGTCACTTCAGAAAACTATCAGTTCTTTAATACTTATTTATTTGCGCTGTGCCAGTTCTTAGTTGCAGCATGTGGGGTCTAGCTCTCTGACCAGTGATAGAATCTGGAGCCTCTGCTTTGTTAGTCTGGATCCCTGAAGTACCAGGGAAGTCCCTATCAGTTCTTTAAAAAAGTGAATGTATGTTGAACATATGATCTAACAATTCAATTCTTAAACATCTGTCCAAGAGAAAAGAAACCAGGTGTCCAGAAATGAGTTGTACTATACAAGTGTTTATAGCAGCAGTATTTATAATGACGAAGAACTGGAAATGGTCTAAATGTCCATCAGCATAGGTGAGTGGATACAAACTGTGGCAAACTTAGTGATGGAACACTATTCAGCAATGAAAAGAATTCCTGGTACGCATGACAACGTGAAGGAATCTCAAAAGCATTGTCACGAGTGAACGACGCCAGATAGAGAGGAACCCACACTGTATAATTCCATTTATGTGAAGTTCTAGTGTAAGCAAACTGAACTGATGGTAACAGAAGTCAGAATAATAGTGGCCTCCACTACTGCCACGTTGCCTTTACTATGAAAGCAGGAGGCTAATGGAGAAGGGATATGGGGGGACTTTCTTGAAGGATTAAAGTGTTCTATACCCTGACAGCGATACAGATAAACTGAATGTACCTATTGATCAGAATTGGCTGAACTGTATACTTCAGATAGTGTATGGTGGCTCAGACAAAAGGAATCTGCCTGCAGTATAGGAGATATGGTTTCAATCCCTGGGTTGAGAAGATCCCCTGGAGAAGGGAATGGCAACCCACTCTAGTATTCTTGCCTGGAGAATTCCATGAATGGAGGAGCCTGGTGGGCTACCATCCATAAGGTCTTGAAGAGTCATACACAACTGAGTTACTATCACACTTTACTGAATACAAAACACAACAAACTTGGAAACAAAAGGGCTATATCCTGGGCTGTGATGACTTCTGGGTCCTAGATCAGAGATCAGAGATGGAGCTGTAAGATTCTGAAGATGGCATATACAATGGATCCTCTCTCCTGGGGTGGAGGGAGAAGCTCTCCAGGTGGATCAGTTCAAAGAATATATATATATATATATTTTAGGAGCTGTGTGTGTGTGTGTGTGTGTGTATATATATATACACACACACATTTGATTTTGCTCCCAGTTCCTGGCACAGCTCCTAAAAGCCTTCTAATTTCCTAAGTGATAGGAAATTACATTAAGAGTATCCTTTATTCTAACATTTGGTCTTTGATCTCAGTTCCTGACATGGAGCTCCTCAAGCCTTTGGAATTTCCTAAGTGATAGTGGTGTCTTTTGTTCTAATGAAGCTGTGCCTGGTGCGCTCTTGGGTGGGGGGCTGGTCACCAGAAAGATCAAGCCATGGTTAGAAGCTTAGAACTTTCAGTCCCACTCCCTATCTTGTGGGCAGGAGAGAGAGGCTTAGAAATTGAGTTAATGGTTGATTATGCCTACATGATGAAGAAGCCTCTATAAATATCCCCAAAGTACAGGGTTCAGAGAACTTTCAATTCATTAAAACATAGCAGGAGGGTGATGCACCCAAATTCCAAGGGGACAGAGGCTTCTGTGTGCTCAGGACCCTTCCAGATCTTCCCTTATGAACTTCTTCATCTGTACCCTTTATTGCATCCTTTATTATATAATAAACCGGTCAATGTAAATGTTTCCCTGAGTTCTATAAACTATTCTGGAAACAATTGAATCCAAGATCTGGGGGAGTCATGGGAGCCTCCAGTTAGTAACCAAGTTGGACACAAGTTGTGGGTAACCTGGGGACCTGCTAGGGACTGGCATCTGAAGTGGGGCTCAGTCTCATAGGACTGAGCCCTTAACCTGTGGTGTCAGCATTAATTCTGGTTAATGTCAGAGTTGAATTGAATCATAGGACATCTAGCTGATGACACAATTGCTTGGGGAGGGGGGAAAAAACCCCACATTTGGTATCAGAAGTGTGGCAGTAGCGTGAGGATAAAGGAAAATGCAAGAAGGAGGAATGAGTTTCTCATTACAGTTATGTTCTGAGAATCATTTGCAAAGTCTTAGCCTAATGGCACCCCACTCCAGTACTCTTGCCTGGAAAATCCATGGACAGAGGAGCCTGGTAGGCTGCAGTCCATGGAGTCACTAAGAGTCAGACACAACTGAGCGACTTCACTTTCACTTTTCACTTTCATGCATTGGAGAAGGAAATGGCAACCCACTCCAGTGGGGGAACATACACCAGTCATACATTCTCCAGTGGAGAATCCCAGGGGCAGGGAAGTCTGGTGGGCTGCCGCCTATGGGGTCCCACAGAGTTGGACACGACTGAAGCAACTTAGCAGCAGTAGCAGCAGCAGCCTAGAACCCACTCCACTAGCCTTTTCTTTTCTTTTCCCACTAGCCTTTCCAAAGAACTTGTCAGCTCCTAATCCCTTGTATCAAGCCAGCTTATTTTTCCCTTAAATTTGACAGTAATAAACAATCTCAAAATCTCAGTGACTTTCAACAATGAAGATTTTTTTTTTCTCACTTACATTGCATGTCCATCATGGGTCAGCCAATAGCTATAATGTGACCTAAACTGATGGAAAAGCTATTATAGAAATATTCCTACTTATCATTGCAGAAAGAAAAGAGGACAAGATGAAATACATATTGGCTGTTGTAGCTTCTGCCAGGAAGAGATACTCATCATTTTTGCTCAGATTTCATTGGCCAAAACAAATCATAAGACTATAGATGTGGTCGAGAGAGCAGGAAACTACAACCTTCTTATAGGGAGGGAACTGGGTGTTGAACAGTAATATAGCTTGCTGCACAGGAAGTTTCTTATCTCATACGGCAAGAATTCTGAAAACAGAAACTGTGTTCAGTTGCAAGAGACATAAGCCAGAAACATCAGTGATGTAAACAAGGTAATTTATTTCTGTCTTACATAACAGAACTCTGAAGCATGTAGTCCAAGGCTGGGGAAGGGGTTCCTTGATGTCTTGAGGAACCAGGCTCCTATTGACTTACTGCTCTGTCATCCTTAGAATGTGGCTCTAATCCTCAAGATCACAAAATGACTGCAGGAGCCTCAGCCATCACACCACATTCCAGGAAAAAAAAGCAAGAGGAAAAGAAATAATTGGGGTTAACCACTTGGACAGGTTAACCCATATTTCCCAGAATCCTCCCCTTCCCCATGTGCTTCTGCTTAGGGTGGGCCATGAGAGATATTCTAGTGGGAGAATTGCGGGGTGGAGATTAGAGCAAAAGCTGTTTTGTGGCTCACACTGGTTGTCACTGATCTGCCCACTCACCACTAGATGAATCAGCTCCTTTAAAAGAGTCGTTTCAGGATCCCCACCCAGAGACTTCCATTAATACTTACTTCTGATTGGACACTTCTATCTGCAGAAAGAAACTGGGAAATGTGGTCTTTCAGCTGAGCCTACAACACCCTGACTACCATCAAGGAAAATGATAGCCCAGAGGAATCTGTGGAGATGGTGAGAAGGAGGTTGAGCTTCTCATTCTCAACAAGTTGAGGGAAGGGAGCTCAAGCAATTTTAATTCAAATACAAAAAGAGAGGGGGACTTTGCTGGCCATCCAGTGATTAAGACTTCAGCTTCCAGTTTGGGAGGTGCAAGTTTGATTCCCTGTCAGGGAGCTAGGATCCTGCATGCCTCACAGCCCCACAAAACCAACCCACAAACAAAAACCAGAACATAAACAACAAAAGCAACATTGTAACAAGTTCAATAAAGACTTTAAAGATGGTCCACATCAAACAAAGCAAAGCAAAAAGAGAGAGGGTAATTCTTAAGACTGGCGTCTGCTGAAACCTCTGGGACACAGCAGCACTGGGTCTCAGACTCGGAAAAGACACCCAGAAACCTCTCCACTAGTGCCCCAGGGCTCCCCCAAAGGCTGTTATCTGCTGCCTGCACCCCTTCTGGCCTGACGCCTCTTTCCACTGTGTAGTATCTGAGCTGAAGCCTCACCCTCTACTCTGACATCAGGGGCGAGGTTTCTTGCCAAGAGCTAATGCAGTCTTTCTTGTCACACAGCCAGGCTCCTGAGTACAATACTGATGAGCTTCGGGTTCTAGGAGAATTAAGGCCAAGTCACAGTAACTGGAAGAGATCTACTTTGCTCATGTGAGACTAAACTGTGCTTTTCTTGGGCACCGGGAGCATCCTCCAAATGCTTGCTTCAGGCAGGGGTGCTGCCTCTGAAGAGGCTGGTGAGTGAGTGAACTCTGGCTCCTGCTGGTGGGACATTAAGCAGGATTTCAAAAATTCTCTGAGTGGCTTTGTGACGTGTCCACTTGGCAAGGTTAACCTACATATTCCAGAGTCCTCCCCTTCCCTGTGTGCTTCTGGTGAGGGTGGGCCACGAGGGACGTCCTGGGAGGGCTGCTGGGTGGAGATGAAGGCAACAGCTGTTTTGTAGCTCATACTGGTTGTCACTGACCTGCCCATTCATTTCTTTGATGTCAGGCAGCAAAAGAGCCTGTGAGTGCTCCTGTTCCTCCCATATCCAACTCCTGGGCCTGGTGTGTGTTTAGCCCTGTGATCAGGGGCCCTGGCTCTGCTGCGCATGCGCACCACCCAGGTCAGAGGTGACAAGAATGATGTGATTAACCTCCTACCCTGTTGGTGGGAATGTAAATTGGTGCAACCACTATGGAGAACAGTATCGAGGTTTCTCAAAAAACTAAAAATAGAGCTGCCATATGATCTAGCAATCCCACTCCTGGGTGTATATCTGGATAAAACTGTTATTCAAGAAGATACACGCACTCCTATGTTCATAGCAGCACTATTTCCTATAGCCAGGACATGGAAGCAACCTACATGCCCATCAGCAAAAGAATGGATAAAGAGGATGTGTGTGTGTGTGTGTGTGTGTGTATGTGTTTGTACATATATATAAATGGAATGCTACTCAGCCATAAACAAAGAATGAAATAGTGTCATTTGCAGCAACATGGATGGACTAGAGATTATCACACTGACTGAAGTGAGTCAGAAAGACAAAGACACCATAAGATATCACTTCTATGTGAAATCTAAAATAGGACACAAATGAATTTATCTACAAAACAGAAATAGACTCACAGACGTGGAGAACAGACTCATGGTTGCCAAGGGGAGGGAGGTAGGATAAGGAGACTGAGAGTTTGGGATCCACAGGTACAAGCTATTATATATATACTGGATAAACAATAAAGTCCTACTGTGTAGCACAGGAAACTATATTCAATAACCTGTGATAAACTATAATGGAAAAGAATATGAAAAAGAATATATATGTGTGTGTAAATATATATATTTTTTACTGAGTCACTTTGTTGTATAGCAGAAATTAACACAACTTTGTAAATCAACTATACTTTGATAAAATAAATTTAAAAAATCAAGAATGATGGGGTTCAGTCCACCCTTGTGGATTTCAGATTCAGATTGTTCTTGCACTCCCTGACTTTATATCTATCTGCCCATCCTATACCAAGAATTTCAAGTTCCAGCACCAAACACAGCAGCCTTGCAGAGACAGCTTACTCAGTTCCCATAAGGGGGAAAGGTGAAATCCCTATAACAAATCGTGTGTGTGTGTGTGTGTGTGTGTGTGCGCGCGAGTGCATGCACATGTGTATGTATCAGTGGTTTTGCTTTGCTGATATAGAAGTGGATCTACAAGTGGTTCCAGAAGAACAGACCCTTAAGGATGAGTTTTGGGTTTTTCCAAAATTGGATCTCTGATCTAATCAGATTTGAAGTTGTTAATGACCCTGATTCCAGCGGTAAATGGGCCACTGAAGTCCGTGGCATGAAGTGGCAGAGCAATTACTCAGATCAATACTTGTAGTTTCCTGTATCAGTTTCTATAGGAGATAAGGTCCTGGGTGACTCCACATTTGCTTCCATAGAACATTTCAGTAAAATGAGGAAGCGTGCTGGATTGGTTAATTGCTTCTAACTGTGCTGGAAAACATGGGGGAAAAGAAATGATGAGCTCAGAGCTTTAAATTCCTAGTCAAGACCTGTATAAGGGACTTGGAAGCTTCCACAGTTTGCACCAAAAGAAAATTATTTCTCGTTGTCACAGGACCAAGAGTTCTGAAGACCAAGTTTCAAGTCTGATACTGTGGGTGACCAAATTATAACACAAATTGAACTTCCAACCTCATGGGGTCTTTTTTGCTAAAGTTAGGACACTGCTTGGGAAAGACTGAAAAGTGAAAGTGCTCGTCACTCAGTTGTGTCTGATTCTTCGAGACTCTTTGGACTGTAGCCTGCAGGCTCCTCTGTCCATGGAATTCTCCAGGCAAGAATACTGGAGTGAGTTGCCATTCCCTTCTCCAGGGGATCTTCCTGACCTAGGGATCAAACCTGGGTCTCCCACACTGCAGGCAGATTCTTTACCACCGAGCCACCTGGGAAGCGCTAGGATCCTGAAAATTGGGCTTAGGATGTATGAGAAGATTCTAATAAGGCTGGGTACCTCCAACCCCTTAATGCTGCCATCTTCTTTGCCCAAAGCAGCAGCTTACACCCTACTGTACTGGTCTCCCCAAGGCAATTTCACGGTAAGACCCTGATAATCCTACTTAGAACCTACTCCCTTTTCTTGCTCCTAACACCGATAACTAGATGAGTCTCAACAGAACCCAAACTGCTACTGCTGCTAAGTCACTTCAGTCGTGTCCGACTCTGTGTGACCCCAGAGACAGCAGCCCACCAGGCTCCCCTGTCCCTGGGATTCTCCAGGCAAGAACACTGGAGTGGGTTGCCATTTCCTTCTCCAATGCATGAAAGTGAAAAGTGAAAGTGAAGTTGCTCAGTCGTGTCCAACTCCTAGCGACCCCATGGACTGCAGCCTACCAGGCTCCTCCATCCATGGGATTTTCCAGGCAAGAGTACTGGAGTGGGGTGCCATTGCCTTCTCCACAGAACCCAAAGGATGAGATCATAATATGACCCATGAGGAGGTGTGATAAAATACCAAAACAATCTCCAATTTCCGTTTGCCAATCTATATCAAGAGAAAACTGGAACATACGTATGGAAATGGGTCTTAAGAGAGGTGCGTCAGGTGGAAGGATTACAAAGTGTCTCAGGCCAAATGTATTGACATTGGTCCACTAAGCAGAGACTCTGCATTCAGAGGTTGAGGTTGAGGAGCTGGGAAGTGCTCGGACAGTTGGCTTGGTTGTTTGACTGGTGTGTGTTCCCAAAGATGGCCTGGGTGGAAATGTCAGAAGTTCCTCGGTACCCCGCAGAGCATGAGTTGGCAGACTTCTTCTGTCAAAGGCCAGATAGTACATGTTTTAGGTTTCCCAGGCCAGTGTCAGTTGTGACTATTCAAATTCTCCTGTCATAGCCGGAAAGCAGCCAAAGATGACCTGTAAATGGATAAGCACGGCTGTGTTCCAATATGATTTATGAACACTGCAATTTGCGGTTCATATCATTTTTTGAAATGGCACAAAATATTATTTGATTTTAATTTCAATTAAAAATGTAATAACCCCTTATAGCCTGTGGGCCACACAAAGACTGTGGGCTAGAGTTGGCCCCTGGATGGCAGTTTGCTGACCCCTGCTGTGGGGGATGATATCCCAAGGCTTAGGACCTGGAGGACACTATGTTAATAAAAGAAGCCAGACACAAAGAGACAAATACTGCATGATATGACTTCTAAGTGGAATCTAAAAATGTCAAGCAGAGAGTGGGGTGATGGTTGCCAGGAATTGAAGAGTGAGAGAAACAGGGAGATGTTGGTCAAAGGGCATAAAATTTTAGTTATAAAAGAGGGAAAAATTCTGGAAATCTAGTATACAGTGTGGTGATTATAGTTAATGATACTGTGTTTATTAGAGTAATACTGAAATTTGCTAGCAGAATATATCTTTAGTGTTCTCATCCACAGAGAAAAGAAAGGGTGACTATGGGAGGTGATGCTGGGCAAGATTGAAGGCAGGAGGAGAAGGAGACAACAGAGGATGAAATGGTTGGATGGCATCACTGACTCAAAGGACATGAATCTGAGCAAGCTCTGGGAGTTGGTGATAGACAGGGAAGTCTAGTGTGCTGCAGTCCATGGGGTCACAAAGAGTCGGGCATGACTGAGTGACTGAACTGAATTGACTGCTGTAAGATGATGGAAATGCTAATTAGCTTGATTTTGTCAATTATTTCACATTTTGTATATGTATCTATTAGAACATCATATTGTACACTTTAATTGTAGACTCTTTTTGTTAGTTATACCTCAATAAGGGCTTCCCTGGTGGCTCAGATGGTAAAGCATCTGCCTGCAATGCGGGAGACCTGGGTTTGATCCCTGGGTCGGGAAGATTCCCTGGAGAAGGAAATGGCAAACCATTTCAGTACTCTTGCCTGGAAAACTCCATGGATAGAGGAGCCTGGTAGGCTACAGTCCCTGGGGTCACAAAGAGTCAGACACAAGTAAGCGGCTTCACTTTCACTTTCGTACCTCAATAAAAGGGCTTCCCAGGTGGCAGTAGTGGTAAAGAATCTGCCTGCCAATGCCAGAGATGCAAGAGACATAAGGTGAGTGTGATCCCTGGATCACAAATATCCCTTGAAGTAGGAAGTGGCAACCACTCCAGTATTCTTACCTGGAAAATTCCATGGACAGAGGAGCCTAGTGGTCTACATAGGTCCATAGAATCAGAAATAGTCTGACATGATTGAAGTAACTTAGCACACAGGCACTCACCTCAATAAAACTGGGAGGAAAACCACACAGGCTTAGGCAGATTGAAATGTTAAGTGGCTTTGTCATTTAAGACTTGATACCCACACACACCTGGAGGGTCAGGGGGATACAACTTTCACCATAGCTGTCAGAAATAAATTCATGATGGAGAGTCTGAGCATCCTTGAGGACCTCTGGGGTGGTGCTTCTTTATAGGTCAGAAAGAAATTCTAGTGGAAATGGCTATGATTAAGTGGGATCTATCAAAGCAATAGACATGCTAGAACCCAGAGGTAGCATGGATCCTGGTGGCAATTATATGCCAAAGATAAGATGGGCATGGTTACCATAGTGAATAGTGAAGCCAAAACAGTAAAGAGCACAGTGTGACTGGAAGAGATCTTCAGCATTCACTAGTTTATCACAGCAGTACCTGTAGAAATGAAATAAGTGGGGAACCTACTAAATAAAGTCTTGCTTGATCTGACTAAGTGGAGGAGTTCTGGGTTTGGTGAACAGAAGCCTAACCTGAATGGTCAAAACAGAGAGTCACAAACCCTCAATCACCCCCAACTTGAGCCCTTGATCAAAGGAGAGGCCACTCCTTGAAGAAGAGCCCTGTTACACTGCCAAAAATGTATGCTGTTAACCTTCCTTCCAGACTTCTCCAGAGAGACCTGTGTCTATTCACCAGGAGCTTGTGCAATCATGTCCAACTCCTCACGACTCCATGGACTGTAGCCCACCAGGTTCCTCTGTCCATGGGATTCTCCGGGCAAGAATATTGGAGTAGGTAGCCTTTCCCTTCTCCAGGGGTCTTCCCAACCCAAGGATTGAACCCAGGTCTCCTGCATTGCAGGCAGATTCTTTACCATCTGAGCTACCAGTGGAGCCATGTACAAAAGGAAATAATCAAACTTTCTAAGGATTACTGGACACAGTAATTACTGACTCTAACTCCCAGGATCCCAAAGCATTGCTGTGGTCAGATGATTAGTGCAGTCTAGGGGCACAGACTTCTCACAGAAGGCCTAATTGGTCCCTGAATCCACCTTCTAGATATTTCTTCAATGCTGAAATGCATCATTGAAATAGACATCTCGAGCAACTAGAAGAATCCCAATACTGATTCCCTGACCCATGGATGAGGGATTTTATCATAGGAAAAGCCAGGTAGGAGCCACTGGAACTCTCTGTACCTATAAAAACACTAAACCAAAGGCAATACCACATTGTTGGAGGGATTGCAAAGAATGGCACCACCATTAAAGACCTTAAGGATGCAAGGGTAGTGATTCCTATCACATCCCCATTCAACTTGCCTATTTGGCCAGTGAAGAAGGCAAATGGGTCATTAAAGAATGGCAGTGAATTATCAGACACTTAACCAATTGCAGCTTCTGTTGCAGAGGGAGTTTTGTTGCTAGAGCCATCCAGGAACTAAAGAGCCTCTTGATGAGGGTGAAGGAGAGTGAAAGGGCTGGCTTAAGACTAAATATTAAGAAAACTAAGATCATGGCATCCAGCCCCATTACTACATGGCAAATAAAAGGGGAAAAGGTGGAAGTAGTGACAGATTTCCTCTTCTTGGACTCCAAAATCACTGTGGACCATGACTGCAGCCATGAAATCAGAAGATGACTGCTTCTTGGCAGGAAAGTGATGACAAACCTAGTCAGTGTGGTGAAAAGCAGAGACATTACTCTGCTGACAAAGGTCCGTATAGTCAAGGCTATGGTCTTCCCAGTGGTCATGTATGGTTGTGAGAGCGGGACCATAAAGAAGGCAGAATGCCAAAGATTTAATGCCTTTGAACTATGGTGCTGAAGAAGACTCCTGAAAGCCCATTGGACAGCAAGGAGATCAAACCAGTCAATCTTAAGGGAGATCAACCCTGAATATTCTCTGGGAGGGCTGATGCTGAAGCTGAAGCTCCAGTATTTTGGTCATCTGATGTGAATAGACAACTCATTGGAAAAGTCTCTGATGCTGGGAAAGATCGAGGGCAGAAGAAGAGGGGATCAGAAGATGAGACGGCTGGACGGTATCACCAATGCAATGGACATGAACTTGGGCAAACTCCGGGAGGTGGTGAGGGAGAGGGAGGCCTGGCATGCCACAGTCCATGGGGTCTCAAAGAGTCGGACATGACTGGGTGACTGAACAACAACAACAACCAGTTGCAGCTGCTGTTCTAAAGGGGGTTTTGTTGCTGGAACCATCAGCACATCTCCTGGGATCTAGTATGCAGTTATCAATATGGAAAATGCTTTTTAATTTACACCTGTTAGTAAAGGAAGTAAAGGAAGAAGAAACTTGTTTTCAGTTGGCAAAGGCAGCAATCCACCTTCACTGTCCCCCCTCAAGGATGCTCCAGTTCTGTGTCATAATATGCTCTGAACTGATTTTCTCTTCCTTTTCCATAAGACTTCATGCTGATCTATTACATCAATGATATTATGATGATTGGATCTGACTAACAAGAAGTAGCAACCCCTTTAGACACTTTTGAAAGACATCCACATGCTAGAGGTGGGAAACCAATCCCATCCACAAAAATTCAGGGGTCTGTCACTTGAGTGAAAGTTCTTAGGATCCAGTGATTTGAGGCATGTTGGAGCAGAAGGAAGAGTTGCTGCTCCTGGCCCTTCCTCACACTCAGAAAGAGGTAAAGACCCTGGGAGCCCCTTCGGATTTTGGAGTCAACAGATATCTCCCTTGTGTGATTTACTGAGAGACCTGAAAAGCTGTCAGTTTTTAGTGGGATCCTGAACAAGAGAGGGCATCCCTGGTGGCTCAGTGGTAAATAATCTGCTCCAGTGCAGGAACCACAGAAGATGCAGGTTCGATCCCTGAGTCAGGAAGTTCCCCTATAGAAGGGAATGGCAACCCACTCCAGTATTCTCACCTGGAAAGTCACATGGACAGAGGAGGCTTGCAGGCTACAGTCCATAAGGTCGCAAAGAGTTGGACATGACTGAGCAACTGAGCATGCATGCATGCAGAACAGGAGAAAGCTCAGCCACAGATTCAGGCTGATATGATGGTGTTTGATGTATTGGTGGAAAATAGGGATGCTGATGGAGAATTTGGCAGCCTCCACCTGCAGAATCACAGTGTAGACCTTGAAGATTTGGAAGGAAGTCATGTCATTCACTGAAAATAATCACTCTACTTAAAAAAATTATTTATTTTTGCTTGCACTGGGTCTTCATTGCTGCACACAGGCTTTGTCTAGTTGTGTCAAGCAGGGGTACTCTTCCTTGTGGTACACAGGCTTTTCAAGTGTGGTTTCTCTTGTTATAGGAGCAGGGGCTCTAGGCACACGGGTTTCAGTGGTTGCACCAAGAGAGCTTAGCTGCTCCGAGGCATGTGGGATCTTCCTGGACAAGGAATGGAACCCATGTCCCCTGGAGAAGGAAATGGCTGCCTGCTCCATGATTCTTGCCTGGAGAAATCCATGGACAGAGGAACCATGTGGGCTACAGCCCAGGGGGTCTCATAGAGTCTGACACAACTGAGCAACTAACACTGTCACTTTCCCTGCATTGGCAGGTGGATTGCTAGCCACTGTATCACCAGGGAAGTCCTAACGACTCTACTTTTGAGAAAGAGTTTTACGCTTTCTACTGGGCTTTAGTAGAGACTGCATGCTTGATCACAGGTGCCAAGATACCCTGTAATCTGAGCTATTCGTCATTATCTGTGCATTGTCTGATCCAACAAGCCATAACGCTGGGTGTGCAGAGCAACACTTTGCGGAAGTGGTTTATACAAGGCTGGGCTCTAGCAGGTCCTGAAGGCACAAGTAATTTGCATGAGGAAGTTGCTCAGATGTCTGATTCATTGTCTTCTGTTTCTCAAAAGACGTTGATGGCTCATGGGGCGTTCCCTGTGATCAGCTGACTGAGGAAGAAAAAACTCAGACTTGATTTACATACAGTGCTGCTGGGCATGCAGGGACCACCCCAAAATGGGCAGCTATATAGCCCCATTCTGGACACCCCTGAAGAACAGGGTTAAAGGGAAATTTTCCCAGAGGACAGAAATTTGAGCATTGCATCTGGTGGTCCATTTGACTGGAAGGAGAGATGTCCAGAAGTTTGGATCTACATCAGTTCATGGGAGGCCAATATGGCACCAATGGAGGTTGTACACACGCTCAGCAACAAGAACTTCCTCTTACCAAGGCTGGCCTGCCTGCTGCCACTGACAATGCTCCATCTGCCAGCAGCAGAGACCAACAATGAACCCTTATATGGTACCATTCATTCCCTGGTGGCTCAGAGGGTAAAGAATGTATCTGCCTGCAGTACAGGAGACCTAGGTTCAATACCTGAGTTGGGAAGATCCCCTGGAGAAGGGCACAGCAACCCACTCCAGTATTCTTGCCTGGAGAATTCCATGGACAGAGGAGCCTGGCAGGCTACAGTCCATAGGGTTGCAAAAAGTCAGACACCACTGAGCAATTAACACTTTCACTTTACTTTTATTCCTTGAGAGGATAAACCAGGTGGAGGTGGTTGATTTCATTGAACTGCTTCCTTCAAGGAAAGAGCAACATTTTGTTCTTTTTTTGTAACAGCTTTATTGTGATACAATTCACATGTCAGACAATTCACATCTTTAAAGTGTACAAATCAATAATTTTTAGTATCACACTGCTGCTGCTGCTGCTAAATCGCTTCAGCCGTGTCTGACTCTGTGCGACCCCATAGACAGCAGCCCACCAGGCTCCCCCGTCCCTGGGATTCTCCAGGCAAGAACACTGGAGTGGGTTGCCATTTCCTTCTCCAATGCATGAAAGTGAAAAGTGAAAGGGAAGTCGCTCAGTCGTGCCCGACTCTAGCGACCCCATGGACTGCAGCCTACCATGCTCCTCCGTCCATTGGGATTTTCCAGGCAAGAGATAATCAACAAGGACCTATTGGATAACACAGGGAAATATACTCAGTATTTTGCAATAACCTATCAGGGAGAATAATCTGAAAATATGTATCTATATACATATACACATATAGATATATCTGAATCATTGTGCTATACACCTGAAACTAACACATGGTAAATCAAATATACTTCAAAAAAATAAAAACAACAAAAATAGTAATTTTTAGTATATTCACAGATATGTACAACCACCACCACCATCAATTTTAGACGTTTTCTTCACCCCAAAAAAGAAACCTCGGGAGGATTCTTGGAAGACAGTGGAGTACAAAACAGCGGCAATCTGTCTGTCTCCCATCTGGACAACATTGTACAGGCAGGCTCTGTCTGACACAGCTATTTTGGAACTCTGGAGTCTATTGAAGTCTCATCCAGGGGAAAGCTTGGATGGTAAACTGTAGTTAATTTTAGCTAAAAGCGTGACTTTCTTATTACTCTATTTGGAGATTAAATATAGTTTAAAGAGATGCATAAGCGTAAATTGACATAGACTGTGGCAGCTTTGTAATGATTTGACTCACTTAGATTAGAACTACACTTCCCAGAATTCCTTTTTCAGCCACAGGAGAGATTCTTATGGGAGATTTAAGGATGGGGTGGGGAGAGGGGACGTAGCCGCCATTTAGCAGCTCCTAATGCTATCTCTTTTCTGCTGGCTCACTTCGTTAGTCCTGCCACTGCTCCACCTTCCTCTGAATCCTCCTTCCTCCTGGGCCAGGTGTGTTTTTTTTGTTTTTCTTTGTTTTAAAAATATTTATTTACTTATTTGGCTGCGTCGGGTCTTAGCTGTGGTGCATGGCTTCTCTCTAGTTGTGGTGAGGACTCTAGAGTGAGAGGGCCCATAGTTGCAGCTTAGTCACCGCATGGCATGTGGGATCTTAGTTCCCTGAACAGGGTCTCTTGCATTGGAAGGTGAATTCTTAATCACAGAACCACCAGGGAAATCCCTCCAGATGTGTGTTTAACCCCATGGTGAAGGCCCTGGGGCTACAGTCCATGGGGATCACAAAGAGGTGGACAGGACAGAGCACACGGGCACAAAGGGCCCCGACTCCAGCAGGACACCCACAACACCAAGGTCATCAGAGGTTACAAGAACGGGCAAGGGGTTCAGCCCATCCTCATGGAGTCCAGCCTGGGCTCTGTATTCCAGCTTATTCTCACTCTCATCAACTTGACATCTATCTTTCCTTCCTGACTACCTGCCCTGTGGACCTCAGGTTTGAGCGTCATTCAAAGACAACATCCTGATGGAGACTGTTTCATCTCCCCAGAGTACATAAGATCAAATCCAGATACAAGTTCCTTCATAGATATTCACCTATCACCTGCTTCTCTGGTGAGTCCAAATTCTCATTATTTCACAATCAGAACCTGAAACATGGACCTCACCCACTGGAAGTAGGAGAACTGTCAGAGGAGAGCTTCTAGTAGTATCTGACTGAAGCCTCAATCCAAAAAATAAATAGGATAGAATTTCACAGGAAAGAGAGGAGGAATACCAGATTCAAAGTCTAAAAAGAGGGGATTGTAGGAGGAAGATTGAGAAAAGAATGAGCAAGAAAGAGAATCTTTCACTCCTGACACCTTCCTTCCCAAGAGCAAAGCTTGGGTGGCTCACTTCCCTTATGTGGTTCAAGGAGGCAAGAAAGGTGGATAAATTCATGCCCTTGAGTCCTCCATGCATGCTAAGTTGCTTCAGTCGTGTCCGACTCTTTGTGACCCCATGGACTGTAGCCTGCCAGGGCCCTCTGTCCATGGGATTCTCCAGACAAGAATACTGCAGTGGGTTGCATTTCCTACTCCAGGGGATCTTCCAGACCCAGGGATTGAATCCGCACATCTTAAGCATCCTGCATTGGTGATTTAGTCGCTAAGTCGTACCTGACTCTTGTGACCCCAGGCTACAATCTATGGGATTCTCCAGACAAGGATCCTGGAGTGGGTTGCCATTTCCTTCTCCAGGGGATCTTCCCAACCTAGGAATCGATCCCCGGTCTCCTTCATTGCAAGCAGATTCTTTATCAACTGAGCTATGAGGGAAGCCCCTGCATCCATAATAGGGTTCTTTAACACTAGCGCCGCCTGGGAAGCCCTGAGTCCTCCAAGCAGATATCTATTCAACTGTAGGGGATAACTTTTGCATTCCCCCTGCCTGCCCAACAACCATTCTCTCCTCTTTGGGTAACAGCACCCATATTTTCCTTCAGGGAATCCTTACCCACATGTTCAGCTCCTATGGTTTTGTGTATGACCCTCTTTCCCACCTCCAGTAATGGGCATATGCACTGTGCCCAGCCAGTTGTACCTCTGGCCATCGTCGTTGTTTCTGAGATGGGTGTGTGTTTATGCTGGACAAATGAGGCAATTCTGGGGCCATTGCTATTGTTTTGTCTGGGTTCCTCAGCTGATAGGAGCTGATCCTGAAATTGCCAAGGGCCACTGTTTATCCCAGCTGGGAGGAATCAGCTTGAGAAGGAGGTCAACACAGAGTCACATTGAGCAGGAAAAAGGAAGAGAGACACACTTCTAGTGTGGTCCTCCGAGCACCTGGATCCAACTACATCTGAAGTCAAACACATCTGGACTTTTAGTGTACCAGTAAGTTCCATCTCCTTTGTGTTTTTGTTTTGTTTAAGTCTATTTGAAAGTAGGGTTCTGATACTGGCAACAGGGTCAAAACTAATAAACTGATCTCTCGGTAAAAGAACTTGTTTAAGCCTGCCTCATATCTAAGATGTTTGATTTGAGGGGATAGTAGGGAAGGTGGAGATTCCCCTAACGGTGCTAGCTAACTTTATTGAGCACTTATTATGTGCCAGTTAATATACTACATGTATTATCTCTTATAATCCTCAGAACAACCCTATGAGGTGGGTACCGAGATGGCCCCCATGTTTTATTAATAGCTGTGGTGTGGAGAGCTTAGGCAATCACCTCAAGCTTATACCCTAAGTAAGAAGCATCAGTTGGAAAGGAATGCCCATAACATCTTGACAACAGTGGCTGAGAGGACTCCTCACGTGTGGCAAAAGTCCCCTGATTCCCCTGGTACAGGTTAACCAAGAGCAATGTCTTATGAGGCAGAATGGAAGGAGTCCTGCCTCTGGCTAGTCAAGGAAGACCGTCTTAAAAAAAAAAAAAAAAAAAAAGGAAGACCGTCTTAATTCTGGTCTAAAGCAGCTTCCTTATATTGCCATCTGACAGTCCTCAGCCTGCCCGCTATGGTCACGGGCAAGCTGGTTCCACATCCACCACACCAGGTGCTCTACCACACCACTGGCTCCCTGAAATGCTTTTCCTTGCGTTCTTTGTCTAGTTAAATCCTACCATCCTTCAAGTCTGATCAAATTTCATGTCTCCAGGGAAGACTTTTT
Source organism: Bubalus bubalis (assembly GCF_019923935.1). Classification (NCBI taxonomy): domain Eukaryota; kingdom Metazoa; phylum Chordata; class Mammalia; order Artiodactyla; family Bovidae; genus Bubalus; species Bubalus bubalis. Next base: position 45,550,330 of record NC_059174.1, read on the forward strand.
GGAGTCCCCTTGTATATGCTCTCATGAACTCCTAAACTTTTTCTTTCATAGCATTTATCACGTTTCTGTCGTTATTTCTGTAAACCACACTCCTCACGCTACCTTCTTTAGAACATAAGCTCTGTCTGTGTGGGGACCAGGTCTTGATCACTGCTGACCCCCAGTGTGCTCATGAATGTTTAACAATGGGATCTGGGGCAAAATTGAGGGGTGTGAGTACTGACTGATAGCATTTGCTGATTTCCATAGTGTCAAATCTCCCACCATGGGCAATTTCAAGCCACCAATGTGATTTCAACCAAAATTCCTGAAAAATTCACCGATCAGTTCTTGCCAGCTGCTAGGAGAGAGCTCCAGCACACCACTGTAGCCGACACCCCAGATCCCAGCACAGATTTGTTGAATGAGTGAAAGAATTAATGAAATTAGTCCCACAGAATTAGTTTTCCCTCTCTGTGCCTATCCATGGCACACTCTCCATCTGTCAGATTTTTTTTTTTTAAAAAGCAGACCCAGAGGGATGGAATGGGGAGGGAGGAGGGAGGAGGGTTCAGGATGGGGAACACATATATACCTGTGGTGGATTCATTTTGATATTTGGCAAAACTAATACAATTATGTAAAGTTTAAAAATAAAATAAAATTAAATTAAAAAAAATAAAATAAAAAATAAAAACAGTTTAAAAAAAAAAAGCAGACTGGGATGTTTTCATTAAGCACAATGTATTCAGTATAAAATAAACTTGTATACAGAATAGAAACAGATCCACAAACATAGAAAACAAACTTACGGCTACCAAAGAGGGAAAGTGGGGAGGGATAAATTAGGAGTTTGGGATTAACGTATATATATACACTACTATATATAAAGGAACCAGAGATCCAACTATCAACATCCACTGAATCATCAAAAAAGTAAGAGAGTTCCAGAAAAACATCTATTTCTGTTTTATTGACTATGCCAAAGCCTTTGACTGTGTGGATCACAACAAACTGTGGAAAATTCTTAAAGAGATGGAAATACCAGACCACCTGACCAGCCTCCTGAGAAATCTGTATGCAGGTCAGGAAGCAACAGTTAGAACTGGTCATGGAACAACAGACTGGTTCCAAATAGAGAAAGGAGTACATCAAGGCTGCATATTGTCACCCTACTTATTTAACTTATGTGCAGAGTACATCATGTGAAATGGTGGGCTGGATGAAGCACAAGCTGGGATCAAGATTGCTAGGAGAAATATCAATAACTTCAGATATGCAGATGACACCACCCTTATGGCAGAAAGCAAAGAAGAACTAAAAAGCCTCTTGATGAAAGTGAAAGAGAAGAGTAAGGAAGTTGGCTTAAAACTCAACATTCAGAAAACTAAGATCATGACGTCTGGTTGAATCACTTCATGGCAAATAGATGGGGAAACAATGGAAACAGTGAGAGACTAATTTTGGGGGGCTCCAAACTCACTGCAGATGGTGACTGCAGCCATGAAATTAAAAGACACTTGCTCCTTGGAAGAAAAGTTATGACCAACCTAGACAGCATATTAAAAAGCAGAGACATTACTTTGTCAACAAAGATCCTTCTAGTTAAAGTTACGGTTTTTTCAGTAGTCATGTATGGATGTGAGAGTTGGACTATAAAAAAAGCTGAGTGCTGAAGAATTGATGCTTTTGAACCGGGATGTTGGAGAAGACTCTTGAGAGTCCCTTGGACTGCAAGGAAATCAGTCCTGAATATTCATTGGAAGGACTGATGCTGAAGCTGAAACTCCAATACTTTGGCCACCTGATGCGAAGAACTGACTCTAGAAAAGACCCTGATGCTGGGAATGATTGAAGGCAGGAGAAGGAGATGTCAGAGGATGAGATGGTTGGATGGCATCACTGACTCAATGGACATGAGTTTGAGTAAACTCTGGGAGTTGGTGATGGACAGGGAAGCCAAGCATGCTGCATTTCATGGGGTCACAAAGAGATGGACACGACCTAGCGACTGAACTGAACTGATATATAAAATAGATAACCCACAAGGACCTACTCTAGCATGGGGAACTATACTCAATGTTTCCTTATAAGGGAACAAAATCTGAAAAAATTAGATATTTATGTATGTATAACTGAGTCACTTTGCTGTATACCTGAAACTAACACAACATTGTAAATCAAGTATGTTTCAATTAAAAAAATAAAATACAAAAAGATGTATTTGGTATAAAAGAATATTGTTTGTGTCCAACTCCTCCACTTTTGCCGGTGTTAAGCCATCCTTTCTTGCATGTAATGAGACCTTTGCAAACTGTGGATAGTGACTCATTAGTGGCTCACAAGATCCGTTTAGAAGGTCATAAGAAACATTAAAAAAAAAAAAAAAGAAACCGAGTAGAAGGGAAGAGGAATTTCAAAGTATCAGTGTTTGTCAGGAAGTGTTATTTTGGGAGACTTTTGCTGTGAGCCTGTGTTCATTCTGAGTTATGATGTAAAGTGACTTTCTTAGAGTCAAGGAAGTTTGGAAATCACTGTGGTTGATAGCAATTTTTAAAATTAATAACCTTTTTAGAGCAATTTTAGGTTCACAGCAAAACTGAACAGAAAGTAGAGCAAGTTCTCATTTACTCCATCTCCCCACACAGGCACAACTTCCTCATTATCAGCATCTCCCACCACAGAGGTCCATTTGTTACAACTGATGAACGTACACTGATACATCATTATCACCCAAGTCCATGGTTTACATTATAGTTCACTCTTCGTGTTGCATGTTCTGTTGAGCAAATGTATAATGACATGTGCGCTTCCCAGGTGGCGCTAGTGGTAAAGAACCCATCTACCAATGCAGGAGACGTAAGAGATGCGGGTTTGATTCCTGGGTTGGGAAGACCCCTGGAGGGAGGCATGGCACCCATTCCTGTATTCTTGCCTGGAGAATCCCATGGACAGAGGAGCCTGACGGGCTACAGTTCATAGGGTCACAAAGAGTCAGACATAACAGAAGTGACTTAGCACTCACACATAATGACATGTATCCATTGTTGTACTATCATACAAAATATTGGGTTGGCCAAAAAATTCATTTGGGTTTTCTTGGCCAATCTAATACCCTAATCTTGGCCAGTCTCATTACCCAAAAAATCCTCTATATTCATCCCTCCCTTACCCCTCATCACTGGCAATCACTGCTCTTTTTACTATCTCCATAGTGTGCCTTTTCCAAATGTCATAGTCAGAATCATACAGTATGTAGCCTTTCAGATTGGCATCTTTCACTTAGAAATATGCATTTAAGTTCCTTCCTTGCCTTTTCATGGTTTGATATCTTTTTACTGCTACATAATATTCATTGTTGGCATGTACCACAGCTTGCTAATCCAGTCATCTACCGAAGGACATCTTGGTTGCTTCCAAGTTTTGGCAATTATGAATAAAGCTGCAATAAACATCCACGTGGCTTCCCAGGTGACTCAGTAGATAAAGAATCTGCCTGCAATGCAGAAGATGCAGGTAGATATAAGTTCAATCCCCCATGTCGGGAAGATCTCCTGGAGGAGGGCATGGCAACCCACTCCAGTATTCTTGCCTGGAGAATCCCATGGACAGAGTAGCTTGGTGGGCTACAGTCCATAGAGTCGCAAAGAGTTGGACACGAATGAAGTGACTTAGCACACACGGCATGCAAACATCCATGTATAGGATTTTGTGTGGACATAAGTTTTCAACTTTTTTGGGTAAATACTAAGGGGTACAGTTACTGGATTATATGGTAATGGTATGTTTAATTTTATAAGATATTGACAAGCTGTCTTCCAAAATGCATTCCCACCAGCAACGAATGAGTGCTCCTGTGTGCTCAGTCGTGTCCGACTCTTTGAGACCCTGTGGATTGTATCCCGCCAGGATCCTCTATGAGATTTTCCAGGCAAGAATACTGGAGCGGTTTGCCATTTCCTCCTCCAGGGGATCTTCCTGACCCAGGGATCGAACCCAAGTCTCCTGTGTCTCTTGCATTGCAGGAAAATTCTTTACTGCTGAGTCATCAGGGAAGCCCATTAGGAGCGCCTCACTTTCATTTAAACTTGCATTTCCCTAATGACATGTGATGCGGAGCGTCTTTTCACATGTTTATTTGCCATCTATATGTTTTCTTTGTCGAAGTGTCTTTTCAGGTCTTTTGCCCATTTCAAAATCAGAAAGCAATGTTTTTTCATTTAGTAATTTTGTTTTCCATGTCCTTACTTGCAAATTTTTTTTTTTCAAAAGTAAGAACACTATGTCTGACTTGTCGGACCTCACATTTTTGTTACATATTTTTAAAAGTTTGTGGTGGGCGGGGAGGAACCCATCAATGTCTTTAAAAAACAAAAAACACCTGGTCTTCCCAAGTTCTTGTCTCCAATCCCCCAGAGACCTAAGGGTTAAGCCCACTTAGCTCTGAGTGATAGAGAAAGAGAGGTCTTGGAGGCTGGGGAACTTCCAGTCCCCCTCCCCACCCCTACTCCCAATCCCCTTGGGAGTACCTTTTCAATCCAGCTGCCCTCACCCGGTGACAACCTGGGCAAACAAGACAGCTGGGATAGATACTTGATGCCCCTATCTTCCCTACATTCAGGGGACAGCCCCTAGTTGATTCTTGAAAGCTGAAGTAAGGGGAGGAGAAAGATTGGAGGTGGAGGTCATTGCTAAAGTCACATCAAGAAACTCTTCTCCAGATTATAGCTGTGTGCGTGTATGCTGAAACGCTTCAATCGTGTCTGGCGCTTTGCAACCCCACGGACTGTAGCCTGCCAGGCTCCTCTGTCCATGGGATTCTCCAGGCAAGAATATGGCAGTGGATTGCCTTGTCCTCCTCCAGGGGATCTTACCGTGTCTCCTGCATCTCCTGCAGTGCAGGCGGATTCTTTACTACTGAGCCACTAGGGAAGATTATAGTTGGTAGAACAAATTACATCCTCCATCACTTTCCTTTTGCTGCCTAGAGCGCTGTACTAACTTGTCTGCATGAACTCATTAACCTGAAGAGCTGTGTGTGTGTGTGTGTGTGTGTGTGTATAGGGGAGGGTGGGGAGTGAAGTAGCATGGTGATGCTTCAGTGAGCCTCACGTTTACAATGAGAAAACGATCCTGGTGTGAGGTGGTTACTTCAAGAGGGTCACAAAGTCAGGAAGCCCCAGCTGTGGCTAGAATCTGCCCGACTCCCTCCCAAAGACATCATAACAAACCTGAACTGCTAATAATAACAATACAGAGGCTCACTTATGAGGGGCCTACTGTGAGCCAGGCTGCACATGCTCTGTGCGCTTTACATACGTTGTCAGAGGTCATGTCTATTGCTGTGCCCATTTCACAGAGGAGGAAGCTGAGGTGCAGAGAGGGCACTAGCACACTAACGAAAACAGACAGGGAGCACAGAGGTGTTAATCCCTGGCAAGGGTGGGGGGGGGGTGCTCTGAGCTGCTGGATCCTGAGCGCTTGGAGCACCTACTGTGGTCCAGGGCACTGGGGTGACAGCTAGGACTTTGACAGGCTCACAAACAGGACAGTTTCCAAGAAAGAAAATAAAGTAGGTCAGTGGGATTGGGAAGGGGCTGTAATTCACTTGGGGTGGTCCAGGTGGGCGGCTTTGAGATGGGCACACATGGCTGAGACCTGAGAGCTAAGAAGGAGCTAGCCTCACAAAGTGCTTGTGGAAGAGTATTCCAGGCAGTGGTAATAGCAGGCACAAAGGACCAGAGGTGAGAACAAGCTTGGTCTGTTTGAGGAACAGAAAAGAGGAAGTGAGGACGCTGTGGGAGAGAGAGAGAGGGAGGCGAGGGGAAGCTTTGCACAGGGAGACAGGCTCGGGGCAGCTGCAGGAGCCTCAGGAGTGGAGGGAGGAGAGTGAGACGTGGTCTCCAAGGTGGGGTCCACTCTCTACCCCTCCTCTTGGCTCTTGGGGAATCCAAACACCCCTTCGCCTCCTCATTGCAGGCAACATCTGCATGCCCCACCTCCCCTCAAGGTCTACAGTCCAACTCAAGCTCCCTCATCACTACTAATTTTGGCTGCGTGGGGCAGTAAGCTGCAGCTTGCAGCAAGCAGCAGCCAGCTGCAGCTGGAAGCAAGGTCTTTGTTTCCCTGACTGGGAGTCCTAACCACTGGACCACAGGAGCCAGCAGTTAGGGCTAGAGTCTCTAGTCTTGCCTGCCTAGTCAAGAACAAATTTAGATGAGGAGGCAGAAGGCAAAGAGTAAAGCAAAAAGTTTATTGAAAAGAAAAATATATGCAAAAAGGCGCAGAGTCATGCCTTTGGGAACTTTGAATCTTTTATAAAGGGGCAGTTTTCCGGGTCTTCATCTTCCTTCAGGCCAGTCACCTCCCTTTGTCCCCCTCCTGGTTAATTTGTCTCAGAACCCTCCCCTGGGGTGCACATGCATACTTTAGCCAAAATGGAACTCAAAGTGAAGGCTTCTGGGAGAAGTAAGACTCATTATAGCCTGGAATTATCCTCTGATTTTTGACTCCTAGGAGCCTTTCTGCGCGTGTGTCTCCATTATCATACAGGGCTTTTTCCTTTCTTTGTCCTTGCCGTGATTATTCCCTTGAGGTAAGAGACAAAGACTGGCTATTTACCCTGTTTTTGTTGGCTGTAAATTCCTCAACTGGAGCCTACCTATCTCTTATCTCAAGAAATGCAAGCAGAAGGGTGGCTGATTATAAATTTCCAACCTGAAGCCCATGTATCTCCTACCTGACTATGAGGGCTCATGGGTTCCTTCTGAGCAGAGAGATGGGTTAGGGCTGATCCAGGGTATTCGAAGCGGGGATGGCGTCGGTGACCTATTTATTTATAAATATTTATCAAAGATATAAAGAGTAATAGAATGAGGATAGCTCAGTAGGAAAATTCAGTGGAGAAAAGAGGCTGAGTAGCTTGGTTTACGCGGGAGACCAATAAAACTTCAAAACAAGAAGTTTGCGCCACTTACGTAGGCCGCAGGCGTCCTTCCATTCTCCCGAAGGAGAGGAGACACTGAGGCCTCCCCGGTCGGATCTTAGAAGCCCAGGCATAATTAGCAAGCATGGCGGGTTCCGCGCTCCTGATGGAGACTCAGCCAGAATTTGAGAGAGAGAGCGACATGGGGAGACCAAGTTTCGGTGAACAAGGCCCGCACTTTATTTTCCAAAGTAGTTTTTATACCTTAAGTTGTGCATAGAGGATAATGGGGGAAGGGGTGGAGTCATGCAAGGACAGCAGTTCCTGGTCCTAATCGAAGCCAGGCTTTCAAACTTATCATTTGCAAAAGTTCAGGTGAATTACATCATCTTCTGGCCAGGAGGCCTGTTAACATTTTAAGAAACTTATTTTTCCCTAAAGGTGATTATTCTAAAGTCAGGCACCAGCCTCCAAAAAAGCATTGGACAAAGCCGCATTCCTATAGGGCAAAGGTGAGGTGGGCTCAATCAAGAAAAGAATTAACTCAAGGGTCCAAGATTACAAACATTGAGGCTGCTACTTACATTTCTATACACCCATTATATCAATCAATACACTGCCAAGGACACAGTAGGTAAGGAGTATGGAGACTTAGCAGCAAACATTGGCTCAATAAGTGAAAAACCCTTCACCAATACAATTTCTAATCAATCTTTTAACTACTCAAAAGAATCTGTGTTTAGACAGTTTAGAACATCTCCTGCCTCTCACAGTTGGGAGGCTCTGAACAATCACATGTGGCCGGAAAAACCTATTCAGGCAGGCTAGAGGACTTCCAAATGAGTTTGTAGGTTGAAACACTGTCACACCCAGGAATTATTAACTGGAGCTGTAAGCTAACTCTTTTTTCAGAGAGAGGTAGTGGGGGACAGCCCCCCATAAAGTCAGAGGTGTAGGTGAAAGCACAAAGCAGAAAATAGGCAGACTCTGGTTTTGGGGGTAGATGCTTGAGAATTTCCAGGGGGACTCCTGAGGCTCGATCCCGCCTTTGCGTATGCCGAGCCTCCTTCCTCATGACCTTTGCCATGGGCGGAGTTCCTCAGGCTGGCTCCCGGCAGTGATAGAATTCCAGTTGAGCTATTCCAGTTGAGCTATTCCAGATCCTGAAAGATGATGCTGTGGAAAGTGCTGCACTCAATATGCAATATGCACTCAATATGCAATATGCCGGCTCCTGGCACCCACCTATAGGCTTCCATCCATACATCCATTCATTCATGTATTTATCCACTCATCCATCAAATGTTGATTTCCCTCTGGTCGTCTGCCCTTGTAGGTCCCTTCCTCTGAAACACTTTCTTTTATCCCTCAGGGTTCTGCTTCCAACATCGGCTTTTCCACAATGCCTTCTCTGACCACCTCCAGCTAATTTAGCCCCTTATCACCTGGTTAGCAACTAAACTGCTCTTCATGATAAAACAGGATTGTTTGGTGCCTCCAATGGCTGACTCTCTATATAAAGAGATAAGTTAGCCTCATGGGCATTAATTCCCACATCTCATATCCTTTTGGGAATCATCCTTCTGTTCTCTTTGTGTGATCTGGATGGGGCCAACCTCACCCCCCAGCTTCAGAAATGAGCACATCATCCAAATAAAGCCACTGAGAGAGAGCTGTAGGACTTTCGTCAGAGCTGCTCAGAAAGCTGAGTTTTTGTTCTGACTTGGTGACTTATCTGGTAAGCTGTAAGGTTGCAACTGCTGGGGGAGGAAAGGACCTGCCTGAAAATGAAATCACTATTGGGGGAAACAGAGGTGAGAGGAGAGAGGCACAGTCCTGAATCTACAGGCACCTGGATTCAGCCATGCCTGAAATCCAATTCCCCTTGGACTTCTCCATCCTAAGAATCAGTAAGTTCTCTTTGTGCTTAATCTACTTACTTGCAACAGAAAGTCTGATTGATAATAAAGCCTCAAAGATATGCAGACAGTCAAGTTTAGGTACTTTCCCCTTGAGAGATGTGGGCAGGTACTTCCTTTACTCCTAAGCCACTCCTTCTTTAGAGGCTCCTATTTTTTGAGGCCTGAGTGTTTGAAGAGAGAGAAAACCAGAGAGAGAAAAGAAGAATCAAAGTGTCAGGCCAGAAGTGGGACAACCCTAGGAGAAACCAGCAGCAAGAACTGGGAATCTGCATTATTAATATGCAAATCCATTTTCCTTTCTTCTTCTTTGTAGGCAGAGCCCTGATTTTATTAGCTTGTCTATTAGCTCTGTCCATGTATTCAGAAAAATCAGTCTAAGCTTGTCATGGTGCTTGTCTTTTTGTTAGAGATTGGTTCTAAAAGGGGCTGTGACACACAGCTGCTGCTGCTGCTAAGTCACTTCAGTCGTGTCCAACTCTGTGTGACCCCTACTGCCCAAGATAATATGAGGGGAAGTCGGTTGGGGAGTGATTAGTGGAAGATTTCTGGGATAAACTGTGCTTCTCTTAAAAAAATAACACAGGGGAAACTTCCTTTTTCAGCCTCCCACAGAAAATAGGGCAATGTGACGAGGCATTAATTGCCATGGGATTTGATTCTTCTAAACACTTAGTCTAAAGCAAAATCATAAGAGAGTCTGTGTTTCTTTTCCCCTCCAACCATGTGAGATAAGAGGGGGGTGGTAATAACATTCTTCTGGTTTAACAAAGAAAAAACTCACAAATATTTATCCTTTTCAGAATCTACATGCCAAGTTAAGTATTATTCTCAGGGAAATAAATTATTAAGTAAGACAACAAATCAGAATTACAGATTTTGGAAGGTTCAAGTTTTCTTTCATGAGATCTATTAATTGTCTCTGAAGTTCATAGGGCCTACAAAGAATATTTTCATGAGGAGTTTAATGATGCTGAGGAGGGTCTGATTTTCTCACTTCAAAGAAAGTACCTTTTCCACTTAGAAGAGCTAAGATCCTCAAAACCAAAGTCAAGAATTCCACTGAGCAAAGCAAAGAGCCAAACCAGAGAGGCTAGACACTTCAAGTATGTGAAGAAAGCAGGCAGAGTAGGATTTTAGCAAAATGAAGTGCGAAATTATAATGTTTTGCATCTATCAGAAATAATGGCTGGAATCATGGCAGCCATATTGCCACCCCAAGGGATGACATTGCCAACGTGCCAGGAAATCCTAGTCCATGAGGATACCAGTCAACTCCTGCATTGACCTCTGTAGAGCCTCCCTACCTTATGGAACTAGTGTTTTGTCAAATAATAAAGGCTTTTATTTTTAAGATGTTTGGAACTTGTTCTTCCCTTATTTTGGCCAGTAGCATCTTATGTGATACATCCAGGAGGAGTGATACATACAAGACGGCACAGGAACTTAAACACTATGGCTCATTCAGGGCTCAGACCACAGCCCTGACCAGAACGGGCCTGGCTGTCAGCACTGCATCTCCAGTCCCAGGCACTGCCGGTATCATGGTGTTGACTATGGTCTCCATATTATGTAGACGGGAACAGTGAATTTCTAGCCACCAACCAACAAAATTTTTAATTAAGGTCACTCCCAGAGCATACATGTATCAACTTTAATAATTTAACAGTTAATGTATAAAAATATCAGAACCATGATTGCTTTAGGGGCTGGAGTTGGGGGGGAGGTAAAAATAAACTTTATGGGATGATGGAAATGTTCTTTATCTGAATAGGGGTTTGCGGGGCTTCCCTGGTAGCTCAGTTGGTAAAGCATGCGCCTGCAATGCAGAAGACCTGGATCCAACCCCTAGGTCGGGAAGATCCTCTGGAGCAGGAAATGGAAACCCACCCCAGTATTTTTGCCTGGATAGTCCCATGGACAGATGAGCCTGGCAGGCTACAGTCCATGGGGTCACAAGAGTTGGACACGACTTAGCGACTAAACCACTACCGCTAGTCCACTACCACTATATATCACTATAGTATATGCACTAGTCAGAACTCTGCACATGTATTTAAAATGTGTGCTTTTCACTTATGCAAAGTTTAGCTCATTTTGAACTCTGAACATTGAACTCTAGTGACTCGAATGCTAAAATGTTTAAGGGTTTAAGAGTACTGCTTTTAAATACTTTATTTTAACTTATTATCCATCAGAGGGGACTTCCCTGGTGGTCCGGTGGCTAAGACTCTGTGCTCCCAACTCCAGGGGCTCCAGTTCCATCTCTGGTCAGGGAACTAGATCCCACATGCTGAAACTAAGAGTTCACATGCTTCAACTAAAGATCCCGCACGCCGCAGCAAAGATGGAAGATCCTGTGTGCCACAACCAAGACCTGGCACAACCAAATAAACACATATTTTCAAAATTCGTCAGATAAACCATACGGATCAATGAACGAATGAAGGGAAAGACAGGTATGTGTGTGTGCTCAGTCACTCGTCTGACTCTTTGCAACCCCATGGACTGTAGCCTGCCAGGCTCCTTTGTCCATGGAATTCTCCAGGCAAGAATACCTTCCTCAGCAGATCTTCCCAACCCAGGGGTTGAATCCCAGTCTCCTGCATTGCAGGCAGATTCTTTACTGTCTGAGCCACCAGGGAAGCCCAAAGACAGGTATATGATGAGGCAAACATGGAAAAATGTCAACAATTGCAAAATCTAGATGATGGATACATGCATATTATGGTAAACCACACTTAACTTTTCTGTCGGTATGAAAGTTTTCATAACTAAATATTGAGGGAAAAGTAAAAGCCTAGGCAACTGGTTCCACTACTGTGGCAGATACCTAAAGTAATCATGGCTCAGACCAGGCAGAATTCTGGATCTTTCTCGGTGGCAGTCCAGTTGGCCCTTTTCTCCTGCTGCAGTGCCACCCAAGGATACTGTTTTCAGCAGCTGATGACTGTCCATGCCCCTTGACTGCCAGGCCCTCAGTCTCCAGACCGAGGAAGAGAAAAAGTAAGAACTGAAAATCTTTCTTGTTGAGAGTTATGAAAAGAACTAACAGAGAAACCAAAAATGATGATGGTGATTATAACAACAACAGCAGCCAAGGTCCTGTTCTAAGGACATCACATGAGTGAGTTCATTTACTCCTCAAACAACCTTATGACATTTGTTGTTGTTGTTGTTTAGTCGATAACTCCCGACCGACTCTTTTGTGACCCCATGGACTGTAACCCAGCAGGCTCCTCTGCCCAGGGGATTTCCCAATTAAAAATACTAGAGTGGGCTGCCATGCCCTTCTCCAGGGGATCTTCCCAACCCAAGGATTGAACCTGTGTCTCCTGCATTGGCAGGCAGATTCTTTATCATCTGAGCCACCAGGAAAGCCCCTCATGAGGTAAGTTCTGTTATTATTCTCAGCTATGGATTCGGAAACTGAGGCCCCAGGAGGCTGAGTGGTATCTTCATATCAGAAGAGGATGGTGGAAATCGAATCCGCATCTTCCAGGGCAGGAAGTCGACAGACAATGGCTTTGTGGGTAACACTGAGTCAAAAACCAGAGGCAGAGACATCTTGTTAAGAGATGTGGAAACTGTGACAGAGGAGGAACCACAGAATCTGTGACTACTGCCTCTGGAGGGAGGAAGAGGTGTGAGGAGGAGACAGGGGTTGGGGTGGGGACCGTGGCAACATCACTATGGGCCGGCAGGAAATGAGACCGGAAGTCGTGAATCTCTGAACCTGGCAGCCTCCACTTCTGTGATCCCAAGTGATTGTACCTCTCATTCATGTTAGTGGCCACACCCCACCGATGGTATCTGGTAAAAGGGGGCAACAACATGAGAGCTGATGATGGAGCTTTGGAGGCCCCCACTGGAAGCTGGACAGTCTGCCAGTAGAGAAGACTCAGCCTGGAAGCGTGAGGCTAAGGGCAGTCCACATGAGCAAGCCCATAGGGCTTTGACTGGTGTCCTGCCTAAAGGTCTCCAAAGCCAGAATTGAATGACACCAGCATCAGCAATGGCACCCCACTCCAGTACTCTTGCCTGGAAAATCCCATGGACGGAGGAGCCTGGTAGGCTGCAGTCCATGGGGTTGCAAAGAGTCGGACACGACTGAGCGACTTCACTTTCACTTTTCACTTTCATGCATTGGAGAAGGAAATGGCAACTCACTCCAGTGTTCTTGCCTGGAGAATCCCAGGGACGGGGGAGCCTGGTGGGCTGCCGTCTATGGGGTTGCACAGAGTCGGACATGACTGAAGCGACTTAGCAGCAGCAGCAGCAGCAGCTACCACAACAAACACTGTTGAAAGGTGTGTTGGGCCAGACACTGTTCTAGGCACTACACATGTATCTTTCATTTGATCCTTCCAACAACAAGGAGGAAACTGAGGCACAGAGCAGCAACACCTGTCCCTCAAAAAGTCATCACACTGGGGACGCCTCTGTGAACCTCTTGCCACAAAAGATCACTACAGAGTAAGAATAAACCAAACATCAGATTTCTCCAAAGGTGGACGCTTTCTTGATTCATTTCTGGAGCGCTTGCTTTACAACCACGGTGACCAGATCCTCGTCTGGGCAGGGTGCTGAGAGCACCAGTGGCAGGAAGGTGTCTGTGTGTTGTGTTAGTTGCTCAGTCTTGTCTGACTTTTTGTGACCCCGTGGACTGTAGCCCGCCAGGCTCCTGTATCCATGGGATTTCCCAGGAGAGAATACTGGAGTTGATTGTCATTTCCTTCCCCAGGGGATCTTCCTTGACTTGGAGACTGAACTCACAGCTCTCGTGTCTCCTGCATCGCAGGCAGATTCTTTACTACTAGCACCACCTGGGAAGCCCGAGGAGGGTGGCAAATTCTAAATGCATCAGGAGATATAGCCTGGGGGAGCCACAGCCTGGGGGAGCCACCTTGACATTATAATCGATGTGGATGGATTACTCTGATATGAGCCTTGGGTCTACCAATAGCATTTATTAGAGAGTTGGCTGAGGCTGGGTGAGTCTCCATCTGTGGAGGGCTGAGGGCACCCCATCCCTCTCTATGTTCCCTATTGTGTTATGATGATTGCCTTAATAAAAAGACATAAACAAGAAAGAGGAAAATATTTTAATATCAAAGAGAAAGGAAGAGTGTGGGGAGGAAGGGGTGGGTGAGGAAAGATGACAGTTCAGTTCAGTTCAGTTCAGTCACTCAGTCGTGTCCGACTCTATGCCACCCCATGAATCGCAGCACACCAGGCCTCCCTGTCCATCACCAACTCCCGGAGTTCACTCAGACTCATGTCCATTGAGTCGGTGATGCCATCCAGCCATCTCATCCTCTGTCGTCCCCTTCTCCTCCTGCCCCCAATCCCTCCCAGCATCAGAGTCTTTTCCAATGAGTCAACTCCTCACATGAGGTGGCCAAAGTACTGGAGTTTCGGCTTTAGCATCATTCCTTCCAAAGAACACCCAGGACTGATCTCCTTTAGAATGGACTGGTTGGATCTCCTTGCAGTCCAAGGGACTCTCAAGAGTCTTCTCCAACGCCACAGTTCAAAAGCATCAGTAGGAGGTGGTAAAATGTTTCAAAGATTCCCACAAAAAAACTGAGAAGACTTTTGTCCTCGAAGGAAATGTTGGCAGGGTCCTGACCGGGCAGCCCAGGTGATTTGTTGGGTGGGCTGAGTCCTCCTGGGTTCTATTCCCACCCTTGTCCCAGCTATGGGGAATAAGAGTGCCTTGGTTTCCCCGGTTATGAGAACGGATGAGCCCATGTGGCAAGGCATGCTAGCTGTCTGTGTTAACAGGTGGGTGGGCTCATCTGCAATCTGCTTGTGGGATGTTACTATGCTTACTCAGTTCTCAGTTGGCAGGCAAATGGAAAGGTTATAAATAGCCACCTCTCGGTTTCTCATCAATGCATTAAATGTGACTTGGCATCCTGCCCAGCCTCCCTCTTGGGGCAGTTGGTGGGCAAGGGCTGTTTTGCAGAGGTCTAGCTGGTGTCCAACCCCCAGCTGCCCTGTGACACACCAGGTGTTATCCCTCCCACCCCATGCCCGCCTTGGCACCAGCTCACACGGCCTCTCCAGGCCACTGCCTGTTTGTCTGGCCTCATCCGTCCAGCCCCAGCCTGCATTAGGTCAGTCTGTTCACAAGTGGGTTCTGGGAAGGCTGTGCCAGGCGGCGGGTGGAGGGGAGGGGAGGGAGGGGCGGACGCGGCTGGTGAGAGCTGGGCTGTCCTGGGGCCTCCCTCCATTTCACTGCATCGACTTCTCAAAGGCTGAGCTCTCCCCTGGCTCTGGACTGGGACCCTAAAAGCAGCAGATACAGATTCTGAACCCCAGTCTCTGGGTTCAAGTCTCATTTTGCCCCGCATGTGACCTAACACTCATTGCCTATCTTCTCATTGCCTCAGTTTCCCCATCTGTAAAATGGAGATAATAACAGTGCCTACTCCATATGGTTGCTGGAAGGATTAAATGGATATTATTATTATTACTATCATATTCTGATGTTTCAGACAGTGTCAGAGTGCATGTGTACTAAGTCACTTCAGACATGTCCAACTCTATGCAACCCTATGGACAGTAGCCCATCAGGCTCCTCTGGTCCAAGGCATTCTCCAGGCAAGAATACTGGAGTGGGTTGCTGTGCCCTCCTCCAGGGAATCTTCCCAACCAGGGATCGAACCCACGTCTCTTATGTCTACCTCCATTAGCAGGCAGGTTCTTTACCGCTAGTGCCACCTGGGAAGCCCTAGTGTCAGAGTATCTGCTGTGAACAGGATTGGCTATTATTACTACTTTCCCACCGGACTAACTCAATCGGTAAAGAATCTGCCTGCAATGCAGGAGACTTGGGTTCAATTCCTGGGTCGGGAAGATTCCCCTGGAGAAGGAAATGGCAACCCAGTCCACTGTTCTTGCCTGGAAAATCCCATGGAAGAGGAGCCTGGTGGATTATAGTCCATGGGGTCCCAAGAGTCAGACACGACTGAGTGACTAACACTTTCTCCTTTTTTTTTTCACCAGACTAGGTAAGTAATTAAGAGCAAAACCTCTGGCGCCAACCTGGTTGGGTTCAACTCCCAGCCCCAGCATTTATTACCTGTGTATTACCTATTGCCTTTAGCACTATTTATTTATTTCAGGCAGTGCTGGGTCTTTGTTGCTGCTTGGCTTTTCTCTATTTGTAGCAAATGGGGCCCACTCTAGTTGTAGTATGTGGGCTTCTCATTGCAGTGGCTTCTTTTATTGCAGAGCCCTACACAGGCTCAGTAGTTGTGGCTCCAGGGTTCTAGAGCACAGGCTCAATAGTTGTGGTGCACAAGTTTAGCTGCTCCACCACATGTGGAATCTTCCCAGATCAGGGATCGAACCCCTGTCTCCTGCATTGGTGGGCAGATTCTTTACCGCTGAGCCACCACGGAAGCTCCCCTATGTACCCTTAGATATGGATCTTAACCTCTCTGTGCCTCAGTTCCCTCTTCTGTAAAATGGGGATGATGATTATGCCTTGTAGAGTATGGTGAGGAGTGATAAATTAAACTTGCCAGGTTCTTAGAACGATGTCTGGCACACAGTGAGTGCTCCACTGTTGCTGTTGTTACTGGAGGTCTGCTCTCTTTCCATCAAGGTTGCTAAGCTGCTGTGATGTGATCCTGCAGCAGCCCTCATCTCTTCTAAGGAAGCATTGCTTGAGGATTAAGGCAACACAGAAAAAGGGTGGAGTAGAGATATGAAGGAAGATGATACTGGAGAACATTTTGGAGCACCTGGATCTAACTGTGCCTGAAGCAAGACCTGCCCCTGGACTTCTTGGTTCCAGTTCAGTTCAGTTGAGTTCAGTCACTCACTCATGTCCGACTCTTTGCGACCCCATGAATCACAGCATGCCAGGCCTCCCTGTCCATCACCAACTCCCGGAGTTTACCCAAACTCATGTCCATTGAGTTGGTGATGCCATCCAACCATCTCATCCTCTGTCGTCCCCTTCTCCTCTTGCCTTCAATCTTTCCCAGCATCAGGGGCTTTTCATATGAGTCAGCTCTTCACATCAGGTGGCCAAAATATTGGAGTTTCAGCTTCAACATCAGTCCTTCCAAATGAACACCCAGGACTGATCTCTTTTAGGAGGGACTGGTTGGATCTGCTTGCAGTCCAAGGGACTCTCAAGAGTCTTCTCCAACACCACAGTTCAAAAGCATCAATTCTTCGGCGCTCAGCTTTCTTTATAGTCCAACTCTCACATCCATACATGACTGCTGGAAAAACCATAGCCCTGACTAGACAGATCTTTGTTGACAAAGTAATGTCTCTGCTTTTTAATATGCTGTCTAGGTTGGTCATAACTTTCCTTCCAAGGAGTAAGCATCTTTTAATTTCATGGCTGCAATCACCATCTGCAGTGATTTTGGAGCCCCCCAAAATAAAGCCAGCCACTGTTTCCACTGTTTCCCCATCTATTTCCCATGATGGGACCAGATGCCATGATCTTCGTTTTCTGAATGTTGAGCTTTAAACCAACTTTTTGCCTCTCCTCTTTCACTTTCATCAAGAGGCTCTTTAGTTCTTCTTCACTTTCTGCCATAAGGGTGGTGTCATCTGCATATCTGAGGTTATTGATATTTCTCCCAGCAATCTCGATTCCAGCTTGTGCTTCCTCCAGCCCAGAGTTTCTCATGATGTACGCTGCATACAAGTTAAATAAGCAGGGTGACAATATACAACCCTGACATACTCCTTTTCCTATTTGGAAACAGTCTGTTGTTCCATGTCCAGTTCTAACTGTTGCTTCCTGACATGCATACAGGTTTCTCAAGAGGCGACTCAGGTGGTCTAGTATTCCCATCTCTTTCAGAATTTTCCACAGTTTATTGTGATCCACACAGTCATAGGCTTTGGCATAGTCAATAAAGTAGAAATAGATGTTTTTCTGGAACTCTCTTGCTTTTTCCATGATCCAGCAGATGTTGGCAATTTCATATCTGGTTCCTCTGCCTTTTGTAAAACCAGCTTGCACATCTGGAAGTTCACGGTTCACGTACTGCTGAAGCCCGGCTTGGAGAATTTTGAGCATTACTTTACTAGCGTGTGAGATGAGTGCAATTGTGCCGTAGTTTGAGCATTCTTTGGCATTGCCTTTTTTGGGGATTGGAATGAAAACTGACCTTTTTCAGTCCTGTGGCCACTGCTGAGTTTTCCAAATTTGCTGACATATTGAGTGCAGCACTTTCAAAGCATCATCTTTTAGGACTGAAATAGCTCAACTGGAATTCCATCACCTCCACTAGCTTTGTTCGTAGTGATACTTCCTAAGGCCTACTTGACTTCACATAGAACCAATAAATTCCTTCTTAGCTTAAATAACTTTGCTTGGATTTTTATTACAGCTAAATCTGTTCTAAGACAGAAAGTTATTGGAGGGCTCAAATAACAGATTGGGAAGATATTAGAGGAAATGCGGAAGCTGAAGAGAGGACAGAAGTGATACATCTTGAGAAGAGAAGGCTATGTGGAAGCAGTGTGCATTCCGGATTAGAATCCCAGCTGTGTTACTTACTGCCCTTGGTAGAGTGATTACATAATGATTGTAATAGTCACTCCTTTATGTACACATTCTGTATGTGACTTTGTTAGTCTTCTCATCAGGAAATGCAGTCTATTTCCCTACCCCTTGAATCTGGGCTGATCTTGTAACTTGTTTTGGCCAACAGAATGTGGTGAGAGTTATGCTGAACTAGTTCTAAGGGTAGGCTTCCAGCTCCTATTTGCTCTCTGGACTCTTGCCATGACCTTGTGAACAATCCAGGCTCACCTATGAGTGGATAAGAGATTAGAGGTTCCCCAGCCGAGTATCTTTTGTCCCCCAGAAGCAGAGCCATCTAGCCTCCAAGAGCTGACCACAGATCACAGATGCATGAATGAGTCCAGCTAAGACCTGAAGAAGCACCCATGTGAGCCCAGCCTACACTGGCAACCTACAGACTGGAGAGAGAAGGAAGCAATTGGTGTATTAAGCTACTGTGTTTTGGGCAGTTTCTCTTCTTTAAAAAAATGTTTTTTCATTTATTTATTTTTGACTGCATTGGATCCTAGTTGCAGCGTGTGGGATTTTCATTGCAGTGTTTGAGCTTATTTGCCCCCAGCATGTGGGATAGCAGTTCCCTGACTAGGGATTAAGCCTGTGTTCCCTGCATTGGAAGGAGGATTCTTAACCACTGGACCACCAGAGAAGTCTCTTGGATGGTATTATGTGGCAGTAGATAACTGATACCTTGTCCAGGGGTCTTCTGCAAACCTGACCTTCAGGTTGCATGGCAAACCAAGGCCACCCTGTCCCAGTCCTGATCATGTGCTAGTTCTGAGCCTGGACCTCAAGAGGCCTTGCAGCTTCTAGTCACTTTCTTGGACCCCTACCTCCACCTTGTGGACAAGCCTGGGTTGGTCTTCTAGAGAATGAGAGATCACATGGAGGAGAGCCCAGCTGCTCCAGCTGATGGCACCTGGTCCAGCCTACAGGCAGCCGACTCCTAAACATGAGAGAGCTCAGCCAAAATCAGTAGAGCCAACCCTAGGTACTGCTGATCAGAGAGTCACGAACAATCAATCCCAGCAGAGACCAGAACTACACAATTGGTTTGCAGACTTGTAAGCAATTATGAATGCTTATAGATGTGAGAGTTGTACTGTGAAGAAGGCTGAGGGCCAAAGAATTGATGCTTTTGAACTGCGGTGTTGGAGAAGACTCTTGAGAGTCCCTTGGACTGCAAGGAGATCCAACCAGTCCATTCTGAAAGAGATCAGCACTGGGATTTCCTTGGAGGGAATGATGCTGAAGCTGAAACTCCAGTACTTTGGCCACCTCATGCAAAGAGTTGACTCATTGGAGAAGACGCTGATGCTGGGAGGGATTGGGGACAGGAAGACAAGGGGACGACGGAGGATGAGATGGCTGGATGGCATCCCTGACTCGATGGACATGAGTCTCAGTGAACTCCGGGAGTTGGTGATGGACAGGGAGGCCTGGCGTGCTGCGATTCATGGGGTCGCAAAGAGTCAGACACGACTGAGTGACTGAACTGAACTATTTTAAATCTCTAATTTGGGAGTATTTTGTTTTGCAGCTGTAACTGATCCACTAACTTTCCATGGGCAAGTGAATTCACCTCTCTGGCCCTCAGTTTCCTCCCGTGAAAAATAGAAACCACTACATGCCTATCAAAACGGCCAAAGTCGAGAACACTGAATCATCGTTATATAAACTATGGACTTGGGATGATTATGATGTGTCAGTGCAGGTTCATCAGTTGCAACAGATGAACCACACTGGTGGGAGATGCTGGAAATGGGGGAGACCATGCATGTGCGGGGCAGGGGTATCTATGGGACATCTCTGTACTTTCGGCTGCTTTGCTGTGAACCTAAAACTGCTCTAAACCTTGTCTTTAAAAAATTGCAATAGGAAAAGGAAAAGGTAGAAAGAGGATAGCTAAAAGTGGAATATGGGGCATGTTGAGTCTTGCACTGCACTTGGAGGTGTGGGAAGGAGTGGTATTTTTCCTGCTAGGTGATGAAAGTTTCTCATCGTGCAGTGGGCTACGTGGAGAGTGGCCGCTACTCTGTGCTCCACCCTATGGGTTGCCCCTCCCCTACCTGTAAGGAGCTCCTGCCAGTATTATCTTCTTCAGTGGACATCAGATCATGTCCCTACAACTACTCAACAGCCTCCCATGGCTCCCATCTCACTACAGTGAGTGAAAGTTGCTCAGTCGTGTCCGACTCTTTGTGACCCTATGGACACCTCACTACAAATAAAGTCTAAATCCTGGGCCACAAGCCCTACGTGATCTGGCCCCTGGCTACCTCCTTGGTGTCCATCCTGCTCTCATCAGCTCCATCCACCACGGACATCCACCCAGAGCCCTTATGAACGCGTCCTCTGCTTGGAACTGCTTATGGTAGTAGGCTAAATAGTGTTGCCCCAAGGAGGGTCGCTGCCAACCCCCAGAACCTAGGAATACGTTGTTGACACACTGGAAGGGACTTTGCAGGTGTGACCAAGTTAAGGATCTTGAGATGGGGAGATAATTTTGGATTATTGGGTGGGACCAATGTAATCATGGAGTTCTTCTAAGAGGGAAGCAGGAGGACTTCCTTGGAGGTCCAGTGGTTAAGAATCCACCTTCCAATGCAGGGGACACAGTTTTGATCCCTGCTCTGGGAAGACTCCACATGCCTTGGGGCAACTCAGTCTGCACCCTGCAGCCACTGAACCTGCGCACCCTGGAGCCTGTGCTTTGCAACAAAAGAAGCCACTGCAATGAGAAGCCTGTGTACTGCGGCTAGAGAGTAGACTGTGCTCATCGCAACTAGAGAAAGCCTGCTAGCAGCAACAAAGACCAGCCAAAAAAAAAAAAAAAAAGAGGGAAGGAGGAGAGTCAGTGAAAATATAATGTGGTGGGTCTTCCCTTGTGGTCCAGTGGCTAAGACTCTGCCCTTCCAATGCAGGGAGCCCAGGCTCAATCTCTGCTCAGGAAACTAGATGCTATATGCTTCAGCTAAGACCTGGTGGTGCAGTCAAATAAATAAATAAAAATAAATATTAAAAAAATACAATGTTGCTGGCTTTGAAGTTGGAGGCATAGGCAAGATGGAGGATGCAAGGAAATGAATTCTCCCTCTCAAGACTCCAGAAGAACTCAGTTGCTGACACCTTGATTTTAGCCAAGTAAGTCCCATTTTGGACTTCTGACCTTCAGAACTACAGGATTAAAAATGTGTATTGCTTTAAGGCATTCAGTTCAGTTCAGTCACTCAGTTGTGTCCGACTCTTTGCAACCCCATGAACCGCAGCACGCTAGGCCTCCCTGTCCATCACCAACTCCCGGAGTTCACTCAGACTCACGTCCATCGAGTCAGTGATGCCATCCAGCCATCTCATCCTCTGTCATCCCCTTCTCCTCTTGCCCCCAATCCCTCCCAGCATCAGAGTCTTTTCCAATGAGTCAACTCTTCTCATGAGGTGGCCAAAGTATTGGAGTTTCAGCTTCAGCATCATTCCTTCCAAAGAAATCCCAGGGCTGATCTCCTTCAGAATGGACTGGTTGGATCTCCCTGCAGTCCAAGGGACTCTCAAGAGTCTTCTCCAACACCACAGTTCAAAAGCATCAATTCTTCGGTGCTCAGCCTTCTTCACAGTCCAACTCTCACATCCATACATGACCACAGGAAAAACCATAGCCTTGACTAGACGGACCTTTGTTGGCAAAGTAATGTATCTGCTTTTTAATATGCTATCTAGGTTGGTCATAACTTTCCTTCCAAGAAGCAAGCGTCTTTTAATTTCATGGCTGCAATCACCATCTGCAGTGATTTAAGGCATTAAGCTTGTGGTAATTTGTCACGGCAGCTATAGGAAACTAATATGTCCTTCCTCCAAATCCCTACTTGCTCAGTTTTTTGTTATTCAGGCTCAATCTGAAATGTCATCTCTTCAGAGAAACTGTCCCTAGCTACTTGAACTTAGTAAATATTTTTTGAATGAATCATTGAAAATGATTCACTTGACCCTAATCAAGGTTGAAACAAGAGCTCTCAAATTAGCCACCATGGGCTAAATTCAGCCTGCACATGTGTCTTATTTGACTGACACTGTGTTTGAAAACTCGTTTGAGACAAACATTCATCAGCTGGACAGTTTCACTCAAACATCTCAATTTCCAGAATCACATGGGACTTTCAGAAGAACCAGGCCCATCACTCCATGTTAGAACTCCCACATCACAGCAGCCTTCAAGGCCTTTCCCCTGCTTGGCTCAGGGAGTCACTGACTTGGCAATGTTGGTGTCTCTGTTAAGGATTCCCTAAAAGCAAATATGAAAATACTGGGTTGGCCAAAAAGTTTGTTCGAGGTTTGTTTTTTTGTTGATGTTGTTTTTCTATACATTCTTAAAGAAAAACCCGAACAAACTTTTTGCCTAATCCAATAGAGTACATCAACAAGGAGACAGAAGATACTATAAAGAACAACCAGATGGAAATGTTAGGACTGAAAAATACAAAAACCAAAGTAAAAGGCTCACTTGATGGACTAAACAGCAGAATGGAGACGACAGAGGAAGAAAGTGAACTTGAAGACAGATCAGTAGACATTCTTCAACCTAAACAGTAGAGAATACTGGAGGAAAAATAACCAAGTCTCAGGGACCTGTGAGACAACAATAGGTCTAAATTCATGTCTTTGGACCCAGGAGAGAAAATGGG
The DNA here is from genome assembly GCF_019923935.1 of Bubalus bubalis. Classification (NCBI taxonomy): domain Eukaryota; kingdom Metazoa; phylum Chordata; class Mammalia; order Artiodactyla; family Bovidae; genus Bubalus; species Bubalus bubalis. Next base: position 45,573,400 of record NC_059174.1, read on the forward strand.
GAGCTGAAAAACTGAAGGATATTTTCTTGGGAAGCAGAGTGGAGGGACAAATGAGGTAGGGTACGGGGTAAGCTGATAAAAGGTGCCCTAAGGAGCTGATGCCTTCGAACTGTGGAACTGATGCCTTTGAACTGTGGTACTGGAAAAGACTCCTGAGAGTTCCTTGGACAACAAGGAGATCAAACCAATCTTAAGGGTTATCAACCCTGAATACTCATTGGAAGGACTGATGCTGAAGCTTAAACTCCAGATTTTGATTGTCTGATGCAAACAGCCAACTCAATAGAAAAGTCCTTGATGCTGGGAAAGATTGAAGGCAGAAGGAGAAGAGGGCATCAGAGCATGAGGTGGCTGGATGGCATCTCCCATGCAGTGGACATGAACTTGGGCAAACTTTGGGAGATGATCAGGGACAAGGAGGCCTGGCGTACTGCAGGCCTTGGGGTCACAAAGAGTCAGACATGACTCGGTAACTGAACAGCAACAAAAGAGCTGGCTGCAGCTGTGCCCCCTGGGGTCACTGGGGACCCTCTGAGAGAAAGTGTGGAATGTGCCTCTGAGTTGTACCATATAGGACTGGGGAAGCTGGATGTCTACCCTCCCATTCCCACTCTTCATGAGTAAGGATTGCTCCTGGGAGCACTGACAGCCAGGCTGCCAGCCTGCCGCATGCCTGGCCCAGCAGGCCTCTGAGCAAAGTTAGGAAGCCACTGCTGCATCCAGGAGCCATCCATGCGACAGCTGATGCTAGGACTTTATGGTGGGCTGGGGGATACGGCTGGGTGTGCTGTGCTAAGTTGCTTCAATCATGCCCAACGTTTTTGTGGGCATGTAGACTGTAGCCTGCCAGGCTCCTCTGTCCATGGAATTCTCCAAGTAAGAATACTGGAGTGGGTTGCATGGCTGGGTGTTATCAGTTGCCTATCGCTGCTTAAAAAATTGCAATACACTTTGTAACTTAAACAGCACCATTTATGATCCCCTAGTTTCTGTGGGTCAGGAGTCCAGACATGGCTTGGCCGAGTCCTCTACCCAGTCAAGGTGTTGGTCAGGATGTGTTCTTATCTGGTGGCTCAACTGGAGAAGAATCTACTTCCAAACTCATTCAAGTTTTTGGCAGAAATCATTCCCTTGCAGCTGTGTGCTAGAGACTCTGGCTTTCAGAGGGCTTCACCCTCAAAGGGTGACACTTGGAGCTCCCAGAGGCTGCCCACAGCTCCCTGCCAGGTGGGCTTCCTCAACACAGCTGCCTGCTTCATCGAGCCAGAGAAGCCTCTCCTGCTCTACATGGCTGACACAGTCTTCTGTGATATAACCTAATCAAAGAAGCAACACCCAACACCTTCATAATATTCTATTGGTTGGAAGCAAGTCACAATGAAGGGTGGGTAGTCACACAAAGGTATGGACACTGGGAATTGGGACTCCCTGGGGTCACCTTAAGGTCTACCCACCACAGTAGGGCACTAACAGCCTTGTGTGGGTTGTATGAACTTCAGTTCAGTGCTGTGCAGATAGGCCTGGGCATCAGACCCACGCTTGGCTTTGGCTGTTTCACTTTCAGCCGCTATGCAGTGAGCTGCTGTGGACACAGGGCACTGCGGGTTTCCTAGGAGCAGATCTGGGGGGCATCCAGAAGTCTCCTTTCTCTCTCCCATTGCCAGCCCCTTCCCAAGTTCACTGTGTGACTTCAGGCAGCTTGCTTGAGAGCTCTGTGCTTTAGTGTTCTCAGCTACAAAAGAGAGGTTCACAGTGTGGCTCATAGTTGGCTGTGAGGACCATAACGTTTGTGAAGGATGTGAGTTCTGACCGTGCCAGGCGGTCCCCCAAAATAACAACAAAAATAATTATTTTTGTTGTTCTCTGCCTCTGCTTCCCAGTGGACCCCCCCTTTAGCTCTCCACAAACACTCTCCCTTTCTGGAGGTATCTTTGCCTCCCTGGGTACCATGTGAAGCCTTAGGTGTTTCACCAACAGTGTCTGGGGTGTGAGGGGTGAGCACTGCCCTCTTCTCGGAGACAGAAGTTCTGGAAGTTTCAGATCTGCCCTGTTCTTTCACAATGGAATATCAGGGCCATGAATTTTACAAGGCATTAATATTTATTTCTGACTCTTGCACTCTGTTAAATAGTGTATAACCTTTCCGGGAACAGCCAGCCGGGCCTGGTGATTGCCACAGGACAGCGGGGCCAGGCCTAGTGCCTTGTCCCAGCACAGAGGCCTGTCTCTCCTTTCTCAGGGTGTCTGAGGGAGCTCTCGCCATTGCAAGAATCAGGAGGGGGGTGCTCATCTGCTAACTGGGCCACCACTCTGGTGGCCCCTCTAACCTGGGGAGCTATGGTTGAGGCCTGGAGGCCCCAGTGCCACTGAGACGGTGGGGGAGGCGGGGTGCAAGGAACGGGCAAGGAAAGGCAGCAGTCCAGTGAGGATCCGGGGCTTCTGGGGTGACCCACTCCCATCCCCCATCCCTGCCCTCATCCTTGGGAGAGTGTGGTGAGTGAGGTGGCTACAGTTTCCACACCCAGAGACTCACTCCCCACATGGCCTCATTCCAGCCCTTCCTTCCTTCCTCTGAGGAGCACAAGGCTTTAGCCAGGCCACCTGGGTTTGAACTGGTGTCCCCCCACCCCCACCCCACGGTGACCAGAGAGGAAGTCTAGCCTCAGTTTCCTCACCTGTGGCATGGGGATTGTGAATGAGTCAACAGAGCAGGACTTGGACCAGGGAGAGGTCAGTCACCCTTAGCTGCGGCCCCGTGTCTGTTTTGGTCCACACACGTGCAGAGGGAGGTGTGGGTGAGCCCAGAGCAGCAGGACTCATGGGGCAACGAAAGCACAGGAGACCAGGTCTCCTGGACCCAAAGGGCTGACTTTATTTCACCAGAAACATCTTGTTTCTCTTCCGGCTCTGGGAAAAGCAGAATTGTTTGAACAGGCACCCCAGCACAATTAAGACTGTGCCCACAAGCATCATCACGTTCAGCCCCTTAAGGACAGAGTTGGCGTTTTCTTTCCGGGTCTTCTCTGCCTCTAGTTGTTGTTTAGACTTTTCTGGGACCAGAAACTTCAGTGGATCCACACTGACCTTGGAGTTGAATTGAGCCATGAGCTCTTGCTGCACGAAGCACCTGTAAATGGCCGACTGGAAGACCTGCAGCCAGCTGCCGCCATTGGAGGAGTCCATGATGGTGCTGATGCTCTTGCCGGAGAGCTGGTCCTTCCATGTTAAGGAGAGGTTGTTGGCTTCCCACAATACGGGCCTGCGAAGGAGGACAAACTCAGTTGCAAAACCCCAGAGAGGGGGAGGGCAGACCCATGTCTGAAAGGAGGTAGAGATGGCAGCACTCTTCTCTTTGGGAACAGCAAACAGAGCATCCCCCTCCAAGGAGAGCTATGCAGCAAAGAACAAAGGGAAGGTGGGGGCAGGATGGCTGGGAGCTCTCAGAGCCCAGCCCCTTACTTCCCTGGGACCACTTAACCAAACGCCTCTGCCTCTGTTTCTTCATCTGAAACCTGAGAGTGTCATGACTGCAGTGACCTCAGAGGGTTATCTGGAAGAATTAGCAAGACACTCCCTAACTGTGTGTGCACCTCTTTACCTGCCTGACCCTATTTCCTCTGCTCTCCCTCACTCACTCTGTCCCAGCCACACCTCCTAGAGGTTCCTCTGACGGCTGGGCACAGTCCTGCCCCGGATCTCTGCACTCAGCTTGGAATGCTCTCCCTCAATACACAGAGCACTCTCACCTCCTCTCAGCCTTGGCTGAATGGCAGCTTTTCAGGAACGCTTTCTCTGCTCTCCTTATTTAAAACTTTCACCTCCCTTTATCGCCAACTAAAATGCTGGGTTCTCAACATTGTAAAAGCAATTATACTCCAATAAAAAAAAAAAAAGAAAGACTGTGTGTTTCATTCATATCATTGGTTTATTGCTGCATGAGAGCAGGTATCTTTTTTGGTTATGTTCTTCATTGCCTCTTGGTGCCTAGAGTTTAGATTCTTGGTTTATAAATGCTCAGTGAAAAACGTGATCAGTGAACACATAAATCAGGGATATAACACACCCATCATAGCTGGGAAACAAAAGGGATAAGCAACAGACAATAACAAGGTGAAAGATTATAAAAGCAATGGTCACACCTGTTAGTGTGTGGGACCCTGTCGTAAATGTCTTTACTGGCATTTGCTCCCTTAGGAATCACAATGACCCTGAGGCCAGGTCCCGCAAGACCTCCGTACTTCCCAAATTCATGTCCTAACCGGAAACTCAGAATGTGACCTTATTTGAAAATAGAGTTGTTGCCGTTGTAATTAGTTCAGATGAGGTCAGATGGGAGTTGTGAAAGGGAAAGTCACTCAGTCGTGTCCAACTCTGCTACTCCCTGGACGGTAGCCTGCCAGGCGCCTCTGTCCATGGAATTCTCCAGGCCCCACTGGAGTGGGTAGCCTTTTCCTTCTCCAGGGGATTTCCCCACCCAGATCTCCTGCATTGCAAGCAGATTCTCTGCCATGTGAGCCACCAGGGTGGGAGTCAGGTGGGCCTTAAATCCACCAATATAACCTGTATCCATGTAAGAAAAGAGAAGAGGCAGAGACACGAGACACAGGGGGAGAACGCCAGGTGATGACAGAGGCAGAGGCTGGAGGGATGCAGTCACAAGTCAAGGCAGGCCAAGAATTGTGGCCACCACCAGAAGCCAGAAAGAGGCGAGGAAGGAGCCTATCCAGCCTCTCAGAGGGTACGTGGCCCTGCTGACACCTTGATCTGTCTGCAGAACTGGAAGAGAATTCCCTGTTGGTTGAAGCCACCTGGTTGGTGGTGTTCTGTTACAGTGGTCGTAGCAAACGAATACAACCCATATTATACAGATGGGGAAACTGAGGACCAGAGAGGCCACAGGCTAAAGTCACACAGCAGGAAAGTGGCAGAGGCCAAGATAGTAACCTCACATGAAATGCCCTTCCCCTCAGCTCCCTGGAGACATAGCAATTCTTGAAGCCTCAGTGACCTCTCTTTTCAAGTTCCCTGTGGTGGGCACTCAGGTGCCCCTTACTTGGCAAATGACATGGAATAGGTGTGCGATTCTAGATGGAAGGAGGAGTCACATGCACATTCAGTTTTCTGAATTGTGGGCTTTTTTTTTTTTAAGGAAGCAGGTGTTACTTTTATACATCGAGGAGGAGGAAGAAAGGAAAAAGGGAGACAAAAAGATATGAGAGCAAGAAAAAGAGAAAGAAAAAGCTGGCATAAAACTCAGCATTAAAAAAACTAAGATCATGGCATCTGGTCCCATTACTTCATGGCAAATAGAAGGGGAAAAAGTGGAAGCAGTGACAGATTTTATTTTCTTGAGCTCCAAATCACTGACAGTGGTGACTGCAGCCATGAAATTGTAAGACACTTGCTCCTTGGAAGAAAAGCTATGACAAACCTAGACAGAATATTAAAAAGGAGACATGACTTAGCCAACAAAGGTCTGTATAGTCAAAGCTAGGGTTTTTCCAGTAGTCATGCATGGGATGTGAGAGTTGGACCACAAATAAGGCTGCTGCTGCTGCTGCGGCTGCTGAGTCGCTTCAGTCGTGTCCGACTCTCTGAGACCCCATAGAGGGCAGCCCACCAGGTTCCCCCATCCCTGGGATTCTCCAGGCAAGAACACTGGAGTGGGTTGCCATTTCCTTCTCCAATGTATGAAAGTGAAAAGTGAAAGTGAAGTCGCTCAGTTGTGTCTGACTCTTAGCGACCCCATGGACTGAAGCCCACCAGGCTCCTCCATCCATGGGATTTTCCAGGTAAGAGTACTGGAGGGGGGTGCCATTGCCTTCTCCGCAAATAAGGCTGAGCACTGAAGAATTGATGCTTTTGAACTGTGGTTCTGGAGAAGACTCTTGAGAGTCCTTTGGACAGCAAGGAGATCAAACCAGTCAACCCTAAAGGAAATCAACTCTGAATAATTCTTCATTGGAAAGACTGATGCTGAAGCTCCGATACTTTGACCACCTGATTCAAAGAGCCAACTCACTGGGAAAGACTCTGATGCTGGGAAAGACTGAAGGCAGGAGGAGAAGGGGATGACAGAGGATGAAGTGGTTGAATGGCACCACCGACTCAATGAACATGAGCTTGAGAAAGACAGATGGTGAAGGACAGGACGCCTGGGGTGCTGCAGTCCATGGGGTCACAAAGAGTGGGACATAACTTAGTGACTGAACAATAACAACAACAGAAGTCACAGCTGGGATGACCAAGGGAAAGAAAACCAGATGGAGGCAATGAAGCCAGATTCCACAGAGCCGGTAGCTGCAGAGCCCTCAAGAGGTTGCTCAGGCTCCCAACTTGCAAGGAAAGGGTTGCCACTGGCCAGTGGGGGAGAAGGGCAAAGGGGGTCCCCATGGCCAAGTATGTGTCATAAGGTCTGTGCTGCCACCTCTCACCATGGATTCCCCCAGGCATTCCTCTGAGCTGTAGTTTCCTCATCTATGAATGAGCCTTCTTGGAGTTCACAGCTCCTTGGGTGAGGGAAGAAGGATGGCAGAGGATGTGGTTTAAGAAGAGTGTTTGCCTAGGGACCAGCCTAAAGGGTAAGTGCTGCCCTGTGAGTGGTTGCAGCTGTTACTGTTGGGGTAGTGACAGCCATTCCCCTCTCCAAGGTATCTTCCCCACCCAGGGACCAAACCCAGGTCTCCTGCATTGCATGCTGATATTTTACCATCTGAGCCACCAGGGAAGCAGGTGGGCAGGGAAAAACGTGAAGAGGGAAAGATTTCCCAGGGGCTCCAGGCAGGAACCCTTAAGAAGGAATGGCAACCCACTCCAGTATCCTTGCCTGAACAGAGGAGCCTGGTGGGTTACAGTCCATGGAGTTGCAAAGAGTCAAACACAACTTAGTGACTCAACCATTACCACCAGACAGGAAGACAGAACAAGAATGGGAGCTCTCAGGGACACAGGTCATGATAGGCATCCATCCTTTCATCCCAGGCTTGATGATCATTCCACATGAGTTTGAGGACTCAGGAGTCTCACAGCTTCCTGAGCTACCTACCTCACAGTTCCATCACTTGCCTGAGCTTCTCTCATTCCAATCCTGACCACCCTGGTCCATCTCCCCTCCTGGACTAGGAGCTTCCTAAGGACCAGATGTGCAGCTACCTGATGACCACCACGTCCACAGCACCACCCAGTGCAGGGCTGGGCCTAGGGTCAGCCGAGTGCTCCCTGGGTACTAGCTGTCCTTGTTCTATCTATGTGTGGCTCAGTGGACGCCAAGAGGGATATCCAAAGAAGCCCAAGGAGAGAGACTGCGGCACTGATTAGCAACACAGAATCCCTCCCTCTCTGCACAGGTTAACCACAAAGGCTCCCAGATGGGGAGCGCCTGGCAAGGGGTCAAGGGCAGGGCTGGTACCCGATTCCATCACCTGTAGATAGATCCTAAGGGGCAGGTGAGCCACGCAGATCCCACTTTGTTTCTAAGCTGGAAGTTGTCAAAAATGACATATTTCGCATCTATGAGTGTACACGGGATGTGGCAGGTCTCCACCTGCATCTCAGGCCTCAAGCGGCTGGACCACAGCTTCTCATCTCCCAGATAGAGCCAGCAGGGCATTGGGTTTTCCAGGGACTCTTGGATGTAGCAGTACCCCAGGCGTTTGCGTTCACCTGGCTCCCCGCAGCGGTTACAGTCTTGCCAGGGCTCCCAGTGGGTGAAGACGAACTGCTTGCTACTCAGACTCAGGCTCTCATTCTGCAGGGGCTTTTGGTCCAGATCTTTGTGTGTAATATGTAGGGTGACGACATCTTGGAAGTCAATTTCATACCGCATCACTTTCTTGCCATCCTTGTTGTTGCAGTTATAAATGCCTGTATGGGAGGGTAGTGGATTTTTAATGAGAAGGTTGCCATTGAGCATTGTTACCATGTTGAGATTAGTAGTGGAATTGCTGGCCCAGGTGGTCTTGAGTGGCGTGAAGAATTGCCACTGTGCCCCAGGGGCATTGCAGTGCAGGATGATATCATTGTTTGAGAGCAGGGCCAGTTGACAATGCTTGTGATTAGGACAGCTGATAGAAAAGGGCGACTCCTGAACCGGGAGAGCAAAGCAGAGCAACAGCCACAGGGTGGTCAGCATGGTGGATTGCGACTGTGAAAGTGGGCTGGGCCCCACCCTGGACTTTGTGAGGTCATCCATGAACCTCAGGCCTCAGCCCTGATAGCAGGAAGGACTGTAGTCCACCCCCATGGGATGTGAGGTCACAATTCCCATATCTGTCCTGTGACAATTTAGCAATCTTATTTCATTTCTCTCCCAAGCCTTCCACTCTGCTGGGGTAGGACACAACTTGTCTATTCAGGATTTTCTCTATCACCTCCCTATTTTGGTGTTAAAGTGACACATGTGAACGTTCAACACATTTTTTTCTGAACATGTACTTTGTTCGGGGACCTCCCTGGTGGCTCTGGCAGTAAAGAATTCGCCTGTAATGCAAAAGACCTGGGTTCAATCTCTGGGTTGGGAAGATCCCCTGGAGAAGGGAATGGCAACCCACTCCAGTATTCTAGCCTGGAAAATCTCATGGACAGAGGAGCCTGGCAGGCTACAGTCCATGGGGTTGCAAAGAGTCGGACATGACTGAGCAACGAAGCACACAGGCATGCTACCATGTTCTGGGCACACTTGCAAGTGCTGAGAACGGAGAGGTGACTAAATCCTCTCTGGTTCCCTTCTGACCTCCTACCCTTCCCCACCCAACTGCTCCAGCCATGCTGGCCTCCTGACTGTGCCCTGAATATATCAGGCAAGCAAAGAGCTCATGCCTTAGGATCTTTGCATATGCTGGTCCTCCCACAGAGGACCTGTGGGAGGTCTGCGAGACTCAACTCATTTTAAACAAATATATTTTTTTCTTGGTAGCCCCTTTCCCAGATTCTTTCCTAAACTCCTCAGCCAAAAATAAATAAATAAATATTGAAAATAAAAATCACCAATAGAAACACAAAAATGCCAAAAACATGGCACTAAATAGACCATGAAGAGGACCATACTTGCTAACACAGTATGGGAGCTGAAACCAGAAGGCAGAGGGTCACCTTGTGTGGCCTTGGCTGGGAATGTGCATTGTTGGGTGACTCAATTTTCTTGCCACTCTGTGCATGTCTGCAAATGAATATGACTGTGGGTAACTTGGGGGTTACAAACAAATTCTAGTGAGTAGGTGAATTCACCAGTGTAGAATCCTTGAATGATGATGATCAGTCCAGTTCAGTTGGTCAGTCATGTCCGACTCTGTGCAACCCCATGGACAACAGCACGCCAGGCTTACCTGTCCATCACCAACTCCTGGAGCTTGCTCAAACTCATGTCCATCGAGTCAGTGATACCCGTCAAATATCTTGTCCTCTGGTTGTCCCCTTCTCCTGACTTCAATCTTTCCCAGCATCAGGGTCTTTTCTAATGAGTCAGCTCTTCGCATCAGGTGGCTGAAGTATTGGAGCTTCAGCGTCAGCATCAGTCCTTCCAATGAATATTCAGGATTGATTTCCTTGCAGTCCAAGGGATTCTTGAGAGTATTCCCCAACACCACAGCTCAAAAGCATCAATTCTTTGGTGCTCAGCCTTCCTTATGGTCCAACTGTCACATCCATACCTGACTACTGGAAAAACCGTATCTTTGACTAGAAGAATCTTTGTTGGCAAAGTAATGTCTCTGCTTTTTAATATGCTGTCTAGGTTGGTCATAGCTTTTCTTTCAAGGAGCAAGCATCTTTTAATTTCATGGCTGCAGTCACCATCTGCAGTGAGTTTGAAGCCCATGAAAATAAAGCCTTTCACTGTTTCGATTGTTTCCCCATCTATTTGCCATGAAATGATTGAACTGGATGCCATGATCTTAGTTTTTTGAATGTTGAGTTTTAAGCCAGCTTTTTCACTCTCCTCTTTCACTTTCATCAAGAGGCTTTTTAGTTCCTCTTTGCTTTCTGCCATAAGGGTGGTGTCATCTGCACATCTGAGGTTATTGATATTTCTCCTGGCAATCTTGATTCCAGCTTGTGCTTTATCCAGCCTAGCATTTCGCATGATGCACTCTGCATGTAAGTTAAATAAACAGGGTGACAATATACAGCCTTGATGTACTTCTTTCCCAGTTTGGAACCAGTCCATTGTTCCATGTCTGGTTCTATCTGTTGCTTCCTGATCTGCATATAGGTTTCTCAGGAGGCAGGTAAAGTGGTCTGGTATCTCATTTCTTTAAGAATTTCCCACAGTTTGTTGTGGTCCACACAGCAAAGGCTTTAGTGTAGTCAATGAAGCAGAAGTAGATGTTTTGCTGGGATTCTCTTGCTTTTTATTTGAGCCAACGGATTTTGGCAATTTGATCTCTGGTTCCTCTGCCTTTTCTAAATCCAGCTTGTACATCTGGCAGTTCTCAGTTCACATACTGTTGAAACCTGGTTTGGAGAATTTTGAGCATTACTTGCTAGCGTGTGAGATGAATGCAATTGTGTGGTAGTTTGAACATTCTTTGGCATTGCCCTTCTTTGGGATTGGAATGAAAACTGGCTTTTTCCAGTCCTGTGACCACTGCCAAGTTTTCCATATTTGCTGGCATATTGAGTGCAGCACTTTCACAGCATCATCTTTCAGGATTTGAAATAGCTCAACTAGAATTCCATCACCTCCACTAGTTTTGTTCATAATGATGCTTCCTAAGGCCCACTTGACTTTGCATTCCAGGATGTCTGGCTCTAGGTGAGTGATCACACCATCATGGTTATCTGGGCCATTAAGTTCTCTTTAGTATAATTCTTCTGTGTATTCTTGCCACCTCTTCTTAATATCTTCTGCTTCTGTTAGGTCCATACCATTTCTGTCCTTTATTGGACCCATCTTTGCATGAAATGTTCCCTTGGTGTCTCTAATTTTCTTGAAGAGATCTCTAGTCTTTCCCATCCTACTGTTTTCCTCTATTTCTTTGCATTGTTCCCTTAGGAAGCCTTTCTTATCTCTCCTTGCTGTTCTTTGGAAGTCTGCATCCAGATGGATATGTCTTTCCTTTTCTCCTTTGTCTTTTGCTTCTTTTCTTTTCTCATCTATTTGTAAGGCCTCCTCAGACAACCATTTTGCCTTTTTGAGTTTCTTTTTCTTGGGGATGGTTTGGATCACAATGTGACAAACTTCCGTCCATAGTTCTTTAGGCACTCTGTCTATTAGATCTAATCCCTTGAATCTATTTGTTACTTCCATGTATAATCATAAGGGACTTGATTTAGGTCATATCTTAATGGCCTAGTGGTTTTCCCTACTTTCTTCAATTTAAGTCTGAATTTTGCAATAAGGAGTTCATGATCTGAGCCACAGTCAGCTCCCAGTCTTGGTTTTTCTGACTGTATACAGGTTCTCTATCTTTGATTGAAAAGAATATAATCAATCTGATTTCAGTATTGACCATCTGGTGATGTCCATGTGTAGAGCTGTCTCTTGTGTTGTTGGAAGAGGGTGCTTGCTATGACCAAAGCGTTCTCTTGGCAAAACTCTGTTAGTCTTTGCCCTGCTTCATTTTGTACTCCAAGGCCAAACTTGCCTGTCACTCCAGGTATCTCTTGACTTCCTACTTTTGCATTCCAGTCCTTATGATGAAAAGGACATCTTTCTTGGGTATTAGTTCTAGGAGGTCTTGTAGGTCTTTACAGAACCATTCAACTTCAGCTTCTTTGGCATTAGTGGTTGGGGCATAGACTTGGATTACTGTAATATTGAATGGTTTTCCTTGGAAACAGAGATAATTGTCATTTTTGAGATTGCATCCAAGTACTGCATTTTGGACTCTTTTGTTGGCTATGAGTGTTACTCCATTTCTTCTAAGGAATTCTTGCTCACAGTAGTAGATATAATGGTCATCTGAATTAAATTCACCCTTTCCAGTCCATTTTAGTTCACTGATTTCTAAAATATCAGTGTTCACTCTTGCCATCTCCTGTTTGACCACTTCTAATTTACCTTGGTTCATGGACTTAACATTCCAGGTTCCTATGCAATATTGTATTTACAGCATCAGATTTTACTTTTCACCACTAGACACATCCACAACTAGGCATTGTTCCTGCTTTGGCTCAGCCCCTTCATTCCTTCTGGAGCTATTTCTCCACTCTTTTCCAGTAGTATATTGGGCACCTACTGACCTGGAGGGTTCATCTTTTAGTGTCATATCTTTTTGCCTTTTCATAGTGTTCATGGGGTTCTCAAGGCAAGAATACTGAAGTGGTTTGCCATTCCCTTCTCCAATGGACCACATTTTGTCAGAACTCTCCACCATGACCTGTCCATCTTGGGTGGCCCTTTTAGCATGGCTCATAGTTTCATTGAGTTAGACAAACAAAACCTCATGCATAGCAGGACCCAGGGAAAGGAGCAGTGACCCCCACGAGAGACTGAGCCAAACCTGCCATTGAGTGAGTGTTTCTTGCTGAGGCACGGGTCAGCAGTGACCTGCTGCGGGGACAGGGGCTCTGGCTGCAGCAGACGTGGGAGCTGCGGCATGCTGGCATCAATCCTTTTGAAGAAGGTAGCTATTACTGCCATCACCCCTACTATAGTTTGGCCAGAGAAGGGAACACAGTCCCACCCATCAGCAGAAAATTGGATTAAAGATTTACTGAGCATGGCCCTGCCCACCAGAGCAACACCCAGTTTTACCTACAGCCAGTCCCTCCCATCCCATGGGGTCGAAAAGAGTCAGACAGGACTGAGCGACTTTCACTCAAGAAGCTTTCACAAGCCTCTTATCCTCATCCATCAGAGGGCAGACAGAATGAAAACCACAATCACAGAAAACTAACTGAACAATGCTGTATATAAATACCAAATATATTTTTATATACAACAAGCAATTAGAAAATGAAATTTAAAAGATGCAACTTGCATGAACAAATCAAATACAAGGAACAGATATAATAAAATATATGTAAAACCTCTACATTAGTAACTACTCATTACTGGGAGAAATAAAAGAAAGCCTAAATAATGGAAGTGTTTACAATGTTCATAGATTGGCAGACTAAATATTGTAATATATTGATTCTATCTTTAGATTCAATGATGTGCCAATTAAAAAAAAAAAACAAGACTTCTTTCGGATGGAAACTACAAGCTGATTTCAATTTTTTTTAATAAAAAGTAAAGAATAACCAAGACAATCTTGAAGAACAAACCTGAAAAATCTATACTATCAATATCATGGCTTATTATAAAGGTATAATAATTAAGTTACTGTAGCATTGGTGTGAGGATGGATAGATGAATTGTATCAGTCAGAGTCTAGTGAGGAGATAGAAATCACAGTAAAGTCTATGTTGGCATGAGCATGGGCCAGAATGTCTTGGTTTCTAGGTTTTGTATTTGGTCCACCTATGAATAACAGGTGCCTACGAGGGCAGGGATTAGGTCTTTGTTGGCCACCACTGTGTCCCCAACATCACCTGCCTAGGATGTGGCTCAGAAGCCGCAGTTGGGGATTCTTGCTGAATGAACATCTGAACAAGCCAGTGAAGAGATTCCTTCCTGCACAGATTGACCTTGAAGGCTTATGGGCTGAAAGACAGACCCTGCTTTTCTATTGGAATGTAACCCCTGGCCCAGGTGAACACAGGAAACAAAGCCTGGGTGAGGCTCAAAGGCAGGGTTAATGCCCGGGTCCAGTCACCTGTAGATGGAGGCCAAGGGGCAGGTGAGCTGCATGTTGTTGGTTGACTGGCCCAGCTTGGAAATATCAAAGGTGAAGAATGGCTGGATGATCTCCTTGCTATGGTTGCAAGGTACAAGGCAGGCTTCCACCTGCATCTCAGGCTGCAAGCGGCTGGACCACAGCTTCTCATCTCCCAGATAGAGCCAGCAGGGCACTGGGTTTTCCAGGGACTCTTGGATGTAGCAATACCCCAGGCGTTTGCGTTCACCTGGCACCCCACAGCGGTTACAGTCCTGCCAGGGCTCCCAGTGGGTGAAGATGATCTCCTCTCTACCCAGACTCAGGCTCTGATTCTGCAGAGGGTTTTGGCCTAGTCCTTTGTGGGTAATATGTAGCATGGTGACATCCTGGAAGTCTATCTCATATTCTACCACAAGGGCTGTGTTGTTGTCCTCACAGCGATAGAGGCCTGTCTGGGAGGGCTGAGGTTTGTTCAGTTGGAGGCTGCCCCCAGGCAGTTTCTTTATGTTGGGCAGTGAGGAAACCAAAAAGGGAGCTTCCCCCTGAAAGGAAGAAAAGTACCAGTACGCCTGGAGATGGTCACACCGCAGGACAACATCATTGCCCGAGAGCAGGGCCTGCTGGCAGAGACTCTTATAGGCACAGGTGACTAATATCTGGGCACACGAAGCAGGGAGGAAAAGGCTAAGCATCCACAAGATAGTCAGCATGGCTACCTACATACAGACTACAGAAGGAAGCTGGGAACCACGGGGGCATTGTGAAGTCACCCACAGAACACAGGCATCATCCCTGGGTAGTGGAATGGACCCTGAGCCACTGCACTTCCAGGACTCCAATTCAGTTCATGTCATCAAATAATACCTTAGAGTCAAAAACTCAAATGGCCACAAGAGCTGGGCAGGGAACATGAGTGAACCTATATCAGAACAAGTGAACTAAAAAGTCAAATTATTTATCCTTCACCTACTCACTCAATATACAATGATGGAATGGGTCAAAATGCATAATTGAGAAGTCACTGGTTTCCTATTTTTTAAATTGGGATGGTTCCTTAATCAGCACCAAATCAGTTCCTTGAGGGGCTTCCCTGATGTTTCAGCAGTAAAGAATCTGCCTGAGATGCAGGAGACGTGGGTTTGATCCCTGGGTGGGGAAGATCCCCTGAAGGAGGACATGGCAACCCACTCCAGTATTGTTGCCTAAAGAATCCCGTGGACCGAGGAGCCTGGTGGGCTACAGTTCAAGGGGTTGCAAAGAGCTGGACATGACTGAAGTGACTGAGCATGCACCCACAGCTCCTTGAGGGTGGGGAACTTCCCAAATCTTTGTTCACTGTGGCTTATGTCTTCACTGTCCAGGAGTCATCCCCTTTTCCATTATCCTCCTCAGGTACATCTCAAGTGGCACTGGGAGACTTGCCCTCCTTGGCACATGAGTTTCTCAGCCTATTTCCTGTGTCCCAAAGTGTGGGACCTAAGAATTCTTATAAGCCTCCAGTCAACTCCATGTGTTCTGTTCAAGATGTTCCTCATCTCTCTCTCACTGCATGTACCTTAGACTCTATCAGGCATCCAGCAGAAGCCAGATTCTAACCCATTTTGCCTATCTCAGACTATCCTACATGTTTCCTGGGAGTACCTTAATTTATTTACAGATATTAACAATGGTTGAAAGTGAAAAGTGAAAGTGAAAATTACTCAGTTGTGTCCGACTCTTTGCGACCCCATGGACTATACAGTCCATGGAATTCTCCAGGCCAGAATACTGGAGTGGGTAGCCTTTCCCTTCTCCAGGGGATCTTCCTGACCAGGAATTGAACCAGAGTCTCCTGCATTGCAGGCGGATTCTTTACCAACTGAGCTATGAGGGAAGCCCAACACAACAATGGTTAATAATGATTTAATTGGTACTAATCCTTGATCTTATCTTTGACAGAAGCCAGGTTCTAATTTGACTTTGCCTCTCAAAGGTCTTCCCAATATGGGGCAAACTTTGGTCAACATTCACTCCTAGTGTCCTGCATTTCAACTGCTTCCTCTAAAGCTGCATGTATCAATAAGTATGTTATCTGCTTCCCAAAGTATCTCTCCATCCTTCTGGTTTCAAATAAGCTTTCTTGTTCCCTTTGCTTAGTATCTAAGCCAATGACATGTGTTTTTATTTTTTATTACATCAGCACCCCACTCTTGATTCTAATTTCTGTTATCATGCCAAATAGGCTATTTGCTATTATAATAAACTTCACCGAAATCTCAATGACTTACAATCACACAAGTTTACTTCTCATTCGTGCTCTATGTCCCTTGTGAGTTGACATTATAATCACTCAGGCACACAAGATTATTGAGCAACAGCCATTGCAAACATTTCTAGTTTTATGCCAGAGGAGGAAGAAAGATAGCTCTGTACTATTTCATATTCATAATTAAATGCTCTAGCCTTCAGTGACACATGCCATTCGCTCACAGACCATTGGCCAGAAATGATTACATGGCACCAGCATTTCCCAACACAGGAAACGAAATTCTGCTATGTCCAGGAAACATTTAGTAAATGGCCATCAGCAATATCTACTACAAGGAGTGTACTTTTATGTGCTATGCTGTGCTAAGCTGCTTCAGTCGTGTCTGACTCTTTGTGACCCTAGGGACTGTAGCCTGCCAGGCTCTTCTGTCCATGGGATTCTCCAGGCAAGAATACTGGAGTGGATTGCCAATCATAAAGTGAATGTTGTTGTTGTTGTTCAGTCATGAAGTTGTGTCCAGCTCTTTGTGACCCCATAAATTGCAGCATACCAGGCATCCCTGTTCTTCACTACTCCTGGAGTTTGTTCAAACTCATGTCCATTGAGTTGGTGATGCTATCCAACCATCTCATCCTCTGTCATCCCCATCTCCTCCTGCCCTCAATCTTTCCCAGCATCAAGGTCTTTTCCAATGAGTCGGCTCTTTGCATCAGGTGGCCAAACTATTGGAGCTTCAGCATCAGTCCTTCCAATGAATATTCAGGACTGATTTCCTTTAGGGTTGACTGTTTTGATCTCCTTGCAGTCCAAGGGACTCTCAAGAGTCTTCTCCAACACCACAGTTCAACAGCGTCAATTCTTTGACACTCAGCTTTCTTTATACTCCAACTCTCACATCCATACATGACTACTGGAAAAACCATAACTTTGACTAGATGGACCTTTGTTGGCAAAGTGATGTATCCACTTTCTAATATGCTATCTAGGTTTGTCATAGATTTCCTTCCAAGGAGCAAGAGTCTTTTCATTTCATAAAGTTAATGCCATTCCCCAAATCCTCCCGTCAGATCTCTCCTCAAGTTCTGATGGCTAGAATCAGGTCCCATGTGCAGATCCAAATCTGTCTCTGAAAGGAAAGAAAATTTCTATGATCGGCTTAAGACTATGAGAATTTGTTCTCCAGGACTGGCAAAGTATAATCTTTAGAATTTTCCATCACAAATTGTGCTTGTTATAAAGCTTTCAAGAGATTATTGATGTCAAATTCTTGGAACAGCTGGGTTTGGATTACTTAGATGGTGGTTAATTAGTGGGAGTGTGGCCAAGTGGTTTCAGTCCCAGGCTCTGGGATCAGCTTTTCATTTCTTGATTCATCTTTCATTAGAACAATCCATGCTCAGCAACTTCACTTTCTTGTGCCTGGCATATCCATTTATTCCATAAATAAGTATTGCTTACTCATCTTGCACCAGGCACTAAGGATTCAGGCTAAGTCCTTGGCCTCTTGGAGCTTACATTCTAGTGAAGAAGGTATTAACTGGGATAAGTTCAGATATGCTGTGTAACAGAAGAATTCTGGAATCTCAGTAGCTTAACACATTTTTTTTTTTTTTGGCTCATCCTATATGTCTAGTGTGGGTTGGTGGAGAATTCTACTCCACACAGTTGTTTCAAATACCATGGCCAATGGAGGCTGCACCATCTGCAGCATCATTAGCTGCTATGGAATGAGAAGTGAGGAAAGTGAGTTACACACTGGCACTTAAACACTGATCTAGGAGGGATCTGGAGAAGGCAATGGCACACCACTCCAGTACTCTTGCCTGGAAAATCCCATGGGTGGAGGAGCCTGGTAGGCTGCAGTCCATGGGGTCGCGAAGAGTTGGACACGGCTGAGCGACTTCACTTTCACTTTTCACGTTCATGCATTGGAGAAGGAAATGGCACTCCAGTGTTCTTGCCTGGAGAATCCCAGGGACAGGGGAGCCTGTTGGGCTGCCGTCTATGGGGTCGCACAGAGTCGGACACGACTGAAGTGACTTAGCAGCAGCAGGAGGGATCTACATTACTTCTGTCTGCAGGCCATTAAGAATGAATCATAGAGCTCCACCTAACTGTAGAGGGGCTGAGAAATGTAGGGGACCATGTGGAATATTTCTGAGCTGTATTATCTTTACCTTGGGGGAAAATAGATGGTAACAAGTAAATAACTAATACAACATCAGGTCATGGTAAGTGCTTTGAAGAAAAACAAAGTAGGGAGAAGGACAGAGAGAGAATTTCATGAGTGGAATCGTGTCCTCCCCAATTCATATTTGGAATCCCTAACCCCAATACCTTAGAATGTGTCTTATTTGGAGATAGAACCTTTAAAGAGGTAACTAGGTTTATTTATTTAGCAACAATTTGTTTATTGATTGGCTGTGCTGGGTCTTGGCTGCTGCACACGGGCTTTCTCTAGTTGCGGTAAGTGGGTTCTCCTCTCCAGTTGCGGTGCGTGGGCTTCCCATTATGGTGGCTTCTCTTGTTCAGAGCACAGACACTAGGGTGCCCTGGTTTCAGTAGCTGCAGAGCATGGGCTTAATAGCTGTGGTTCAAGGGCTCCAGAGTACAGCCTCAGTAGTGGTGGTACACAGGCTGGCTTAGTTGTCCTGGGGCATGTGGAAGGAATCTTCCCGGACCAGAAATCAAACCCGTGTTCCCTGCACCGGCAGGTGGATTCTTAACCACTGGACCACCAGGGAAGTCCCCAGGGATCTGATTTCACCAGGGAAGTCCAAGGTAATTAGGTTTAAATGCAGTTGTTAGGGTGGGCCTTAATCCAATATGAGTGGTGTTATTTTAAGAAGGTGGCTTCCCTGGTGGCGCTAGTGGGAAAGAACTTTCCTGCCAAGGCAGGAGAGGAAAGAGATGCAGGTTCAATCCCTGGGTCTGGAAGATCCCCTGGAGGAGGGCATGGCAATCCACTCCAGTATTCTTGCCTGGAGAATCCCAAAGACAGAGGAGCCTAGCAGGAAACAGTCCACACAGTCGCAAAGAGTTGGACAGGACTGAAGCAGCTTAGTATGCATGCACACATGCACATCTTATAAGAAGAGAAGATTAAGACACAAACAACACAGATGGAAGGAGGACCATGTGAGGACAGAGTAAGAAACAGGGTGCTGGAGCAGCGAGTGGTGGCTGTGCGGCACTGGAGCAGCACGTCCAAGATCAGAGAAACCCTAGTAAGACAGTAGGTGCTGAGTAAGGGCATCAGAGGGCGGGCAGACAGAAACCACAATCCCAGAAGACTAACCAATCTAAGCACATGGACCACAGCCTTGTCTAACTCAATGAAACTATGAGCCATGCATGTAGGGCCACCCAAGACGGACGGGTCATGGTGGAGAGTTCTGAAAAAATGTGGTCCACTGGAGAAGGGAATGGTAAACCACTTCAGTATTCTTGCCTTGAGAACCCCATGAACAGTATGAAAAAGGAAAAAGATATGACACTGAAAGATAAACTCCCCAGGTTGGTAGGTGCCCAACATGCTACTGGATGGAGATCAGTGGAGAAATAACTCCAGAAAGAATGAGCCAAAGCAAAAATAACACCCAGTTGTGGATGTGACTGGTGATGGAAGCAAGGTCTGATGCTATAAAGAGCAATATTGCATAGGAACCTGGAATGTTACGTCCATGAATCAAGGCAAACTGAAAGTGATCAAACAGGAGATGGCAAGAGTGAACTTCGACATTTAAGGAACCAGCGAACTAAACTGGACTGGAATGGTTGAATTTAACTCAGATGACCATCATATCTACTAATGTGGGCTAGAGTCCCTTAGAAGAAATGGAGTAGCCATCATAGTCAACAAGAGTCCGAAATGCAGTACTTGGGTGCAATCTCAAAAATGACAGAATGATCTCTGTTCATTTCCAAGGCAAACCATTCAATATCATGGTAATCCAACTCTATGACTTAACCAGTAATGCTGAAGAAGCTGAAGTTGAATGATTCTATGAAGACCTACAAGACCTTTTAGAACTAACACACAAAAAAGATATCCTTTTCATTATAGGGGACTGGAATGCAAAAGTAGGAAGTCAAGAAACACCTGGAGTAACAGGCAAATTTGGCCTTGGAGTACAGCAAGGCAAAGGCTCATAGAATTTTGCCAAGAGAATGCACTAATCATAGCAAACACCCTCGTTCAACAACACAAGAGAAAACTCTACACGTGGACATCACCAGATGGTCAATGCCAAAATCAGATTGATCATATTCTTTGCAGTCAAAGATGGAGAAGCTCTATACAGTCAGCAAAACCAAGACCGGGAGCTGACTATGGCTCAGATCAGTTCAGTTCACTGGCTCAGTCGTGTCCGACTCCTTGTGATGCCATGAACCACAGCACACCAGGACTCCCTGTCCATCACCAATTCCCACAGTCTACCCAAACTCATGTCCATTGAGTCGGTGATGCCATCCAACCATCTCATCCTGTGTTGTCCCCTTCTCCTCCTGCCTTCAATCTTTCCCAACATCAGGGTCTTTTCAAATGAGTCAGCTCTTCACATCAGGTGGCCAAAATATTGGACTATCAGCTTCAACATCAGTCTTTCCATGAATACCCAGGACTGATTTCCCTTAGGTTGGACTGGTTGGATCTCCTTGCAGTCCAACGGACTCTCAAGAGTCTTCTCCAACACCACAGTTCAAAAGCATCAGTTCTTCAGCGCTCAGCTTTCTTTATAGTCCAACTCTCACATCCATACATGACTACTGGATAAACCATAGCCTTGACTACGTGGACTTTTGTTGACAAAGTAATGTCTCTGCTTTTTAATATGCTGTCTAGGTTGGTCATAACTTTCCTTCCAAAGAGTAAGCATCTTTGGAGCCCCCAAAAATAAAGTCAGCCACTGATTCCACTGTTCCCCATCTATTTGCCATGAAGTGATGGGACCGGATGCCATGATCTTCGTTTTCTGAATGTTGAGCTTTAAGCCAACTTTTTCACTCACCTCTTTCACTTTCATCAAGAGGCTCTTTAGTTCTTCTTCACTTTCTGCCATAAGGGTGGTGTCATCTGCATATCTGAGGTTATTGATATTTCTCCTGGCAATCTTGATTCCAGCTTGTGCTTCTTTCAGCCCAGAGTTTCTCATGATGTACTCTGCATACAAGTTAAATAAGCAGGGTGACAATATACAACCTTGACGTACTCCTTTCCCTATTTGGAACCAGTCTGTTGTTCCATGTCCAGTTCTAACTGTTGCTCCCTGACCTGCATACAGGTTTCTCAAGAGGCAGGTCAGGTGGTCTGGTGATTTTCCACAGTTTATTGTGATCCACACAGTCAAAGGCTTTGGCATAGTCAATAAAGCAGAAATAGATTTTTTTCTGGAACTCTCTTGCTTTTTCCATGATCCAGCAGATGTTGGATCATCTTTTTTGTAGATCTTTTGTGAAGATCTTTTTTGTATAGTTCTTCTGTGTATCTTGCTCAGATCATGAACTCCTTATTGCCAAATTCAGACTTAAACTGAAGAAAGTAGGGAAAACCACTAGACCATTCAGGTATGACCTAAATCAAATCCCTTACAAATATACAGTGGAAGTGGGAAATAGATTTAAGGGACTAGATCTGACAGACAGAGTGCCTGATGAATTATGGATGGAGGTTCATGACAGTGTACAGGAGACAGGGATCAAGACCATCCCCAAGAAAAAGAAATGCAAAAAAGCATAATGGCTCTCTGAGGAGGCCTTACAAATAGTGAAAAGAAGAAAAGTGAAAAACAAAGGAGAAAAGGAAAGATATACCCATTTGAAAGCAGAATTCCAAAGAATAGCAAGGAGAGATAAGAAAGCCTTCCTCAGTAATCAGTGCAAAGAAATAGAGGAAAATAGTGCAAAGAAATAGAATGGAAAGACTAGAGATCTCTTCAAGAAAATTGGAGATACAAAGGTAACATTTCATGCAAAGATGGGCTCAATAAAGGACAGAAATGGTATGGACCTAACAGAAGCAGAAGATATTAAGAAGAGGTGGCAAGAATACACAGAGAACTGTACCAAAAAAAATCTTCATGACCCAGATGATCACGATGGTGTTATCCCTCACCTAGAGCCAGACATCCTGGAATGTGAAGTCAAATGGGCCTTAGAAAGCATCCCTATGAACAAAGCTAGTGGAGGTGATGGAATTCCAGTTGAGCTACTTCAAATCCTGAAAGATGATGCTGTGAAAGTGCTGCACTCAATATGCCAGCAAATTTGGAAAACTCAGCAGTGGCCACAGGACTGGAAAAGGTCAGTTTTCATTCCAATCCCAAAGAAAGGCAATGCCAAAGGACGTTCAAACTATCGTACAATTGCACTCATCTCACACGCTAGCAAAGTAATGCTCAAAATTCTCCAAGCCAGGCTTCAGCAATACATGAACCATGAATTTCAGATGTTCAAGGTACATTTAGAAAAGGCAGAGGAACCAGAGATCAAATTGCCAACATCTGCTGGATCATGGAAAAAGCAAGAGAGTTCCAGAAAAAAATCTATTTCTGCTTTATTGACTATGCCAAAGCCTTTGACTGTGTGGATCACAACAAACTGTGGAAAATTCTGAAAGAGATGAGAATACAAGACCACCTGACCTGCCTCTTGAGAAACCTGTATGCAGGTCTGGAAGCAACAGTTAGAATTGGACATGGAATAATAGACTGGTTCCAAATAGGAAAAGGAGTAAGTCAAGGCTATATATTGTCACCCTTCTTATTTAACTTGTATGCAGAGTACATCATGAGAAACTCTGGGCTGGATGAAGCACAAGCTGGAATCAAGATTTCCAGGAGAAATATCAATAACCTCAGATATGCAGATGACACCACCCTTATGGCAGAAAGTGAAGAAGAACTAAAGAGCCTCTTGATGAAAGTGAAAGAGGAGAGTGAAAAAGTTGCTTAAAGCTCAACATTCAGAAAACGAAGATCATGGCATCCGGTCCCATCACTTCATGGCAAATAGATGGGGAAACAATGGCAGACTTTATTTTTTGGGGCTCCAAAATCACTCCAGATGGTGATTGCAGCCATGAAATTAAAAGATGCTTACTCTTTGGAAGGAAAGTTATGACCAACCTAGATAGCATATTAAAAAGCAGAGACATTACTTTGTCAACAAAAGTCCACGTAGTCAAGGCTATGGTTTATCCAGTAGTCATGTATGGATGTGAGAGTTGGACTATAAAGAAAGCTGAGCGCTGAAGAATTGATGCTTTTGAACTGTGGTGTTGGAGAAGACTCTTGGGAGTCCATTGGACTGCAAGGAGATCCAACCAGTCCATCCTAAAGGAGATCAGTCCTGAGTGTTCAATGGAAGGACTGATGTTGAAGCTGAAACTCCAATACTTTGGCCACCTGATGTCAAGAGCTGACTCATTGGAAAAGACCCTGATGCTGGGAAGGACTGAAGGCGGGAGGAGAAGGGAATAACAGGATGAGATGGTTGGATCGCATCATGGACTCAATGGACATGAGTCTGGGTAGACTCTGGGAGTTGGTGATAATCAGGGAGGCTTGGTGTGCTGCAGTCCATGGGGTCACAAAGAGTTGAACATAACTGAGCGACTGAAGTGAACTGAACTCTGGAAGCCAAAGAGAGAAGCCTCAGAGTGAAACCAACTCTGCCAACACCTTGATCTTTGACTTCTAGCCCCCAGAACTGAAAAGAATCAAATTTCTGCTGTTTAGGTAATCCAGTCTGTGGCATTTGTTACGGCAGCTCTAGTAAACAAATACAGTGACTTAAAAAACATTTTTTTCTACTTATTTATTTGGCTGCACTGAATTTTTAGTTGCAGTATGCAGGATCTTCAATCTTCATTGTGACATGCTGGATCTTTAGTTGAGGCATGCAAACTCTTGGTTGCAGTAATGTGGGATCTAGTTCCCTGACTGGGGATCGAACCTGGGCCCCCTACATTGGGAGTGCAAAGTCTTAGCCACTGGACCACCAGGGAAGTCCCTACAGTGACAATTTTAAATGGGATGGAAGGGCTCTTTGAAGAAGTGACATTTGAGCAGACCCAGGTAAGATGAGCCAGAGGAAGCAAAGTCTGGACTAAGCACATAGCACACACAAAGGTCTTGAGGTGGAAACACGTTTGGCATGTGTGAATGCAGTTTAGCCAAAGACCAGGAACACACTTGTGGCTGAAGAAAGTTGGATTTGTTGACTACCTTAAGTAAGGGAAGGTGCACACCATAGGAATGGTACAACATTTCAGTAAGAAAGTGTGAGAAAAGACTTGTAGAATTTGGGCTTGTTTTATGTGATTTGGGCAGGAGTTCAAGCACACCACGTCCGAGGGCACTAAGGCTGTCACCAAGTATACCAGCTCCAAGTAAATATAATATGCCTTGCCGCTGTTAACGGAGAAGACAATGGCACCCCACTCCAGTACTCTTGCCTGGAAAATCCCATGGACGGAGGGCCTGGTGGGCTGTAGTCCATGGGGTTGCTAAGAGTCGGACAGGACTGAGCGACTTCACTTTCACTTTCACTTTCAAGGAAGTGGAGATTTTCTCTGAACTGGGTGTTGTCAGGAAATGGAAGTAATTCTACCTTATCTAGAAGGTAAGAAGAACAGGAAAGGGAGATGTTTGGTCTTCTGTGGCATGGACATTGTTCCTAATTTGTCTGTGTTCAGACATGATTATGGAGTGATCTTGTTTTTGTCTTGGTTCATCACAGTCACAGAGAGATTTTGTGTGATGTTGATGTTCTATGAAATTGTTTTATGTTCGATGACCTACCTGTGAGTTCTGGGACAATTTCTAGAAATACCACATCCCATTATTAGTGTCAGGTCAGCTGCCAGCTACCAAGGGCCGTTTTTCTTTCTCACATATTTGTGGAGCTGCAACAAAGTCACTTCCTGAAATGAAGGCCTGGTCAAATGGCTCTCTCTCTGTGAACCTCAGTTTCCTCATTTTCAAAATAGGGATTTTAACAGCTACACAGGGCTCTTACGAGGGTTTGATGAGATATTGTATATATAAAGTGCTCATTTTATATATGATTATGTATGATTATTGTTTGCTGTTCATTGTTTAGTCACTAAGTCATGTCCGACTCTTTGTGACCCCATGGACTGCAGCATGCCAGGCTTCCCTGTCCTTCACCATCTCCTGGCGTTTGCTCAAACTCATGTCCATTGAGTCGGTGATGCCATCCAACCATCTCATCTCATTACCCCTTTCTCCTCCTGCCCTCAATCTTTTCCAGCATCAGGGTCTTTTCAAATGAGTTGGGTCTTCACATCAGGTGGCTAAACTACTTGAGCTTTAGCATTAGTCCTTCCAGTAAATATTCAGGGTTGATTTCCTTTAGGATTGACTGGTTTGATCTCCTTGCAGTCCAGGGGACTCTCAACAGTCTTCTCCAGTACCACAATTCTAAAACATCAGTTCTTTGGTGCTCAGCCTTCTTTATAGTCCAACTCTCACATCCGTACAACAGCTACTGGAAAAATTCTAGCTTTGAATGTATGGACCTTTGTCGGCAAAGTGATGTCTCTGCTTTTTAATATGCTGTCCAGGTTTGTTATGGAGAAGGCAATGGCACCCCACTCCAGTATTCTTGCCTGGAGAATCCCAGGGACAGGGAGCCTGGTGGGCTTCCATCTATGGGGTCGCACAGAGTCAGACATGTCTGATGTGACTTAGCAGCAGCAGCAGCAGGTTTGTTATAGCTTTTCTTCCAAGGAGCAAGCATCTTTTAATTTCGTGGCTACAATCACCATCCACAGTGATACTGGAGCCCAAGAAAATTAAATCTGTCACCATTTCCACTTTTTCCCCTTCTATTTACCATGAAATGATGGGACCAGAATCCATGATCTTAGTTTTATGAATGCTGTTTTATTAAGCCAACTTTTAGTTTTATTAAAAGTTTTGTTTTTAGTTTTATTTTTTTTCACTTAGTTCTCTTTTTTTAAATTTGAATTTATTTATTTTAATTGGAGGCTAATTACTTTACAATATTGTATTGGTTTTGCCATACATCAACATGAATCCACCACGGGTGTACACATGTTCCCAATCCTGAACCCCCCTCCCACTTCCCTCCCCATACCATCCCTCTGGGTCATCCCAGTGCACCAGCCCCAAGCATCCTGTATCCTGCATCGAACCTGGACTGGCGATTCGTTTCTTATATGATATTATACATGTTTCAATGCCATTCTCCCAAATCATCCCACCCTCTCCCTCTCCCACAGAGTCCAAAAATTAAACTTTTAGTTTTATTAAGCCAACTTTTTCACTCTCGCAAAGAGGAGCCAAAGGGCTTCATGATGAGGATAAAGAGGAGAGTGAAAAAGCTGTCATTATTGAGGGACGGGCAATAAGGAGCTCCAAATGTCAGGGTTTTGTGTTCTGATTGCTGATTACTACTTCTGATCACAGATATGCAGGCATAAAGGCAGGACATCATTGTTTCAAGCTCCATTGGCTAATGTGACTTCCCAGAAATGTAAAGGGTTTCCCTGCTATTGGGAGCCAGACATTTAAGGATTAGGACATTCAAAAACAACTGATACATACACAATACATGGGGATTTAGAAAGTCATTGTACAAACCCAGGGGAAGATGCAAGCTCAGAAAAGATCAGAGATGACCTTCAACCAGGAATTCTATAACCGGCAAAACTGTCCTTCAACAATGAGGGAGAAGTGAAAACATATCCAAATAAGCAAAAGCTTAGAGAGTTTGTTACCATTAGACTTACCTGCAAGAAATCCAAAAGAGACTCCTTTAGTTTGAAATGAAAGGATGCTGGACAGTAATTTGAAATTATTTGAAAAAATAAAAGTCTCCAGTAGTTATAAATACATGGGCAATTATAAAAGCTAACATTATTATACTAAAATCCAATTTTAGTTTGTCTACATGACTTAAAAAGCATAAAAAATTATTAACCTTTGTAATTGGGAAAACAATGTATAAAGGTATAGTTTGTGACCTTAATAATGGAAAGGAGATGATGGAGATGTATAGGAGCAGCGTTTTACATGCTATTAAAGTTGTTGTCATTTATTTGCTCAGTTGTGTCCAACTCTTCTGCGACCCCATGAACTATAGCCTGCCAGGCTCCTCTGTCCATGGGATTTCCCAGGCAAGAATACTGGAGTGGGTTGCCATTTCCTTCTCCATGGGATATTCTTGATCCAGAGATTGAACTTGTGTCTCCTGATTGGCAGGTGGATTCTTTACCACTGAACCACCTAGGAAGCCCACTATTAAGTTAATCAGGTATAAATTCAAACTGAAGTGTTATAACCTTAGGAAATTGTATGTAAAGTAATCCCATGGTAACCACAAAGGAAATAGCCATAGAATATACACAACAGGAAATGAGAAGGGAATCAAAATATTTCACTACAAAAACATTAACTAAAAAAGCAAGGGAGTAATGGGGCAATGATGGACTCTACGGCATAGAGAAAACAAATAGCAAAATGGCAGAAGTCATGACCAAGTGAGATTTATGCAGGAATGTAAGGGTGATTAAACATAAGAAAATCAACCAATGTAATACATCATGCTGATAGAATGAAGAGGGGAAATCACGTGATTGTCTCAGTTGATAAGGAAAAGACAGTTGACAAAATCCAACATTCTTTAATGACAAAAACTTCTGGAAACTAAAAATAGAGGGAAAATTCCTCAACATGATAAAGGGTATTATGAAAATTTAAAAAACCATCATTCACAATGGTTAAAGACTGAATGCTTTCTACCTATGACCAGGAAATAGACAAGGATGCCAACTTTCACCACTGCTATTCAACTTTGTGCTGGAAGTCCCAACCACAGCAATCAAACAAGAAAAAGAAGTAAAAGGCACCCAAATTGGAAAGGAAGGGGTAAAACTATCCCTAATCTCAGATGACATGATTCTACATACAGAAAATCAAAAAGAATCCACTAACAATTGAACTCAGCAAAGTTGCAGGGTACAAGATTAACAGTCAAAAATCCATTGTGTTTTTATACACCAGTATTGAACAATACCAAGAGGAAATTTTATTAAATTGTTAATTAACAATTTTATTTTACAATGGCACCTAAAAGAATTAAATGTTTAGGAACAAATCTAACTATGTAGGTGAAAGATTTACATGCTGAAACTACAAAAGATTGCTAACAGAAATGAAAGAATATTTAAATAAATGAAAAGAGATTCTGTGTTCATGAATGAATAGAAAGACTTGAAATTGTTAAGATGTCAACAGTGCCCAAAGCAATCTGCAGGTTCAACATGCTGCCTGCCAAAATTTCAATAGCCTTTTTCAAAGAAATGGAAGCAAACCTTTTGTATAGAATTGCACTGGACCCTTAACAACCCAAATAATCTTGAAAAAGAATAAAGTTCAAGGACTTACACTTCCCAACCTCAAAACTTACTACAAAGCTACAGAAATTAAAACAGTATGGCTCTGGCATAAGTGTAGACATACAGACCAATGCAATAGAATAGAAAACCCAGAAATAAACCCTTATATATATGGTCAATTGATTTTTTGGCAAGGGTGTCAAGATCAGTTAGGACAATCTTTTTAACAGTGATGGGAAAACTGGATAATCACATACAAAAGAATTAAGTTATACACTTACCTTATACCATATATAAAAAAATAATTTAAAATTGATCAAAGACCTAACTTAAGAGCTAAAACTATTAAACTCTCAGAAAAACACTGGTGAAAATATTCATGACCTTGGATACAGCAACATTTTCATAGATATGACACCAAAAGCACAAGCAACGAAAAAAAGTAGATAAACTAAACTTCATCAGATTCAGAATTTTTGTGAATCAAAGGACACTAACAAGAAAGTGAAAAGAAAATTGATAGAATAGGAACAAATATTTGCAAATTATATATCTGATGAAGGATTAATATTCAGAATATTAAAAAGAACTCCTGGAACTCCTACAAGGAGTTCCCTGGTGGCTAGTGGTTAGGATTCTGGGCTTTCAGGCCGAGGTCAGGGAACTGAGATCCTGCAAGCTGTGTTTTGCATGGCAAAACAAACTCCTACAATTCAACAACAGGAAACCAAACAACACAAGTCAAAAATGGGGAGATGTCTGAAATAGATATTTCTCCGCAGAAGACATACAAATGGCCAAGAAGTAGACGAAAAGATGCTCGAGGTCATTAGGGAAATGCATATCAGAAGCCCGATGAGATGCCACTTCATGCTAACTAGGAAGGCTCTAATCAAGAAAACAGATAAATGGAGTGAAGTCAAAGACAAATATCCTATGGCTTATGTGTGGAATCTAAAAACAAAAGATACAAGTGGACTTATTTACAAAAGAAACAGAGTCACAGATGCAGAAAACAAATCTACGGTTATAAGAGGAGGGATAAACTGGGTGATCAGCAGGGCATATACATACTACTATATATAAAACAGATTACTAATAAGGACCTATTGTACAGCTCACAGAAGTCTACCCAATACTCTGTAATGATCTATATGGGAAAAGAATCTAAAAAAAGAGTGGATATGTGTATAACTGATTTATTTTCCTGTATACCTGAAACTAACACAACATTGTAAAATCAACTATAGTCCAATAAAAATTTAAAAAGAGAAAGATAAAAACAAGTGTAGGTGAGGATGTGAACCCTTGTGCATTACTGGTGGGAATGTAAAAGGTGCATGGATATGGAAAACTATTTGGAGGTTCCTCATGTTTAAAAACAGAAATTTTCCATGAACTGCTAATCCCACTCCTATGTATAAATCCAAAAGGATTGAAAGAAAATATCTGTATACAAATGCTCACAGCAGCATTGTTAACAATAACCAAAAGGTGGAAACCACCCAAGTATCTAACAACAGAAGTAGATGCATATAATATCGTGTGTGTGTATATATACAATGAAATACTGTTCAGCCATAAAAAGAAAATAAATTTTGTTTTCTTTGAAAATAAAACTTCACTTTATTTGAAAGTAGTAATGGTTTTTCCAATGGTCATGAATGGATGTGAGAGTTGGACTGTGAAGAATCTGAGCGCCAAAGAATTGATGCTTTTGAACTGTGGTGTTGGAGAAGACTCTTGAGAGTCCCTTGGACTGCAAGGAGATCCAACCAGTCCATTCTAAAGGAGATCAGCCCTGGGTGTGCTTTGGAAGGAATGATGCTAAAGCTGAACTCCAGTACTTTGGCCACCTCATGAGAAGAGTTGACTCATTGGAAAAGACACTGATGCTGGGAGTGATTGGGGGCAGGAGGAAAAGGGGACGACAGAGGATGAAATGGCTGGATGGCATCACCGACTCAATGGACATGAGTTTGAGTGAACTCCAGGAGTTGATGATGGACAGGGAGGCCTGGCGTGCTGCAATTCATGGGGTCGCAAAGAGTTGGACGTGACTGAGCGACTGAACTGAACTTCTTTATGGGCTTCCCTGGTGACTCAGCAGTAAAGAATTCACCTGCTAATGAAGGAGTCACAAGTTCAATCCCTGGGTTGGGAAGATCCCCTGGAGAAGGAAATGCCAACCCACTCCAGTATACCTGCCTGGGAAATTCCATGGACAGAGGAACCTGGAGGGTTACAGTCCATGGGGTCACAAAAGTGTCAGATGGGACTTACTGACTAAACAACAACTTCCTTATATTGGAGCATTGGTCAAAATTCAATACTGATACAAGTGTACATTTCTCAGGGGGGGTCAAAGTACCTACAT
Source organism: Bubalus bubalis (assembly GCF_019923935.1). Lineage (NCBI taxonomy): Eukaryota > Metazoa > Chordata > Mammalia > Artiodactyla > Bovidae > Bubalus > Bubalus bubalis. The sequence continues at coordinate 45,604,116 of NC_059174.1, forward strand.
GAGGCGAATTTTCTGAATTTCTTTTAGAGGTAGGATTTTTAAACCATATAAGATAATTAGAAACAATGTATACAAACAACATGTGTAATATAAGCCACAGCTCAAATTTAAGCTGCATAATTGAACTATTTAAATTACCTCAACTAACATTTGCTAATATTAAGAACACTGAATATTTTCAGTAACTTAAAAGGGAGAAATCTTGATTTTTATATATGCTACAGTGTAGATGAATCTTGAAACATATGTAGTGAAATGAGCCAGACACAGGGGTCAAATGTCATTGATTCTACTTAAATGAGGTACCTAGAATAGGCAATTTGATAGAGAAAGAAAGTAGGATAGAGGTTACCAGGGGCTGGGGGCAGGTGGGAATGGGGAGTTATTGTTTAATAGGTACAGAATTTATATTGGGGGTGATGAAAAGATTAGGGTATACCTAGTGGTTATGAGTGGGCTTCCCAGTCAGAGCTAGTGGTAAAGAATTTACCTGCCAATGCAGAAGACATAAGAGACAGATTGGGAAGATTCCCTGGAGGAGGGCATGGCAACCCACTCCAGTATGCTTGCCTGGAGAATCCCATGGACAGAGGAACCTGGTGGGCTATGGTCCATAGGGTCACAAAGCCAGACAGGGCTGAAGCACCTTAGCAGGCACGCAGTGGTTATGAGTACACAACCATGTGAATGTAATTACTGCCACTGAATTGTATCTTCGCAAATGATTAAACTATTTTATGGTATGTATATTTTACCACACTAAAAAAAAAAAAAAAAAAAGAAGTGGGTGGACCGAGGCATGTGAGGTAGAAATTTTATAAAAGTGGTCAGGGAAGGTGTCACCGCAAAAGTGACCTTTAAGTAAAGCCCTAAAGGATGTGGAGGATCAGGTGGATAACTGAGGGCAAGGTGTTCCCAAAATAGTGAAGGCAAGGGGCCTGAACTGGGAGGGTGAGTCATTCCCGAACGCTGAGGTGTCCAGTTGAGTAAGCCACCGGGTGAGTGCAGAGGTTCACAGAGGAATCAGGCCACTTCTGCTGGGAAAGGGAGTCTTGGGAAAGTTTAGAGCAGAGGGTCGGGATCCAACTTGGATTTTAAGAAGATCCGTCGAACAAAGCATCCCTGGGTACCTAACCTGCCTCCCGGGGAGTCTCTTCAGAAGCTCTTCGTTCCCCAGATGAATTTCCCCTAGCCGCCATCGGGGGGCAACAGAGCCGCGTGAGCGCCTCGCGTTCCAGGAGCCTGGCCTTGCCCGCCCCGCCCTCGGCGCAGGTGGCCCAGTCTCTAGGAATCCTTAGGCGGAAACCCGTCCCTAGTCCCTTGCCTCTGCTCGGCCCCTTTAAGAGCCATAGTTTCCGGAGGCCTGACCCTGGGGCGGTGGACGCCCGGAGGCCAAACCAAGAGTTAGAAATGGGGCGGGGGGGTGTAGAGGCGGAGAAAACTTCCAAAGTAGAATTCCAACTTTTCCTGGGCTCGATTCCCCTCGGGCGTTCCCTAAAGGCGGCAGACTTCCTTTCCGAGAACTTGGCTCGGTTGTTCATATCACCTAAGTGGAAGGCGCGCGAGGGCTGCGGCACCTCCGTCCCCCGTGACGGGAGGACCCCCAGGGCTAGTGACAAAGTCAAGCGCGGCAACTAACAAGCCTCTTCCAGCCCAAAGCTCGTTCAGACTCGCCCCTCCCCGCAGTGTGTACCTAGGCGGGTCCATCGCCAGCCGAGGAGAGGGGTGTGGGAAGACAGGGAACAGGTGCGCGGCGCGCCCCGCCTCTCTCAACAGGTGAATCAACGCCGTTGAGTCTCTGTTCTCGTGATTCACACTCTGTTCGGCATGACCGAAGCAGGAGAGGGCCGGACCGCGATCCCTGGTCTTCAACCGCCCTCCCGGCGGGCTGGTCACTTGGTTCCAACCCTCTGGGCCGGCGCGCACCTGGGTCAGCCCACTTCCGGGGAGGGAGGTGGAGGAGCCCCACCCCGTCGCCCACCCCCTAGCCCTGCCCTCTGCTCTCACCCTGTGTACCTGGGCCGATCCATTCCCCGGACCCACGGGGGGTGGAGTGGCTCGCAGAGCCACAGTGGGACAAGCAAGTTTCTCCCTGCAAGCTGGACGCGTGCTCTTCATCAACTATGTTTCCTCTAGTTAAAAATCCTAGAATAGGGTAGAGTGGGCTTGGAATAGAGACAAGGAGCGGAAGCGGGAAGGGGAGGAGCAGGCACCCCTCCCAGTCTTGGTGGGGGCCGCGCCCCCTACCCTCCCGGTACCTGGGAGGGGACATGCGGGCGCGACGCGCCCAGACGGCCGCGATGGCGCCTTTGGCCCGCCTGTTCTCCAGTGGACTGGAGTCCTGCCCGGGTACCCTGAGCTGGGGAGCGGTGGTCTTCGTGTGGCTTTTTCTGAGCTCCTTGTGCACAGGTACGGAGCGCGGGGTCCCTGGTGCTGCAGGACGCCGGGAGGGCACTATAGAAGGGCGATGCCTGGAGTTCCACAGCACCCGGGAGGCAGGAGAACTGGGGGAGGGGGAGCGCAGAGACTAAGACCTCCTGATCCCCAAGGTCTCCGGAGATCCCTGTGTGCCAGAGGGAGAAGAATTCTCTGTTAGTGCCTGAGAGCGCTCCTCCGCCCTTGTTCAGAGATAACAGGAAGTGAAACTCCCGGGACAGCGAACCCGGGAGCCGCAGGGAGAATGGGACTGTTTGTGGGGTGGGGGTGAAGGACCACCCGATCACTGACAAAGGCGGGGATGAGGACTCGGTAGCAGGTCGAGATTTCTGAGTCTTGGGGTAACAGGGAGAAGGCACCTGAGGGCTGGATCGGACGATTCCTAGGGGGTGAGATCAAGAAGCAGCGCCCAGGCGTCGGGTGGGTGCGGTATTGAAAATTCCCCACCCCCTAACCCAGTCATGTCGTAAGAATATCTGCGTAAGAGTCTGGTGAAACGGACTTATGACCTAACTTGGAAACCATCTTCTGCTGGATCTGATGTTTGTTTGGGCAGGGGGTTTCAGGGGGACTTTATCTTTCAGCAAGCAGTTTTGGCATATTCATTTGAGATGGCTTTGGGTAGGGCAAGGTGAAAGGCTGGTGGTGACATAACTGGGAGTTTAGCTACTATATGGTGAAGCAATCCAAACAACTCCAAAATCACCCTCCCCTCCGCCCCGCCCCCCCCCCCCCCAAAATTCACAAAACCCGGAGTAACTTGGAACACTTGGTTGTTTTTGAAAGGGGGCCTCGAGCACTGTGGGCTTTGGGGGGGGCCATTTGAACTTGTCTGTGCAGGCCACAGACCCTTTCCATGAGAGGGTGGCCAAGGGAAGAGGGGACTGGAAGCTGCACTCTGCAGAGACTGTACTTTGGTTAGATGAATGGACAGGATGTTCCAAGGAATCTGGCTGTGTGACCTTGCAGTGGCCACTTCAACCCCCTGGGTCTCTTCAATGGGCATGATTATCAGAGCTGCCTTGAGGATTAAGGAACAATGTGTGCCAGGCACTCTCTAAAACCGTACACTTGTAAATGTCAGTGATGTGACAAGTAATGTGGCTTCTTCCCACTGAAGTACTTCCTTGCGCTCATAGCGGTCCCTCTGCTGACTGTCTTCTTGTCCTCAGCCCCCACCAGCGCCATCCAGGTGACTGTGTCAGACCCCTACCACGTGGTGATCCTATTCCAACCCGTGACCCTGCCCTGCACCTATCAGTTGACCACGACCCCCACGGCGCCCATCGTGATCTGGAAGTACAAGTCTTTCTGCCGGGACCGCATCGCTGATGCCTTCTCTCCTGCCAGTGTTGATAACCAGCTCAACGCCCAGCTGGCGGCTGGTAACCCAGGCTACAACCCCTACGTGGAGTGCCAGGACAGCGCACGCACCGTCAGGGTTGTGGCCACCAAGCAGGGCAATGCCGTGACCCTGGGAGACTACTATCAGGGCCGAAGGATCACCATCACAGGAAGTATGTGGGCAGGGGATTGGACGGGGTGGGCTTGAGTTTTGGTGTTGGCTCCCTCTTAGAAGTTCATCAGCATAGGTGTCTGAAAGCACTGGCCAAGGGATGAATTCTTCCTTCTACCCATCCATCCATCCCTTTCTCTAACAGCAAAGATTTATCAAGCACCTAACGTATACCAGGCACCACTTGAGGCCCTGGAAATACAGCAGTAAACAAAATTGTCAAATGCCTTCCCTCCTGGAGCTTGAATTCCAGTGAGACAGACAAATAAGGCAAACACAAGCCTGACAGGCTATGGTTCATGGTGCCACAAAAGAGTCAGACACGACTTAGCAACTAAACAACAATAATAAACACATACTTTCAAGTGCTTAAAGGTAAAGAAAAGTGGGTAATGGAGAGAGAGGCAGGGGTTCTGTAATAATACTTGTAATATCAGCAACAATAAGTAAAATTTATATAAGTAACAGGGGCTTTCCTGGTGGCTCAGTGGTAAAGAATCCACCTGCAATGCAGGAGCTACAGCAGACATGGGTTCGATCCCTGGCTCGGGAAGATCCCCTGGAGGAGGGCATGGCAACCCATTCCAGTATTTCCTGGAGAATCTTATGGACAGAGGAGCCTGGTGGGCTACAGTCCATAGGTCACAAAGAGCAGGACGCGACTTAGCACACATGCATGCATATAACTAATAACCTATAAAAGGCCTCCTGTGTGCCAGGCTCTAATCCAGGTTGATGTGAATTAGCTCACTTAGATGATAATAATGGAGTAAGTAGCTTCTGTTACTGTCACTTTACAAAGACCCAGAGAGTTAAAGTGACTTGCACAGGGTTACATAGCTAGTGGGATTATAAGTCAGCCCTTTGGGGCCTAGTCTCCAAGCTAGTAACCCCTCTGCTTACCCAGGAAGGTCAGCAAAGAACCCACCTGGAGGAGGTGACAGGAGTGAACCGAAGGAGTGAGGGATATTAATGGAGAAAGCCTACATCTTGCCAGGTGCTTTATGCCCATTTTACACTCAGGACAACTGAGTCACAGAGAAATCGAATAGTTCATCTTGGTGCACACATAGTAAAGGTCTGGCACTGAGATTTGAACCTAGCCCTTGTCCTTCACCGTCATGCTCCCTGCTCATAAGAGGTGCCTCTTGGGACCAGGTTAGGGATGGGGAAGTTGTTCATTCATTGATCCATTCACTTGGCATTTATTGGGCATCATCTAAGCGCCAGAAGCTATGGTAGTTGCTGGAGCTAGAGAGGTGATCAGGACAGGTGATCCCTGCTCTCAAGGAGGCGATACTTTCGTGGGATGAAATAGGCAACAAATAAGCAGCAAAAGAGTAAGAGGATTTCAGAGGGTGCTGCCGAGTGCTACAAAGAAACCCCACCTGGGTGATAGGTGATCATGATTCAAGACTGCTGTGAATATAATTTGAAGAGGAACTGGGACTGGGCCCTAAAGAATCCAGTGGGCTGAGAGGAGGGTGATGGGCAGCAGTGGGCAAGGGATAAAGGATGAGTATTTTAATCATGGGCATGGGGGCAGAGGAGGGAAGGGGGCATCCCTTTGTAGACCCCAGGAAACCAGGCCTCAGAGCACACCCCTTCCCTCTCTGTCTGGATCATGGGCAGGGACCCAGCCTCTCAGTCTTGCTTCGGGGAGGGACTAGCCCTGCTGGCCTTGAATTTCCTTGGGCAGCTGTTCATGTGGATAAAAGACTTTTGGCTGGGGTTCAGCCTCTATAAGTCCCTACCCCATAATCCAGGGGCTTCTCCAGCCTGGATCAGGTATGACCGGCCAGCACTGTCAGGACAACTCCCGTACTGAGAGTGCCCTTGAAGGCTGGCTGGAATCGTGTCCCCTTTGCTGAGTCCATCATTGGAGTGACCTTCGGGCTCCCATCTGGGGCAGATTCTTCCTGCTCCAGAGGCCCACAGGCCCTGGGTCCGGGTTTGATACAGGCTGTGATTTATAAACATCCATTGTGTGTATGTCCCTTCAGGAAGCCCAGTAGCCACGGGAGCTTCCTCCATTTCAGCTTTGAGGATGGAGAAAAGCAGAGTTGCCTCTGCTGTTCCTAGGGTCACCAGCCACCCAGGTTTTAAAAGTGAAAGTCGTCCTGGGCAAGCCAGAGTGGTGTGCCTCAGCTTGGGTGGTTCCGCTTCCACTTCCGTTGTTCCCCGCTTTGGGTGATGGGGCACCTAGATCGGGGCCCTATTTCTACCTCTTCAGGCTGCTTGGGAACCATGTGCACCCCAACTTGGTAGCGCTGGACCTGAGAGCCCTCTGAGATCACGAGGGCCGCCTCTGCGTTGTGCAGATGAGGAACCAGAGGCCCAGGGAGGTGGAGGGAAGCCCAGCTCCTGTGCCCAGCTGGAGACCTGGCATTTTCTCCCTGTATCTAAAACAATTAGAGCAGTGCCCAGCCCAGGTGATGTCAGGACCAGACCCAGACTGGGAACAGGGTGCGGCCGGGAGGAAGGAGGTGAACTCAGGCCTTAGAAAGGATCAAAAGAAGCCTGAAAGCCATGTTTTTTGTGAGTTTTGAAAACATCATATAGGCCAAACAAAACGCATTGAGGCCCAGATCTGGCCCACAGGACCAGATATCAGCTCCTGGCCTAGGAGCTCTTGGAGTGGGCAGGGGCTGCCTTCAGGCCCCACTCCAGCTTTGGGCAGGGCCCTGGTCTAGGGTTCTGGTTTTAGAGAGGTGCGTTCGGAGTCTGATTCAAAGATACAAGTGGAAAAAATGATGGGCTGGGAGGGCGTTATAGAGAATTCAGAGGATTTGGGAGAATGTAGGTTAGAGTTTTAGGATGATTCCATGAAAGAATATATACAAAGGTACCTAACACATAGTAAAAAATCAATAACTGGGGGCTGGATGCTTGACCATAAAGGAGAATGTCAGTGCCCAAGGTCACCCTGCCTTCCCGTCACTTTAAACTCAGTCACCACCTCCACGACAGAGGCACTTCCTGTCTGAGTTCGGTACTGCTTGTCACCATCTGAAGCGCAATATGTTTAAATTTTTTATTTGTCTCTCTTTCCAGTTAGGAGCGTGAGCCCTGTCTGGGTGGGGATTCCTAGCTGTCCTCTAGAGCAGTGGTTCTCAAACATGTGGGTCTTAGGGTCACTTTACACGCTTACTGAGGTCCTCAAAGAACTTTGTTTTTACAACTAGAAAATTGAGAAAAGTTAAAAAACATTTTTTTAATGATGATAATAAAGTATGCGTGCTGTGCTAAGCCGCTTCACATGCTATGCTAAGTGTCCAACTCTTTGCAACCCTATGGACTGTAGCCCGCCAGACTCCTCTGTCTATGGGATTCTCCAGGCAATACTGGAATGGGTTGCCATGCCCTCCTGCAGGGGATCTTCCTGACTCAAGGATGGGACTCATATCTCTTCTGTCTCCTGCATTGGCAGGTGGGTTCTTTACCACTTGCGCCACCTGGGAAGCCCTAGTAAACTATAGTCTCCATAACATACTTTTATGAAAAAAATAACTATATTTCCCAAAACAAAAAAACTTTAATGAAAATGTATGGTGTTGCTTTTATATTTTTGCACATCTCCTTACAGTCTGGCTGCATAGAAGCTGGATTCTCAAAGCAGCTTCTGCATTCAGTATATTGTGATAACACATGCCTGTAACTTGTGGAAAACTCCACACTACACTCATGAGATTTAAGTGAAAAGGGCAAATATCTTACTATTATGGTAAAAATAACTTTGACCTCAGGGACCCTCTGTGAAAACGTCTGGGGAACCCCAGGCTTCACGGAGCACACTTTTGAGAACTGTTGCTCTCTAGTATGGCAGTACCTCAGATACTGCCTGAAACATCAGATGCATTCAATGCGTCAGATACTGAATGACTGTATCATGTGCCTAATTGAGGACAGCCACGTGTCTAGAACACTGAGGAAAGTCAGTGTGAGGAGGAAAGGGGTTCGTTTTCCTGATACTGACCACGGCCTTGGGACTCCAGGTTCTGCTCACCTGGAGCCCACCTTACCCTGGGGGTGGGCTCACGGCCAATCAGCCCCTAAGCAGGCTGATAGAATTTGGCAGTAGGGCAGGGGAGCTGTGTCAGGGGGGTGGAACCAGCCCTGGGAGGGTCTGAGAACACAGAGCCAGGCCAGAGGAACAGCTGGAGTGCATGCCAAAGCAGGGTGAGCCCAGCACGTGGTGGGGGACAATGAGCAGGCCGGCGTGTCTGGGATCTGGCGAGTAGAGGAGGACGGTGTGGATGAGGCTGGTGTGGTAACCAGTGGTCAGATGGCTCCAAAGGCCTTGTGGGCCAGGGTAAGGCGTTGGAATGTTGTGCTGTCGTTGTTGTTCAGCCACTAAGTTGTGTCTAACCCTTTTGCCACCCCATGGACTGTAACCCACCAGGCTCCTCTGTCCATGGGATGTCCCAGGCAAGAAATCTGGAGTGGGTTGCCATTTCCTTTGCCAGGGGATCCACCTGACGCAGGGATCGAACCTATATCTCCTGCACTGGCAGGCGGATTCTTGATTGCTAAGCCACCCGGGAAGCCCTTGGAACGGTGTAGATAGGCACTGAAAGGAGGTTTTACTATGGATGTGAGGTCTTCTTTCCAAAGAAGGAAGAAGGCTCTGGTTGTTTCATTCCTTTGGCAACTGACTGATGCCCGGGTACTGAAGAGTGTGGCACACACAGTGGCTGCCCTCTGAGCCGTCCTGGGGAAGGGCTGGAGGTCCGTGGGGCAGGTGCTGGGTAGGTCCCCGGGAGCCAGAGCAGCTGGGGAGAAAGGCTGTGAGGATGCTCTGTGAGGATGTCTCTGGCCGTTTCCTGTGGTTACTACCTCCTGTGTGCCACAGGCCCAAGGTGGAGTTGCCCAGCGGGCCCACCCCGCAGAATGGCTGAGGGATTTAACTAATTAGGGCCTGAGGAGTAGAGAGGAAACCGGATGATTCGGAAAGACTTTCATTATTGCTGTAATTAACAGGCTCCTTGCCTGGGGCTGTGTCACAGGAGCGTCCCTAGCCCTGGGCCTTGATCTGGAATGTGGGGACTGATAGCTGGATGGAGGAGGGAACTGGTCTAAGTCTCTCCCTCACACCCCCGCCTTCTGCTGGGTGTGGAAGTCTCCTGCTTCCTGGAATCTGACCTGTTTATCTTTGCCTCCTTACCCAGGCCCCAGTCCCTAGGTCTGCCCTAAGCTCCATGGCGGGTCGTGTCAGGGGGCTGACTTTTGTTCTGAGAGGTGGGATGGGGAGGGGAGGGGAGGGGCCATGGGGGGGGTGTGGAGGCCGTAAGCTGACTGGAGTCAGACCATCCCGGCCCACCACCCCCGTTTTCCCCACAGCTATACAGCTCATTAGTAATTTCAGCAGACTGCTCTTTTCTCCAAGACAGGAAAGATAACAGTCCCACCTCACAGACTGCTTGAAGTTCCCCATGTGAAGGGTTTAGAACAGAGCCTGAGAGGTGTCAGGCCCTCAGGATGAGGGATTGAATCCCCCCGCCCCCTTCCCCCCAGGCGCCCCTCACCTGCTTGGCCCTCACCCGTCTACCCCCTGCCACAGATGCTGACCTGACCTTCGACCAGACAGCTTGGGGGGACAGCGGTGTGTACTACTGCTCTGTGGTCTCAGCCCAGGACCTCCAGGGGAACAACGAGGCCTATGCAGAGCTCATCGTCCTGGGTGAGTCTGGGCCCTGAGGGACGGGGTTGGGGATGGGCCTCTCCTGATACTCCTGTGTGTCCGCCCTCTGCCCTCCTGCTCTCTCTCTGTGCTCTGTTGCCTGCTTCGCTCTCCCCCCACAGCACCACCAGTCACTTGGGCTTATCTGTATCCTCCACCCCAGACAGGGACCCCCTCCCCCACCCCGCAACATTTCAAATAAGCCAGAGCCAAACCAGGAGTGGAGAGGAATGGGGCCTCTACCCCTTCCTGGCCTCAGTCCTTAAGCACAGAAATGGTCAGAGTGGATGCGCATTGAGCCAGGAGGGGTAATGGCGTGTGTAACCGAGAGGCTGCTTCACCCTTACCCCACAACTCCCCCTCCCACCAAGGCTACATCTCACCCCGTAGTCCCTCTGCCCTGCTGGGATGGTGCTGTGTGGTTTGCATAGTTAGTGCTCCCCTCAAGCAAACCCTCCCCCCACATGCCCAGGAGTGGGCTGGGATACCCACCAGCAGCCCCTGCCCCACTGTGAGGCCCCCAGCCACGTGTGAAAGGGATGCTGCTGTTAGCCAGATGCTCTGTTCTCGGTCGACACATATAGTCCCATGTGGCACGTGCTATATGTGACATGCTGTTGGGCCACACATTGCCATCATCACACGCATGATGCAAGGTGACCCACGTGTGAACGAGCACACGATGGGGGACCACGCCCCAGGGTGCTCAGATCACGTGACAAGAGTTCATGTCTGGATGACAGAATGCATGCACCCACGGCCCACAGAACTCGTGCGTGTTCTTCCGTAAAATGCAGTCTATATCAGCATGTCTCAAAATTTAGTCTCAGGAGCCAGTTACACTCAGGTTACTGAGGATTTCAAAGAAGGTTTGTTTAAGTTTTTGTGGGTTACATTTACAGTTGCTTGACATGTTAGAAATTGAAACTGGCACACAAGCATTACCATCAGAGCAAATGACATCATCACGTGTGATGGAGCCTCAGGAAAGCTCCGCTGTATCTCTACTGAAGGAGAGTAAAAAGGGCAGTGGCTTAGTTATCTGGAACATGGCTTGGCCTCCGGGATGGGACCACACTTTGAGAACCACTGTTTTACCTGCTGGACGCCCCTTCCTGGGGGCAGGCGGCATGGAGTGCTGATGTACAGCCAGGTGTGTGGACACCCCTGGAGATACAGCACTTGTGCGGCACCGAGTGGTGGGTGGCACCTAAAGGAGGCACCAGCTGGGCCATGAAACTTGCACAGGGGACCTTGGTGGGCAGAGAACCTGGGCCATACTGTGACTTTTATGGGCTGTAAGGCACTTTTAAAAATTGTATTTATTTTTATTTGGCTGCGACGGGTCTTTCTTAGTTGCAAACTCTTAGTTGTAGCATGTGAAATCTAGTTCCCTGACCCGGGACTGAACCCAGGGCCCCTGCCCTGGGAGCAGGAGCATGGAGTTTTAGCCACTGGACCACCAGAGGAGGCCCCCTGGACTGTAGGCACTTTTGCTTTCAAGGGCTTCTTCCTCCAGATTAAAAACAAAAATTCTTTTACAGTTAGATTGTTACAAAGACCATTCATTACTATGTATTCAGTATTGTTACATTTTCTTCTTCAGCCTTTACAAAACAGTTAAGACATTTTCCTGGGCCCTAGTGTACTGTCTTCCTGAGCCTCATGAACTAGGACTGTCCTTCTTACGTGGGATGGTAGGACCGTGTGTTTCTGGAAGAGATGGAATCCCAAACTGAGGTCCCACCTCCTGAGCTCATGGGATGTGTCCTGGCACCCTTCTGGGCAACAGAATCCTCTGTGGGGACAGTGAGTGAGTGAATCATGTGACACAAGCCTTCTCGAAGACAGCACCCACAGGGGATGGGGGTGTGGAGGGCAGGAACCGCATGCTAGGACCCTCCTAGGCACCTATCCCATCTCTTCCACCCTAATGCGCCTGGAGCTGGGCTTCAGGGCAGGGATGGCCTGGGCTGGCCCTGGTCAGCATAATCTGTTTCTCTTTTGTCCCTCCAGGCAGGACCTCGGGGGTGGCCGAGCTCTTACCTGGTTTTCAGGCGGGGCCCATGGAAGGTACGGGGGTGGAGTCCCCCTACATACCACCTATTGCTTCTAAGTATTCTCCCCCTTTTCTAAACACAGTTTGCTCGGACCCCACTAATAACCCCACCGATTCCGGGCGTCTAGCGGCCTGGCTCTGGGCTGTGGGTTGGGCTGGCTGGCGAGGGGCCTGGGGTGTAGACAGAGGGCTCCCGTGACTGGTGCCTGTGGTGCTCTTCTAGCGCTCGGGGTCTGGGCAGCTGGCTCTGTCCCCTCTCAAGGCTACAGCCCATCTTCTTCTGGCTAGGTCTGCTCTTGTTTACTGCCTTGTCCAGATGAGCCCAGGGTGGGTTCCCTAACCTTGGGGCGGACCTGGCTTGTAGTGGAGCGGGCATCCCTCTGCGCTGCACCCCAGCCCCTGGCTTGGAGACTCCAACAAGGGCTGGGGTTGCAGCTTCCCCGATGGGCTTTACAGACATGCGCTGCCCTTACCCCCTCCCCCGCCACCCCGCCCCCAGTGCCCACATCCCTATTCCCTCCCAGGCCTCCTGGCTCAGGGCCAGTTCTTGTGTCCCTGCAGACTGGCTGTTTGTGGTCGTTGTCTGCTTGGCGGCCTTCCTCGTCGTCCTCCTGTTGGGCATCTGCTGGTGTCAGTGCTGCCCCCATACCTGCTGCTGCTACGTCAGGTGCCCCTGCTGCCCGGAAAAGTGCTGCTGCCCCGAGGCCCGTGAGTACCCCTCACCCGCCGCACGTCCACTCCCACTCGGCGTCTGTCCTGGGTCCAAGGGGAGGAGGCGCCCGTCTGCCTGCCTCCTGGGACAGTGTCACTCTGGAGGTCATGAGGGGAGTAGTTTGGGGACAAGTGGGCCAAGGAGGACCTGCTCTTTTACATTATCATTTACATACTTCAACTCTTCACTTATTTTTTTACTTTTCATTTATTTCAAGTCTTTCCTTTTGAAGGTATAATTTATGCACAAGGTAAAAAAAAAATTTCAAATAGTACAAAACATTGTTCACCAGGAAGTAAAAGTCCTTTTAAAAACAAAATCTGAAGTGAAAAAGGTCAGAAACCAAGTGAGGTTTACAGCCCCACCAAATTTAAGCACCTTTTAACAACCCACAGCCACATAAGGATGCTGGATTTTTCCACGGATGCTGTGTAAGGACCATCCAGCGCATCAGATTGAGGGCAGGAGAAGAAGGGGATGACAGAGGATGAGATGGTTGGATGGCATCACCAACTCGATGGACATGGGTTTGGGTGGACTCCGGAAGTTGGTGATGGACAGGGAGGCCTGGCGTGCTGCGGTTCATGGGGTCGCAAAGAGTCAGACACAACTGAGCGACTGAACTGAATTGAACTGAGCACATCAGAGAGGGTCTGGGATTAGACATGGGACCCGAGGTAGAGGGGGAAAAAGCAAACAGGAGAGGCGGGAAAGGAAGAGAGAGCCGCCTCCCTCCTGCTGCCCCACTTCCCCCCTTGGGGACGTCAGTGCTGCCAGTTCCCTGGTTACCTTCCCAAGAGCACCTCTGTACTCAGTTACTGGGAAGTTTCTATCAACTCTGACATGGAAGTTCTAGACCCAGACATACCTGCTCTCTTGTTCCTTATACTGAAAGTAGGCTGTGAAAACATACTTCTCTACTAGTTCTCAGTGAGGGTGCCTCACTTTTCCTTTGTCATTGTCAAGTTTAGCATATCTTTGGTTGACAGACAGATGACCCTGGAGGCTAGAAAGAAATAACTTTATATGTTAGGAGCACCTAGACTGGGAAACCAACAGAGGTACAGCCCTGCCCTCTCTCATGGCACCTGCTTATTTCTAGGCCAAGAGTGAACACGTGGTAGAAAGAATTACCCAGGTGGCTCAGATGGATGTGTGTTAGCATCCTGATATTTAAGGTTTCCATGCGCCATGACTCCAGTGTAATTAACACAGTCCAGGTTAAAATCATAGGCAGTCATCGCAAGCTTGGGCAGGTGGAGGTTTGAGGCCTGGCTGGACCTCTTTACCTGTTGGGAAGTCCACTGAAGGACTTGCCCTCTCAACCTCAGTTTCCTCCTCTGTAAAATGGGGCCACAGCAGAGCCCGCTGTACAGCATGAGTCAGGATCCGGTGAACTGGTGTGTCCCGCATTTAGAGTGGGGCTTGGCCTACACAGAGCGTTCCACGCCCACAGCTGCCAGACATTGCTGCTGTCAGCATCGGTAATGACCGAGGGCCAGGATGCAAACTAGAGCCCCCACCACTCACACCATGTGACCTCAGGTGAGCAGCTGGTTTCCTCCTCTGCAGGGTCCTGCCATCATGGGGTGTCATGAGCATTAAGGGAAATGCTGTGTGTCAGGGCCCAGCACGGGGCACAGCTCAGACCATGCTGGCTAATTTTCTGGTCACTGACTGAACTCAGCAGTGGGCAACCTGTTTCATCGCTGCCTGGAGAAATCAAATCCACTGCTCTCTGGAGGCCCGCACTGGCCATCTCCTCCCTCTCAACATTTTTAGTTGTGGGCATCTTGCTTATTACTTGCGGGAGTGGGTGTTAGTCCATTTCACAGGTGGGGTGGGATTCCCCCCAGGGGTGCAAACAAGTTTGCAGTTAACCGCGCTAATTAAGGCAGAGACCAGGACTGTGAATGCCAGTCCCAGGGCCCAATTTCCTCCATCCTGAGACCCTGCTCCCCCAAACTGAGATCCCATTAACTCCCCGCCAGAGGCCCTGTTATTTCTGCCACAGCCACAGCCCTCCTGAGCCGTCCTAGAGCAGCAACTCCCAGAGCTAATTATAAAACAGCACATCCGCCAACTGCTGAGGGGCTTCTTCGGTGTGGTGGGGTAAGCACTGAGCCTTCTGCTGCCCAGCTGAATTGGGGTGAAGGGAGCTTTCTAAGCCCGATGCCCCACTCCATTTTCCCAGTGGGGCTTGGCCTACACAGAGCGTTACATCATCTTTGGAGTTCCGGGACGGAAGCAACTTGCCTAGGCCCGTGACTCTGCCTCAGAGCAGCCACCAGACCCCAGCTCTTGCCCGGGGAGGAGGGTGCTGGGGAGGATGTGCCCTTGAGCTGTCAAGCCTAGAACCGGGCGGGGGCGGGATGGGTGCGGCCCCCAAGGTGGAAACACTAGAGGAGGTGCTTTGCTGGTTGGCTGAGGAAGTGAATGCTGAGGTTCCCAAGACGGCTTCCCATCACCTCGGGGTCTGGAAGACCCTGCAGGGAGGACCCAGCAGGCATGAAAGGGGAGCAGGCATGGGATCCCTGCCCCCAGATGATCCATTTTTCTAGCGCAAGGGCTCGGATGTCAAAGGGAACACTTATTTCTGGCTTGTGGGTCCAACACATTGGTGTTTATCTACAAGATACCTCTGTCCCTGTCGCTCTGTAAGAACGCAGGTCCAGGGTGGCCGTGTCCTATAAGTTGGCAGCAGAGTTTGACATAAAACCTTGTCAGATGCTGGGAAACCACTGTACTGTCAAACAAACTGGCATCCCTGATTGGGGCCGCCGGCGTACACCCTCCCATCCTAAAACTCTTGTGAGAATGGCTCAGGAGGTGTGGACTCAATGCAGCTCATGTCCTCTGACCTCAGGGACCCTATAGCAACCAACCAAGCACCCAGGGAAGCTCTTCAACAGGGGACTGGGGAGAAGACCTGTGGCCCTGGGGCTCTTCTCATGCTGTGTGTGTTCTCCCCAGTATATGCTGCAGGCAAAGCTGCCACTTCTGGCGTCCCAAGCATTTACGCCCCCAGCACCTACGCCCACCTCTCCCCTGCCAAGACCCCGCCCCCGCCAGCCATGATCCCCATGGGCCCTCTCTACAATGGGTACTCTGGAGACTTCGACAGGAATAGCTCAGGTGAGGCCCTGGGGACAGCCAGGAGTAGCTGGTGGGATGTGGAGGGATGCAGGGAGGCTGGGCATTTGGCTATTAAGGGGTCTGGAGTTGGAAGAGGGAATTGGGGGCAGAAGGCAGGGGGCTGGGAATGCAGGGTTTTGCTCCTGACAGCCAGTCTCCCCCAGTTGGCGGCCACAGCTCCCGGGTACCCCTGCTTCGTGACACAGACAGCAGCGTGACCTCTGGTGAGAACCAATCCTTACGAAGTTGAACATGCCTATAGGGGAGGTGGGGTGGTCAGCATCCAACCTCTGGAACTGATCACCTCCAACTCCTGTCCCTAGAGATCCGCAGTGGCTACAGGATTCAGGCCAACCAGCAGGACGACTCCATGCGGGTCCTATACTACATGGAGAAGGAGCTGGCCAACTTCGACCCTTCTCGACCCGGGCCCCCCAATGGCCGTGTAGAACGAGGTAAGCCTTAGGATCTGAGGGATTCTTGAGGGGGCTGGGGGAAGCAGGTCTCCCTGATAACTGCCCAGGGACGCTTGCTCCACATCCTGAACACAATCCCTCATTCCCTACCATGGCCACAGTGAAGTGTACAGAACCCTGCAGATCATCACTAAATAGGTGAGAAGCCTGGGGCTCCCTTGAGAATGTATGAGCCAAATGAATGACACTACTGGGCCCCCGGGCTCCTGACATTAGGTCCTGACCGCCTCCCACCAGTAAGAGACACCTTCCTTCCCTACAGCCATGAGTGAAGTCACCTCTCTCCACGAAGACGACTGGAGATCCCGGCCTTCACGGGGCCCTGGCCTCACCCCCATCAGGGATGAGGAATGGGGTCACCACTCCCCCCGGAGTTCCAGGCGGTGGGAGCAAGAGGCCCCCCTGGAGCGGCCAGGGAACAGCCGAGGTGCGGGGCGGCCCCGAGCCCGCTCTGTGGATGCTCTGGATGACTTTACCCGGCCGGGTTCTGCTGAATCAGGGAGGAGATCTCCCCCAAGCAGTGGGAGGAGAGGCCGGGCCTATGCACCGCCGCGAAGTCGCAGCCGCGATGACCTCTATGACCAAGACCAAGACGACTCCAGGCACTTTCCACACTCCCGGGATCCCCACTACGATGACTTCAGGTCTAGGGACCAACCTCATGCTGACCCTCGGGCCCGCTACCAGCGCTCCCGGGACCCTCGGGATGATGGCTCCAGATCCAGGGACCCCCCCTATGACGGGCGGCTACTAGAAGAGGCCTTGAGGAAAAAGGGGCCAGCGGAGAGGAGGCCTTACAGGGAGGAAGAGGAAGAAGAGGCCTACTACCCTCCAGCGCCTCCCCCTTACTCTGAGACTGACTCCCAGGCTTCACGGGAGCGGAGGCTTAAGAAGGTGAGTGATAAGGCCCTAAAAGCCTTCCTGGACTCTTCTCCAGTCCTCCCTGGCTCACATCCGTCTTTCTTTTTCCTTTGCAGAACTTGGCCCTGAGTCGGGAAAGTTTAGTCGTCTGATCTCAACATTTTGTATGTAGTTTTTGTACTTTTTTTTTTTAATTGGAGGGATCATTGATGATCTCGTAAAACTAATAAAACTTCTGATCACAAGTCTTGAGTCTGGAGGAAAGCATTTGTTTTGCCGCGCGAGGTGGGGAGCCCGGACAGCTGCTGTGTGTGTCTGCAAAAGGCCGCATGTCCAGTTCTCTCATGGGACCTGTGTCCTGAGCCAGGAGGAGAGGACCGGCTCTGCCTTCTCCGACTCTCCACCGCCCGGAGTACGTGCCCCACGCTAGCTCCGCCCCGCCCTGCGTGCGCGCTCCGGCCCCGCCCAGACGTGCGCATGCGCCCGGGGTATCCGCTTTCGCGCATTTCAGTCCGGTCGACGGGGGCGCGCGTGCGCGCTCCCCCCCAGCCACCCAACGCCCCCTCCCCCGCGCCCCCCCCCCCGACCTACTTTACTGTCTCCAAACCTAGCCGCCTGCCTCGTCCCCGGCGACCAGAGGCCTTCTTCCAGGTCCCCCGTTGTTCCATCCGGGCCCACGTTCCACTCGGGCGGCCCGCCGGCGGGTGCCGGGAAACGGCAGCGGCGACCTCGCTCCCAGCCGAGACCTGGGCCCGCGCGCCCGCCCTCCGTCGGAGACAGACAGCGCGCGCGCTCCCCAGGGGCTGCCCTCCCCCCTCGCGCGCGTCGGCCCCGGGCTCGCGCCGCCGCTGCCGCCGCGCGCGCGCAGCTCAAGTAAAGGAGGAAAAAAAAAAGGGGGAAAAAATAGAAAGCGGCGGCGGCTGCAGCAGCGATCCGCCGCCGTACTGGGCCAGGCCGGGCGGCGGACGCGCAAGCCGGCGATCTGGGGGAGAGGCGGAGGCCATCCAGGGCGGGCCGGGTTTAAAAAAAAAGTCGCGGCGGCGGCTACTCAGAGAAGGAGGCCCAAGGGCCGCGTGCAGCGGGCAGGGGGCGGCTGCGCTGCGTCCCGGAGCCTAGAGCCGCCGGGAGCCGGCCGGCGGGCGAGCAGGCGGAGGCGGCTGCTGGAGCAGCAGCGGCGGCGGCGGCGGCGGCGGCGGCATCTCCTCCTCACATGACCCCACTGTTTGTCCCCGTGATCAGCGCGAGCGGCTCCCGTGTCTCCTCCGTCCCCTCCTGCCGCGCGGCGTGAGCGCCGGGCTCGGGGCCCCCCCGGCCGCCCGCCCCCTCCCCTCCCTCCCCTCCCCTCCCCTCCCCTCCCCCCCGGGCCCGGCGCCCCCCCCACCCCCACCCCCCCCATGGACATGCTGGACCCGGGTCTGGATCCCGCTGCCTCGGCCACCGCTGCTGCCGCCGCCAGGTAAGGGAGCCCGGCCGGCCCGTGCCCCCGCGCGCCCTGGCCCCGGCCCTTCGGCCTGGCGACCGGGCCGCCATGATCCCGAGCGACCGCCCGGCCCAGCTCAAAATGGAGGCCGCGAGGGAGGGGGAACCGGCACATATACCCCCGGTCCCCGGTCCCCGAGGGGCCGCCGTCGCAGACTGGGCTGGGCGGGATGGGGGCCCTGCACCTGGGCGAAGGGGCGGGGGCGCGGGCAGCCCTGATCCCCTCTTCTTCCTGTGCTTCCCGCAGTCACGACAAGGGACCCGAGGCAGAGGAGGGTGTCGAACTGCAGGAAGGTGAGTGCTCGCGGGGCCCACCAGGGCCGCGAACTGCGCCCGGGAGGGCACTGGGGGCGCCCTGGCTCGCGCCACCTCTGACCATCCCTGCGACCCTCCGACCGCAGGCGGGGACGGGCCTGGGGCGGAGGAGCAGACGGCGGTGGCCATCGCCAGCGTCCAGCAGGCGGCGTTCGGCGACCACAACATCCAGTACCAGTTCCGCACAGAGAATAATGGAGGACAGGTGAGGCTACGGGCCCGGAGCCCGGCGGGCAAGTGGAGGGCTGAGTCCCGGACGGGCGGGCAGGCGAGCGGGCTGGGAGGGGCTCGGACCTGGCCCCTGCCCGGGCCCCAGCGCGGGTCTCGCTGCTCTGCCGCCCCCTGCAGGTGACGTACCGCGTAGTCCAGGTGACTGATGGTCAGCTGGACGGCCAGGGCGACACAGCAGGCGCCGTCAGCGTCGTGTCTACGGCTGCCTTCGCAGGGGGGCAGCAGGCTGTGACCCAGGTGGGTGTGGATGGGGCCACCCAGCGCCCCGGCCCCGCTGCTGCCTCTGTGCCCCCAGGTCCCGCAGCGCCCTTCCCACTGGTAGGTGCCCAGCATCCTCTGGGGGGATGGAGAAGGGGCCCTGGACACTGACTTTGTTCTTGGGGAGCGCCAAGGGGGTGGGGCACGTGGGACTAAGATGCTGCCTTCAGGCCCTCAGGTCAGATCTCTTGTTCTGCACGGTGAAACCTAGGGCAAGACCTTCGGAACATCGTTTTCTGTTTGTTTTGTGAAATGGGAATCATGGTCACAGGGCACTCTCTTAGAGTTAAAAGTGGGTCAGCTCCCCAAGTGATTGCTTAGTATCTGTCAAGTTCCAGGGCTGTGAGACACAGGGCAGAGTGGGACACAGGGGTTCCCCACTCTCTGTAGAGAATGCAGTAAACATCAAATATGGTGGCTAGGGGATGGATTGGGAAGCAAAGATGGCTAAGGGTGGCCTCTGTCCTCCTGCTCCCTAGGCTGTTATCCAAAATCCCTTCAGCAATGGTGGCAGCCCGGCTGCTGAGGCTGTCAGTGGGGAGGCCCGGTTTGCCTATTTCCCAGCGTCCAGTGTGGGAGATACCACAGCTGTGTCCGTACAGACCACAGACCAGAGCTTGCAGGCTGGAGGTAAAGGAAGGAAGGGGCCAGGGCGGAAGGCAGGGGAGGCAACAGGTCTAGCAGGGAGGGAAGCTCCCCCCCAACCCCTAGCCAGTTCTGACTCTGCCCCCAGTTTTAGTGCTAACCCCCACTTTCCCTGCAGGCCAGTTCTATGTCATGATGACGCCCCAGGACGTGCTTCAGACAGGAACGCAGAGGACAATTGCACCTCGGACACACCCCTACTCCCCGTATGTGCAGGAGACCTGGTCCCAGGAATAGGGGACGCTGGGAGGGCCTGTCGTGGGCACCCAAGGAAGAGGAGGTTTTCCTGGGATGGGAACCAGGCAGTTGAATACACAGCAGGCAGTTGGTGTATTTTTTGGTCAGCTTTTGCTTTTCTAGTTTAAGTAAAGAAAATACCATTTTCTCCCTCTCTTTGTCTCTACATGTCGATTTGTTTTGCAGAGATCATTTTTAAGTCTGACTCCTTAATAAATGTTTGGACACACGGGCTGGAGGTAACGTGTACCCATTTTTTCCATACTCTTCTAGGAAAATCGACGGGACGAGAACGCCACGGGATGAGAGAAGGAGAGCTCAGCACAATGAAGGTAAGGTCAGGCAGGAGCTGCTGGGCCTCATGGGCTCAACCCCAGCTGGGTGTTTGGAGTCACAGATCAGTGGCCGGGTTATTGATCCAAGTGCTCGAGAGGTGTTGGTTGAATGCTGGGAAGGCAGAAGCAGAGAGGCTACTTGTCAGGAGCAGATATAGGCAGGAGGCGTGAGCTGTAGTGTATTTGTCTTCCTGGCTGGTGACTCTAAAGTAATGACCAGCAGTTTAAATGGCGAGTTTCACATTCATGTGTGGATTTTCTGCTCCTCTGGGAAAGTTGGGCTGCTCTGGCGCAGCTGGACCTGCCTTCCCATGTGGCAGCTGGTTTGCTCAAGCCCCCCAACCCCACTGCTGGCCTGGCTTCCAGAAGTAGCTCTGATCTGAGAGAAAGTACATCTGAAATGAAATTGCAGGCAGTCTGTGTCTCTGGCTGAGGCCGGAGCATGAACATGTCCAGGGAACACTTCCACCCAAATAGCCGTCATTTGGCAGATACATCCTTAAGGAGGATTCTAGGCTGGGCAGTATGTGCCCTGTGCTAGGTACGGGACCTAGCGTGGAATGTTTAGGAAACTCAGGGTGGCTCAAGGTAGTGTGTGACTGAACACGGACTGGAGGAGCAGGTGATATTTCCCCAGGGAGGTGGCCTTTGGGAGTGCCTGTCCACCAGAGGGAAGCACAGGAAGTCAGGGTGGAGAAGGGTTGCTCCGGGGGTGCTGGTTTGGTTGCAGCAGAGGTTCCTTGTGGAGTGCTTGGGAGGGCCAAGGAGGGCCTTGAATGTCAGGGTGAGGCCTTGAGAGTCCTCACTGTGTTTGATGGGGGGTGGCTGACGCAGCTATGCTCTGAGCGGCTCAGTGAATTCAGACCTTTACTCAGCATATATGTGCTAGGTGCCAGCCCCTGTTCTAGGCCTCAAATACACCCAGATAATGGAACAGGCACCTTGGCTCTCAGAGGGTGTTCATTCTGGTGGGAGAGACAGAAACTACACAAAGGTGCAATAAGAGGTCAGGGAACGTAAGTCATGTGTCATATGAAGGAAGATAAGGCTGGTAAGGACTTGGAGGGTTATGGTGGCAGGGAGCTTTGTGGGTCTCTCTAGAAGTGACGCTTGAGCAGGCGCCTGAATGGGCTGGCCACAATCCTGAGGAGGAGTCCCAGACAGCGAGGGATAAGCAAGTACAAACACCCAGCCCGAGCTGGAACAGACTCGGTGTGATTGAAGAAGAGCAGAATTCAGGAAAGGAAAGGGGAAGTTGGCAGAGTCATGGGAGGACTGGCCAGGGCCAGATCACATGGGTCTTGTCACAGGCCCTCCCAGGGCCCCCACTCCTGGATCTTTGTGCTGGTTCGAGGGGAAGTCAACAGAGGGGTTGTTTATGGAGACTGGATACTAAGGGTGACGGGATGCCAGAAGCTAGGAAAATAGGAGGTGACTGCACCTGTGGGCCTCAGACAGGACAGGGCATGAAAGGGGGTCAGGGGAGGGGACAAGCTGTAGGGGAGAAGAGGCCAAGGCTGAAGAATCAGGATTTTATGATGGGGTCAGGTTCATTTAAAGGGAAGCAGTGAGCATGAGCTTGCTTTTGGGGTGTGGTGGGTTTGAGGGGTCTCCTATTGGCTCCCAGGCAGTCCCAGCTCTGCTACATACCAGTCGTGTGACCTTGGACTGGCTCTTCATCTCTGTGCCTGTTTAGTCCTGTGTACAAATGTGTTAACATGACTACCCCAGAGGCTCATGGTGAGGGTGCAGCGCGTTGAGACGTGAGCCCTCAGCTACCCCCAGGCTAGTGTGCTACCTGCTAAGACCACAGCAAACAACTCGTAGAAGATGAGCCAGTCACTTTCCACCCTGCTGTCACTGTGCCTCTCACTGGGTTAATCCAGCTCCAAAGTCTTGACTCTTCCTCATCCTATAAAAGTCAGTCCTGCTCATGACCTTGCCCTTTCTGACCAGCTGCAGCCAGCCACTCTGTCCTAACCTGCAGAACATTTGACCCACCCTCTGCCCGGCAGCCTCCCTGTACCCTTGGCAATCTGGCTCATTTCTCTACCAAAACGGCTCCATTTAAGGTCACCCGTGACGACCTCATTGCCAAATCCACTGGCTTCCTTTCCTGCCTGCACTCCAAGCATCTGGCCCTGCCCGTTCCCCTCCTCTCGGGAACGTTCCTTTCTGCTCTCCTTGCCCTGGTTCTCCTTCCGAGCCTGTTCCAGAGGGCAGGGCTTCCTGGTCACCTGGAAGGCTTGTTAATGATCACCATCTCTAGGTCATCTTCACGAGATGCTGAATGGGTAGGTCCGAGGGTGTCTGGGAGTCTGCACTAAAACCAGCTCCCCAGGTGACTCTTCATGATGGGTAAAGTTGGGAAGCTGCTTTTTCTGTTAGTATCTCTTGGGGTCCAGCCCCTTCTTCCAGTGGTCAGGAGAGTGAAACATCAGGCCCGGGGACAGTCAGTCTCCCCTAGTCCCTATCTCCAGATGTTGGTGTGTGTCATTTCTCCCAGGAGAGGGTCTGTGGGCTTTCTCCAAAAAAGTACGTGACTCCAAAAAGATGTGACTGTTCCCTGATGTCCTCCCAGGGCTCCGCCACCCCGTGCACTGCCAACAGCTGTCTTTCTGCTCCATCTCTCTCGTGCTCCTCCAGACCCATATTTTGGGATGCTCATTCCAAATTTCTATTGCTGGTTGTTCTTGAAGCATCTCACACTCAACTTGTCCAAACCAGAACCTGCCGTTTTCCCTCCTTCCCAAAGCCTCCTTCTTCCAGAGCAGCAAGAGGGATCCCTGTCATGATTACCCAAGCCAGTCCTGAGAGCCAGGCCACTTCAACTCTGCCCTCTTCGTCCCTCACAGCCACAGGACCCAAGACACTGTGCCAAAGTGGACCTCCAGTCGACCTTTTCTGCTTTTCCCTCTTTGCCATGTTTCTTGATACCACAGGGGCCCATCTCTGGGCCGCAGGCAGATGTCTTCAGGGCCCCAAGGAAGTCAGTATACCTGGTGTAGCAGAAAGGGGAGTGGTGGTCCCCAGCAGTGACTGGGGGCCAGTGTGTCTGTCCTGCCTGAAGGGTGATCTCACAGTGCCCGCTGTTGCTGCTGTGTCAGAATTTGGGCTCACTACTCAACCTCTGAAGAAGCCAGAAATCCAGATCTTTACGTGAAAACTGATTGCTTAGTTGCTTTTTCTATTTCTTGGTTCCTACTCATACTATGACCAATTTATTTGTTCTGCTTAATTGGGGTTTAGTTTGCTGGGTGTCTTCCCCCAGCTTTTTAAGACGATTTTTAAACCTTTCTTTTTTCTCAATACAAGCCTTTATAGTTGCAGATTTCAGTCTTATACTGCTTTAGCATCATCCCATTTGGATACTTGTGTTTTCTTGTTATTCAATTTGGAATGTTTCTTGTTTTCCTGATTATTTTTTCACTGACCCATGGGATTATTTAGAAATGTGTTGTTTAACTTATGAATGTTTATGGGCTTTCTGGATATCTTTTTTTTTTTTTGAACATTTATCTATTTGGCTGCTTTGGGCCTTTGTTGCATCATGTGGGATCTTTAGTTGCGGTGCCCAGACTCTCTAGTTGTGGCGTGAGGGCTTAGTTGCTCCACAGTATGTGGGGTCTTAGCTCCCCAAGCAGGGGTTGAACCCACCTCGCCTGCATTTGCCAGGCGGATTCTTAACCACTGGGCCACCAGGGAAGTCCCCTGATATCTTCTTGTTACTGATTTGTAAATGAGTTTTGTTGTGATCAGAGAACATACTCTGTATATAACTTAAGTCCTTTGGAATTTATTGAGACTTTATTTTATGGCCCTAAATACAGTGTATCTTGGTGAAAGTTTCTGTGTGTGCTTGAAAAGGCGTATCTGCTGATGTGTGTGGAGTGTTCCATCAGTGGTAACTAGGTCAAGCTGGCTGACAGTGTTCAGATTTTCTGTCTTCATTTCTTTGTCTACTTGTTTTGTCAGTTACTGAGGAGTGTTGATATCCCTAGTTATATTTGTGGATTTGCCCATTTCTCCCATCAGTCCTGGCAGATTTTGCTCTAAATTGTGTTTTAAATGTTGTATGGCTGTGACTTAAGCCTTCTGAAGAACAGACGTGGCCTTGGTTTTGACTGGTCTTCCTCCGTTTCAGTTGTGCCGAAGTGGTCTCCCCAAGCCACAGGCCTGACCGCATGCCAAGAAGGGCCCCAGACTCGAGGGCCTAGACCCCTCGGGGAAGAGAACACAAGGTCCAGACCCACTGAGAGGGCATTCAAGGCCTTCACAACCTATTTCTGCCACCCTTTCCAATCCCCCTGCCCCAACTCCTGCGCCCGTCAAAGTGTTTCCATGTCGCCTGTTCTGGGTTCATGATGCCTGTCTGCCTACTGCCCTTCCTCTCAGAAACCAGCCCCATCTTTCCGTTCTAAACCTTTCTCTGAAGAGACAGTCCACCCCACTCCACGCTGAAAGCAGTACTCTGCCCTGGCATTCCCCAGGCACTGGGTACTGTCTTCAGTGGTAACTCCCCAGTCTGTGGTGTCAGTGTCTCCCATTCACGTGAATTTCACCTTGGTGCTGTGAGTGCTGGCACGACAGCGGTTGAGTCCGCCATGGACTGGCCTCGCAGAGTGCCCTGCACACAGTAGGGCAAGCAGTAAGTTTTGAAGAAGTGAATACGAGCTAGAGGTGTCCCCTACCCCCTGCCCAGCCCCCAGTGAGGAAGCGAGGAGTGGGCATGGGATGCGGCTACAGCATGGGACCCAGGCTCAAGGATGCCAGACTGCAGGAGGGTAGCAAAGGGCAGCTGTCTGCTCGCAAGCTCCTCAGTTGGCACCTGAGAATGGATGTGGAGGCTGGGCCAGACTCTTAGCTCAGCTGCTGTTCGGGGCCACAGAGTCCCCAAAGACCGTAAGAGATGGCCGCCCTGGCTGGGAAGGTTTACTCACCAGGGTAGTGATGGGGCACGTGGCTGTGTACTCACTGACCCCAGGGCCAGGGTCAGGCGAAGCTCGATACCAGGCAGTATTCTTATCCCTGTGGTAAAGGGAGGTTGTGGGCGGCAAGAGAGGAGAATGAGGGAGGAAGCAAGTCCATGTGGGAGGGTGTTGTCACCCAGGCCAGAGTGGGGGCACTTGGAAGGACTGGTCAGCAGCGAGAGGACAAAAGCAAGTGCCAGGGGAAGACAGTCGGGTTTTCCTCTAGTGGCCAGGCACGTTCTTTGAGGGAACAGCTGGGTTGAGGGGCAGTGCTGGCCTCAGGAGGAGAGGGGGTCAAAGGCAGCCTTCTGGCCCACCCTACTTTTCTCACTCACATCCGGACCCTCTCCCCCAGTCACCCAAACCTGAGAAAATACCCTCCTTTCCAAATCCCACCCACAGTCTCCCCTCCCTATAGTGACCACCTGCATCTGTCCATGAACTGCCTTGGCAGGAGGGTGAGACTGTGGGGCCAACTGGGCTTTCTTGTGTGTCCCTAGCAGTGCCTCGTATTGTGCTCAGAAGGTGAGGAAAGGCTGGGACAGCTTTCTCAGTGAGCCCTAAACCAGGGGTCTCAGGCTGCAGGGCAGGCAGCCCTCAGGCCACTGTCATAAGTGCAGGGGGCAGCTGCCACTCAACTCAGCAGACAGAGTGAGGCAGAGCAGACAGAGTGTTATAAAGTAAATCACACATCTGGACTTTCCAAGTAAAATCTGCCAGTAGCTTGTCAAACCTGGCCTTCAAGATAGGGTTCGCGGTATTTCTGGGTGACCCAGTGCCATGATGACGGGCCAGGCCCCTGAGAACTGCAGTGCCAGCTGGGGAAGCTGAGGCTTGCTGCCGGGGCCATGGAGAAGGAGTGTAAGTGGAGTGAGATGTGGTCAGACTGGGATTTTAATGATGAAGAGAAAAACAGGACTGTGGGGTCCAGAACTCGGGATACATGAGTACCGCCATGGAGAATCAAGTTCAGGGACTGTGGGGACCAGAAAGGTTCATCCGGGTCCTGTGTAAAGGGGCTCTGGCCCCTTCTTGCCTGCCAGGGACACATGCCCACTGCACCACAACTCCTTTTTTTCAAAAAAGGCCAGTTGTTATGTGAACTTTTCTAACTTTTAAATGTTGACTCAAATTTTTCAAAACCTGCTGGGCCAACCAACAGAACAAACCCCGCAGCCCCTCAGCTGTCGATGCTGCCCTGAGGGTACATGTGGCACTTGAGAGTGGCGCTTGAATTTCTCGGTTCCTATTGAGGAACCATGTGGAGCGGGCTGGAGCCGGCTGCCTGGGTTCAGGTCGGGCCCCTGCACTTGCTGGCCATGTGGCCTCGGGCGGGCCTGGCTGTGCCTCGGCGGCCTCGGCTCTTGTGGCATCTGCCTCGGGAGGTGACTCGCCTGGGCACAGAGGGAGCATGCTGGACACAGCCTTGTTCCTACTGTTCTCGCCGCAGTGGAGCGGAGGCGGAGGGACAAGATCAACAACTGGATCGTCCAGCTTTCAAAAATCATTCCAGATTGTAATGCAGATAATAGCAAGACAGGAGCGGTGAGTGTCCCCCTGGTCCCCCAACACCCTTGTAGAGAATCTGTCTTGAGTGCTGGGCGCGGGAGTCGTCTCGGGCTGAGACGACTGGTGGGCGTCGGCTGCCAGGCAGTGCTCATTGATGCTCATGCCCACCACTCCCCAGAGTAAAGGAGGGATCCTGTCAAAGGCCTGCGACTACATCCGGGAGCTGCGCCAGACCAACCAGCGCATGCAGGAGACCTTCAAGGAGGCCGAGCGGCTGCAGATGGACAATGAGCTCCTGCGGCAACAGGTGAGCCACAGGGCTGGGAGGGCAGGGACGGGGGGTGCCCAGGAACCCCAGGACGCAGGGAGCCAGCTCTGGCTGCTTGTCCCCCGTCGTGTCTGGCAGATCGAGGAGCTGAAGAACGAGAACGCCGTGCTCCGCGCCCAGCTGCAGCAGCACAACCTGGAGATGGTGGGCGAGAGCGCCCGGCAGTGACACCACCTACCATGCGGCGGGGGCCGCCTCCAGGCCCCCACCGTCCCCTTCCCCAGCCCTTAGCACAGAGAGGGACAGACGCCCCTCCCCCAGCTGCGTTTTTTATAGTAGATTTTTAACAAAAAAATGGGGAGAAATAATGCATTTCTGTGGATAAGCGCCCACCACCCTCCTCAACTTGGAAACCATATCCCCTCCCCCATTTGTCCGTCTCCCTTCTCCCGGCCCCCACTCAACCCGGCACTTCTGGTGGTCTCACCTGGAGGCCAGAGGGAGGAGGACAGAGCCCCTGCCACACCCCGCTGCCTCCTCGGACTCCCGAGGTACTGAGACCAGGGTGCTTATGGGGAGGAGGGGGTCCTGCGGGGGGCCTGGACCCAAGCAGGGAGGCCACGTCCCACCCCACCTCTTGTTTCTGGAACCCTTCTCCCCTCTGGGTGTGTGAGTGCGTTCTAATTTTCTTTATGGAAAAAATGGACAAAAAAAATAGAGAGAGAGAGGTATTTAACTGCAATAAACTGGCCCCATGTGGCCCCGCCTTGTCTGTCTGTGTATTTGTCCATCTCAGATGTGGGGAGGGGGTCTGGGGTCTATGCAGGGCTCCCGGGGACAGGCCCTCGCTCTTCCGTTCGTGGCTGTGTACCAGTCCCGGCCATCCCGCGCCGCCCGGTACCCAGTCTGTTGGTTGTACAGATGGAGGAATTAAAGGATGAATAGTGTCTTTGAGGCCCCAGGTGGTGCATATGTGGTGTGGGGGGCAGGGGGAGCCAGGGTCAAGGATATGCCACATGTTTTTGAAGGAGAGGCTGGGGTCTTTCATGTCACCAGTTCCTAAAAACAGGACTATCTCCTGACCCTGCCCTTCTGGGCTAATGCCCTCCCCTCTGCACTAGCCAATGGTGGGGCCTGGCCTTGAGCCCCCCACCCTCAGGGAGGGCAGATGGCCAGGAAGCCAGGCTTGGCCCGTCAGCCTGTCGCCTTGCACTGCGACTCTGGCGCCTGTGCTGTGACCCCTGCCCCTGGTTGATGATGAAACCTGGCCTGAGCTGAGATGATGCAGTGATGCCTGGGGGGTGCTGCTGTGTCTCCCTGTGGGTGAGCATGCAGCCCCCATGCAACTCCAGCCACTCCCAGAATCTAGGTCTGGTCACCTTGCTGAGCTTGCCACCCCGCACCCGTCCCAGAGACCCCCGGCTGCTTTCTTCCTTCCCTCTGAGAGCCCCGTCTCCTGTCCTGGCCTTTCCTCTGTTGGAGAGTGAAGCTGTGTGCAGCTGGGGGAGCCTAACAGATGGCAGGAAACTTACTTCCCAGGGTCCCCTGTTTTCATGCTTTTCGAGTGGGCCTTGGCAGCAGTTCAGGGCCAGGAAGAAGAGTTCATTCCTTGGCAGCACCATCCCCAGGCTCGTAGGGTTGTCACTGGGTGGCCTGGGAGTGAGAGAGAGAATATGGCCAAGGACCTATCTCTGAAGTCACGATCTGCTGTTCCCCTGGGCTGTGAGCACCCTAAGATGGTTCAGGTCGTACGTAGCAATGAGATTGCCACAGCCAGGCATCCTTGGTTCAGCTCCTCTTCCATCATATGCAGGAAGCCAGCCCTCCAAAGAAAAGCCTGATTTGTAGTGTTTGCCAATGTCTGTGGTGTAAGTACACCCACCAGTGTGGGTTTCAAGGTGCCAACATGATGTTCCCAACTGGAGTTGGGATGCACATGGTGTGCTCATTGAGCCCGTACAAGTGTGGTTCAGCAGACCCACCGTGCCCTCTTGTGTTTTCTGGAGGTAGGAAAGCCTGGTGCTGAGGACACAGGACCCAGGCCAGAGGCCCAACTCTGCCTCTGGCTGACCAATCTTTGGCAGTGTCTTAAATCTTTGCCTTCAGCTCCTCTCCCTAAACAGTGAAGAAGATGAGTCTCTGGACCTCCCTGATGGGAGTCCAGTGGTTAAGAATCCACCTGCCAATGCAGGGGACGTGGGTTTGATCCCCAGTCTGGGAAGAGTCCACAAGCCACGGGGTGACTTAGCCCATTCTCGTGACTACTGAGCCTGTGCGCTGCGACTACTGAAGCTCGCACACTCCAGAGCCCCTGCTGTGCGACAACAGAAGCCACCGCATCGAGAAGCCCAGGCACTGCAAGGAAGAGTAGCCCATGTGCAGCAATGAAAGACCCCAGGGCAGCCATAAATAAATAAATAATAAATCTTTAGTTAAAAAGTCTTAGGTGGGCATGGTGGGCTCCTCTCCCAGGAGCAGGGTTTGGGAAGCCAGGGTGGTCAGTGGCTGAGAAGGCAGCTAGGGCCCTGAAAGCAGAGCAGAGCCCGGGATGGGGCAGGCAGGAGCTGCTCAGAGGCAAGGTCGCACGGGCTGAGTTAACACAGAAGTGAGCCAGTGTATCTGTTGGCTTGTGAGGTGCAGTCATCGGGTGTTCACTGTTACCATCACCACTGTCCTTTTTGGCCAAAACTTCACAGGAACATTTCCCAGATCCACAGGGACACGTCTTAAGGTTCTGACCCTTGAGAAACCCCACATGTGTGCTGGGGCCTCCTGTGGACACGAGCTCCTGCACATGGGCATCACGGTGTTCCCTCCCAGAAGCCAACCTCAATCCAGTGCCACTGTGGTTTACTGAGTGCCTGCTCTGCATTAAGCCCTATCCTAGAGAGTGGTGACCAAGCTGTGAACAAGGTAGATGAGAGAAGAATATGCTCATGGAGCTGACATCCTGGTCAGGGAATTAGTGAACTTAAAAACAAGGAAACACTTGTGTTTAGGACATGCTGTTCATGAATAACATAAAAGATGGTGGGAGAGTGATGAGGGGCCCGGGAAGTAACAGCCGTACTGCTTATGAATGACGAGGTCAGGAACGGTGCGGGGTGGAAGAAACCTTACTCCTGCTCTTCAATCCGTTCTACCGCAGGGGCAAAAGAGGGAATTTTTTTCCTGAAATCAACAAGGTGATGTCATGTCAGGGAAAGTGTCTCCCAGGTGGCTGACTAGAAGCATGTGTCTGCGGTCATGTCTGCCCCACCTCCTGGACACACCTCTGTCGGATGAGGGTGACACAACCCTGTTCCCTGTCACCTCTGTTCCCGCTTATCTCTCCCGCCTTTTCGGCGCCACCACCTTCTTGGAAATGAGTCGGGCCAAAGGGGAGAGGGCTTCGCATCCCCGCCTCCCCCAGGAGGACCCATAAAAGCAACTGTAACTGGGCTCCCAGACACCAGAGCAGGTCCTAGACCTAACGGCAGGACAGCCAGACAGACGGCACAATGAACACGCAGATCCGGGCCACCTGCCTTCTGCTCCTTGTCCTGCTCAGCCTGACCAGCGGCTCCGTTCTCCCTCCCCAGGTGAGAGCCCACAGGGCCTGGGGCCCCGGAGGGCAGCCGGAATCGCTACAGCCCCTGGGAGATGACTGCAGAGGGCAGTGGGAGACCCCCAGCATGCGGGCGGAGCTCAGGGCAAGGGAAGGGGGGACAGGCAGCTGTTCAGAGCACAGAGATGGGGTACCAAGCGGCAGGGTCTGGGAGCCCTGATCTAATTCCATGGTAATTTACTGAGTGCCTGCTTGGCAGTAAGTCCTATTCTAGACAGCGGTGACCAAGCTGTAATAGTCTCATGGAGCTTGAATATTCTCATGAATATTCTCATACATCCTGGGCAGGAAACCCAGCCAATGAACTTAAAACAAGGAAATACTTGTGTTTAGGAAATGCTATTCCATGAATAACATAAAAGATGGTGGGAGAGTAATGGTGGGGGTTGGCTATTTTGTGAGAAAATGTTATTTGACCTGTTTGGGAGGAAAAAAGAAAGGGGCAGCCAGCAGAGACCGAGGTGGGGGCAAGCACGGTGGACCCGAGGAGCAGAGGGCTGGGTGAGGGAAGGAGATGGTAATTGGGGATGAGACCTAGGGGTGGCCGTGCCAAGTCTTATAGGCAAGTGCAGAGGAAGCCCTGCAGGCTTGGGAAATGGAGAAAGCTGAGATCTGACTGATAACACATGGGGAATGGGTTGTAAGGGGCAAGATACAGGGTGGGGACGGGCCTCCGGGCCACGGAGTGTCCTATAGAAGAGTGAGCAGCTGCAGAGAGAGGAGGAGACAGATCTGGGATGTTTGCAGACAGGAGAACCGCCCGTGGGAAGGAGAGGAAAGGTCCGAACGAGAGGCCACTCCTGGGACTCCAGCTGAGCCAGGAGATGCCAACCCCTGGGGAGGCACTGCTCCGGGGAGCTAGACTGAGAGCTCTGCCAGTGCCCTGCCGTCCTCAGTACCCCCTTTTGCTTTCCACAGACACGACAGCTCACAGACCTGCAAACCAAGGACACAGCTGGAGCGGCAGCTGGCTTGACGGTGAGAGCCCCTGGGACTCCCCTCTGAGCCTCGCCCGCCTTCCCGTGCCTGCGCCCCCTACGCCCAGCTCACTGCCCTTCCTTCCCACAGCCCGTGCTCCAGAGACGGAGACGAGACACCCACTTTCCCATCTGCATCTTCTGCTGTGGCTGCTGTCGTAAAGGCACGTGTGGGATGTGCTGTAGGACGTAGACCACCCCCCCAAACCCCCACCCTCCGTGCCCTCCTCCCTTATTTATTCCTGCTGCTCTCCAACACTCGATGAATAGTCTTGAAATAAAATGGCTGGTTCCAGCTCCTGTTTTCCAAACCAGAGTCTCTGTTGTCTTTGCTCCCTGCCCAGGTCTAGGCCAGAGGCTTGTCTTGGGCTCTGTCTCGGAGGGCCAGTCCTCCTCGGTGGGGTGTGCAGGGTCTGTGTGTACTGGGAGGTCACAAGGAAGCTTGGTGAAGGATATGTTTTCTCTTCTTCCCCTACTTCAAAAGACCTTGAATTTACTTTGCAACAGCAGGGAGTGAAAGTTCAAGTTTCCTCTTTGAAATCTTCTTAAAAACAGGGGTAAATTCAGATCCCTAGCAAGGGTTCTCAGACCAAGGTCTGGGGACTCCTCCAGGGCCCCACATAGTGGAGACAACTAAAGATGCTACCTATCTTTCTCACACTCATTCTCTTGAGAACAGACTGTGGAGCTCTCCAGAGGCCCCATGACATGTGTTGATCTTATCCTTCTGACAGCTAGCTGATGGTGTGCTCTGTGTCTTGTGCTTTAAAAATGTCCCAGTTTCGGGACTTCCCTGGTGATACCGTGGTTAAGAGTCTGCCTGCCAATGTGGGAGTCTCGGGCTCGATCCCTACTACAGGAACTGGGATCCCACATGCTGTGGGGCAACTAAGCCCAGGCTCCACAACAAGAGAAGCCATGGCAATGAGAAGCCTGCACATCACAACTACAGAGTAGCCCCCACTGGCTGCAAGTAGAGAAAGCTCACTCGTAGCAACAAAGAACCAGTGCAGCCAAAAAAATAATAAAAGATAAAAAATACCTAGTCTCAATTTCTAATAGATAAAGCAACTATAGCGATGACTCACTAGAACAAAAGATTTTTGAAGTTCTCAACAAGTTTTCAGAGTATAAAGGGGTCCTGAGACCAAAAAGTTTGAGAACCACTGGCCTTCAGGGAGCAGACAGGTGCAGTAAATGAGTGAGGCCTGATGGATTTGTTTCACAGGAGCGTCTTCAGTTGTATGCTCTCAGCTAAGCCACGCTTGGCCTAGGACCCATAGGACAATACCATTCACCTCCACAGGGCTTGAATTCCCTCCCTTTCTTCTTGAAAACTGCATTCCTCTCAACTTATGTGATTTGCCCACTTTTGATAGAAGAGGAGATGCAAGATGCATTTCATTATGATCTTAGCCCGTGAGAGCACATCGGCGCTAGCACGATGATAAAGGGCCTCAGCCACTTGGCCTCAGTGTCGTGTAAAGATAGGGAGTGGGGAGGCTGGGGGCCCCCTTCAATGAGGGCTGCCAGGCAGGGCTGCTGCGCCCACTGGCAAGCCAAACATCACTAGAGCTACTTTTCAAAAGAAGGTGGCGATCCTTATTTTTATGTGAAATTTCCTGATTCCTAAAATCTTGGCAACTGATGAAAGGAATCCAATTTTTTAAAAATCAACACTCTGGGAGCCAAACTAAACCCAGCTGGGAGCCAGATTGGTTCTGCACACCATCAGCTTCTGCCTTGGAAGCCACAAGAGGCTCGTCCTCTGCCAGAAGTTTTCCTAAACAGAGATGGAAGGACAGGGAGAGGAAGAGCTGTGTGGGGAGCTTGGCTGCACCTCTCAGCTGTGGGATTTCTGAGGCATCCTCGCCCCACTCTGAAACCCCACCTCCTCATCTGTAAAAGGAGAGAAGCTTCTAGAGTCCTCAGTTCTTTGGACTGTCATGATGCTCAGCAACAGAAGAGTGTGAAGCGGTTTTGGAAACCATCCAAAGCCTCATCAACGGGAAGTATTCGTACTGACAGGAGGTGGAGGCCTCTCAGACCCTCCTCATAAATAAATACCCTGGAGGTGGGAAACTTGAAATCGCTGATGGCATTTGATGACACCAGGGCTTTTTGAAAGAATATTTATTTTTATTTATTTATTTGGCTGCACTGGGTGTTAATTGCAATATGCGTAATCTTTGTTGCAGCGCGTGGGATCTAGCTCCTGACCAGGAAGTGAACCTGGGCCCCCTGTGTCGGGAGCAGAGTCTTAGCCACTGGACCACCAGAGTCATCCCCACACCAGTGCTCTTCTCTCAGCTTAGCCAGTCCTCCAGGTGGTCCTAGTGATGGGAAGCAGAGGTACCCAAACATCAGTGTGCACCTGAATCTCCCAGAAGGCCTAGTGAAAGGCAGACTTGGCAAGTCCAGGGTGGGGCCCTGGAATGAGCATTTCTAACAAGCTCCCAGCTGATACTGCTGCTGCTGGCCTGGGGGCCACACTTCGAAGACTCCTGTTGTTGGCTGACGGCAGAGAGCGCCTCTGGGTTAGACCAAGCACCTGCTCCCAGTCAAGAGCATGTGGAGCAAGGGGGCGCAAGGGCTTGATTCTATCCTGAGATGAGTTTTGCTCAGTCTGTACAATATTTTAGGCAAAAATTGGGCAAATACCTAAAGACTGAGATATTTCACATAGAAATCTGAACTCTTGCTGTTGCAGACTGAACTAGGTCCCTCTGAAATTTATATGCTGGGGTTTCCTTGGCAGGGCTTTCCTGGTGGATCAGATGATACAGAGAATCTGCCTGCAATGTGGGAGATCTGGGTTCAGTCCCTGGGTTGGGAAGATCCCCTGCAGAAGGGAATGGCTACCCACTCCAGTATTCTGGCCTGGAGAATTCCATGGACTGTATAGTCCATGGGGTAGCAAAGAGTCGGACACGACTGAGTGACTTTCACTCTCTGGCAGTCTGGTAGTTAGAACTCAACTCAGTGCTTTCACTGCTGGGGCCTGGGTTCGACCCTTGGTTGGGAAACTAAGATCTTGCAAGCCACATGACCAATAAATAAATTAATTAATTAAATGTAAATGTTGGCATCTTAACCCCCAATGCAATTCTGTGACCTTATTTGGTGATAGGGTCTTTTTTTTTTTATTATTCTTTTGATTGCTTGGCTCAATATGTGGGGTCTTAGTTCCTGCACCAGGGATCAAACCTCCATCCCCTGTGTTGGAAGTGTGGAGTCTTAATCACTAGACCATCAGGGATGTCCTTTGATAGAGTCTTTATAGGGATAATCACATTAAAATGAGGTCATTAGGTGGGTCCTAATCCAGTAGCTTTGTTGTGCTAATAAAAAGTGGAAATTTGGACACAGAGACCCCCATATAGCAGAGCACCACGTGGATGTGGAGACCTCTAGTCTCCAGCACCATGAGACAATTTGTTGCTGTTGTTCAGTGCTAAGTCGTGTCTGATTCTGGCTTCCCTCTCCTTCACTATCTTCTGGAGTTTGCTCAAACTCATGTCCACTGAGTCAGTGGTGCCATCCAATCATCTCATCCTCTGTTATCCCCTTCTCATCCTGCCCCAATCTTTCCCAGCATCAGGGTCTTTTCCAGTGAGATGGCTCTTTAGCATCGGTGGCCAAAGTATTGGAGCTTCAGCATCAGTCCTTTCAATGAACATCCAGGACTGATCTCCTTCAGAATGGGCTGGTTGGATCTCCTTGCAGTCCAAGGGACTCTCAAGAGTCTTCTCCAACACACAGTTCAAAAGCATCAGTCTTTTGGTGCTCAGCCTTCTTTATGGTCCAACTCTCACATCCATACATGACTACTGGTGAAACCATAGTCATGAGACAATAAACTCTATTTTTTAAGCCACCTGATTTATGAGGCTTTGTCACAATCACCCTAGCAAACCTGCCTTGCCTGGAAAGACTTGGTGATTGGGCAGCACTGGTAGCTGGATCTGAGTGGCACCTCACCTTTCTGAGGGCACAGGCTCTCAGGTCCCTGAGTCCTCCTGTGGGCTGGGGACCCGGGTGCAGATCTCAGCAATAGCACCCTCTGTGGGACACACTCAACTGTGCAGCCCGCCCCCAGGGACAGCCTTCGGTTCACACCCAGAGAGATGGTGGACCCCCTAAACTAGACGCACAACTCCAACGTGGCTGGTGTTGATGTGGAAGGCTGTGACATCTGAGTCCTCCAAGATCTCCGTGTCCTCCCCCAAAGCCCACGCACCAGGTCCCTCTCTTCTCTGGGACCCAGGCGTTCAGGCCCCACCCCACTCTCAATGGGCCTTTGTCCCTGCCTGGGAAAGGCACGGGCAGAGTCTGACATCATGAAGCCTGAGGTGGGGGTGGGACTCCTCATCCCCCACCCCCGCCCCAGGCTTCTCTGACTCCTCACTCCCCAGTCTGGGGATTTCCCCGCCTCGACCCATCCCTGTGCCTCAGGGCCGGGTTCTCCCTTGGGAGAAAGGGCCCTCTCTCCCTCCCTTCCTCCCCGCTGCTCTGGCCCAAAGGACGACAGAAGATGCCCTAGTGTGGCTGAGCAGCTCACGATCAAGCCACTACTACACTTAGGAGACGACAGAGGATGAGATGATTGGATGGCATCACCGACTCACTGGACATGAGTTTGGGTAAACTCCGGGAGTCGATGATGAACAGGGAGGCCTGGCGTGCTGCAGTCCATGGGGTATCAAAGAGTCAGACATGACTGAGTAACTGAACTGAACTGAACACTTAGTCACACCAACACCAGGCAAAGGTCATGACTGGGCCTGGGGCGGCAGGAGGATCCCCATGGATTCTGCACACAGAGGGTCCCCACCCAGCTCAGAGAGTCAGCACAGCCCGGGTTGGGCACCCTCGCGCACCAGGCACTGTGCTAGGGAACACAAGGGTGAACAAGACAGACAGACAGACAGACAGGCGGAAGCCTGAGCTCAGATACCAGTGGGGAAGCAGCTCACTGAGGGTGCAGGTGGGCGAACGAGGTGCTGAGGGCCATGGAAGGACCGGGCAGCATTTAAATATTTTATTTATGGTTGTGCTGGGTCTTCACTGCTGCTCGCGGGCTTTCTCTACTTGAGGTGAGTGGGGGCTACTCTTCATTGTGGAATGAGGGCTTCTCCTTGCCAGTGGCTTCTCTTATTGCAGAGCATGGGCTCCAGAACACAGGCTCAGTAGTTGTGGTACAAGGATGTGGGTGCTCTGTGACGTGTGGGATCTTCCTGGACCAGAGATCGAACCCATGTTTCCTGTGTTGGCAAGCAGATTCTTTTCCACTAAGTCATGAGGGAAGCCCCTGGGGCAGCCTTTAAACAGCGGGGCTCAGCTTGGCGGATAGGGGCTGGTCAGCAGCAGATCGGAAGGTGGAATAGGGCAGGGGAATTTCCAGGAGGAAGGAACAGTGCCAAGGCCTCCAGTGAGGGTATTTGAGGAACACACTCGTGCACCCACTCTGTGGTTAGGAAGTTTAACTCAGGAGTCCATCTGCCCGCAGGGTAGATTGGGAGGAAGCAAAGCCCTGTCCTCCTGAAGGTCATGTTCTCACAGGAGGAAACAGTTAACACATAAAGTCATTTCCAATGGCAAGAAGAGCCTGGAAGAGAATAGACCAGGGTGTGGGCACCAAAGATGACACCCTCTAGGGAGGATGGAGGGGACTAAAGCCGAGAGCAAGCTCTAGAGCCTGCCTCCTTCTGGTCACACTGGCCTCTGTGGCCTCCTGGGCCTAAGGTTATTACTAGCATTGCCACCATGATCCCCCAGAAGCTGAGGACAACACATTCTGCCTCTCAGCCTGAGACTTCCAGATATGTTAGAGACACGCCCCCCGCCCTCCTCCCAGGGACCCAGAACTAGGGTGCGCAGGGATGGAGCGGGGAACGAGTGAGGCAGCCACCCCCAGCCCCTCCAGGAAGGAGCTCGTGGAACCCAGGCGTCAGGCTGCCCAGTTCGCTCTGTGATGACAAGGGCCCTTTGTGCCCCCCTCCCCCGGGGGCAGGGAGGAGCTGGGCCCTGGAGGCAGGCGGCCCCTGGCACCCGGGGGGAGGGGAGGGGCTGGCGAGTGGGGGCCTAGACCCTGGGAGGCCAGGGGACTGCGAGCAGGGCCGGCGGAGCAGAGGGTGCAGAAGCAAGAGCATCAAGTGAGTACTGCAGCTGAGAGGGCTGGGGACGGGGAGGAGAGCCGAGGACCTGGGTTGAGAGCACGGGGCAGGGTCACCCAGGGCGCATGCAACGCAGGGCGTTCTGGGCCATGGATGGTGGCTGTGAGCTGCCACTAATTTAGGATGGGGGAGGGTGCTGCTCAGGACCGCGCTGGGCGTGGGCTGGGATCATGGCACGGACACTGACTGGGCTTTGGGAGCAAACCACAGAGAGAGAGAGAATGAGGCACCCTCCTTGGGACCCCTCCAGTGGAGATTCTGCCCTGGGGCTCCTAGGTTTGTGGCAGTTGGGGTGGAAGTGGTCCAGGGCCAGGAGAAGACCGAAAGGATGCCCAGGTAATCACAGGTCTGTATCCTGCTATCTGGGAGGGGATGGGGAGGGGGGGTTGAGTGGGCAAGTTCCAGCACTGAGCACATGACAGGGGTGCACCTCTCTGAGTGAGCCTTAATCCACGTCAGTGTTTCTCGATCTTTTTTTTAACATCTCACTAAGGAAACCTTTCAGACTTGCTTTTCCTAAACCCACTTCCTCCATGAAATCTTAAGATAATGGATGGACTGTTTGTGTTTATGTACCACAGCCCTTTAAAGAGCCACAAACCATCATAATAACTCAGGCTTATCTGGACCCCATCCCCAAGAACCAGTTTTCATCCTTATTCAGAATGCATGGTCTACATGCTTGGTTCATAAGTCTGGGCCCGTGGCCCTCACCTGTGTCTACCCGCCGTACCTCCCTGTGGCAGGTACAAAGACGGCATCTGCCTTGTGTTCTTCGGCATGGGTCTGGGTGGGTCTGGCCACAGCCACACCTCCATGTGTGTGCTGGTCCGAGTGCCTTTGGGAGCATGGCACGCAGTGTGTGTGCCTGATGGCCCTGCCTGTAGCTGTGCAGGGGTGTGGTGGGCAGGAGGGTGAGGTGTATGTGGGTATCTGCTGCACGTGGGTCCCGGTGCCTGTTGGTGTGTGCAGGGTCCTGAGCAAGTGCTGTTGGTGTGAGCCGGCTCCTTCTGGTTTTGTCCAGATCTGTAACATTTTATGCCAGCATGTGTCTGACTACGTGCATCTGTCGGTGGGAAGACAGTGTCAGAGGCCAAAAAAGCAGCCACTTGGAAACTCTGGCTCCAATCCGAGGCGACCCACGGAGCAGCCGGGTGCCAGGGACTCACTAACCCCAGTCCCTGGTCCTTCCTGGCTCCACTCAGAGCCCGGCCAGGCGTTCCCAGCTCTTCTTTCGACCCCACCTACCTCAGAAGCCCCCCAGGACGAGGCGCCCTCACCCTGAGGGAACAGGCCTCTTTTGTAACTGGGCTCTGGCCTCTGGAGGGTGAGGACACCAGGGGCCATCTGTGGGGCGGGAGAGGGCGGCAGGAATTCCCGCGGCATGTTGGGAATGCTGATGCTGTGAAACCCAGTCATTGATGGGGCTGGGTCCCTGCCTGCCACCCCCAGGTCTCAGCCATGGGACAAGTGCTCCCTTGCCCCATTCACACCCCTCGCCTCCCCCCACCCCAAAGCACTGCTGCTCCCCTTTGCTTCCCTGGAGTTATCCATCATGGCTTGCCATGGGAGGTGACCACAGAGTAGCTTTGAGGCTGTGTGGGAGGGTCTCAAACATCCAGAGCCCATGGGCAACAGAGGCTGTGTGGGCAGCCTGGCAACAGCCACTACTCATGGTGGATCCTGTGAACGGGGGTGGGGATGTTCGGGTCCCCACTTCCTTGCACCTGTCTGATTCTTGCTCCAGGTTGGCCGGCTGACAGCTGCAAGTGGGACCAGAAGGCATTCCCAGCTCAGGGAGTCGGAGGTGAGGGGGGAGGGTTCCAACTTCCCTTCCTCCTGGCTTTTCCTGCTTCCTCTTGCTCATCCAAACTTGGCTCTATCCTTACTTTCTGGAGATCCCCAAGGGCATGATGGTGATGAAGATAATTATTAGCACATCACTAACCAT
Source organism: Bubalus bubalis (assembly GCF_019923935.1). Classification (NCBI taxonomy): domain Eukaryota; kingdom Metazoa; phylum Chordata; class Mammalia; order Artiodactyla; family Bovidae; genus Bubalus; species Bubalus bubalis. Next base: position 45,643,949 of record NC_059174.1, read on the forward strand.
GTAGATATCTTCACTGGCTCAATGGATGTGAATCTGAATAGTGAAGAACAGGGAAGCCTAGCGTGCTGCAGTCCATGGGGTTGCAAAGAGTTGGATGTGACTGAGCAACTGAATAACAACAAACACATGGAGAGTCAGGACAGTTTGGTGGTGAAGTCTACAACCCTGGACAGGCAGACAGGGCTTGAATCCTAGCTCTGCTGCTTGCTGGCTGTGTGACCTTGGGCAAGTTACTCAATCTTGCTGGAGCTCAGCTACAAAAACAGGATAATAATTGCACCTACCTCAAATGAATTTGTAGAGTACCACGGGTGGTACATGGTTGATGCCATAGATGTGTCTGTGATCATAAATACTAATAGCAGCAGCAGCTAACATCTGAATGGGCTGCTTCCCAAAATCTTACCAGAAGTCTTACTTTTCACTTCCCTGGGCCTTGAACACTCTCCTCTCCCCTCTCCAGCTCTGCTCACTTGCTGTACAAAATGATATTCCTCACGGCACTGTCTCTATTTTGGATTATGATTTCAGGTAATAATGCATGGGGATCTGGAGGTCTGTGGGTCCTGGCCCCTGAGCAGGCTGGGGTCCCTGGACCCCTCAGGTGGTGGGAGGTGATGGGAGTGGGGGTTGGGGGCACCCAGGCAGAATGTGTCTCTCAGCCTCAGCGGTCCTGCTCACCCACAGCCTCTCGTGGGGGTCAGTGGGGCGCCTGGATGCCATCGTCCATCTCGGCCTTTGAGGGCACGTGCGTCTCCATCCCCTGCCGCTTCAGCTTCCCTGATGAGCTGCGGCCGGCCGTCGTGCATGGCGTTTGGTACTTCAATAGCCCCTATCCGAAAAACTACCCTCCGGTGGTCTTCAAGTCACGCACGCAGGTGGTGCACGAAAGCTTCCAGGGACGCAGCCGCCTCCTGGGGGACCTGGGCCTGCGCAACTGCACCCTCCTGCTCAGCAACCTAAGCCCCGAGCTGGGCGGCAAATACTACTTTCGAGGGGACCTGGGGGGCTACAACCAGTACACCTTCTCCGAGCACAGCGTCCTGGACATCATCAGTGAGTCTCGGGGGGCTGTGCCGGGGGCGGGGACCATGGGAAACAGGAAGCCCTCCCAGTGCCCTTCTGGGAAGGTCTGGTTGGCAGAACCAAGGACTTGCTGGTTTGGCTGGAGGGAGGGGTGCCAAGCCTCTGGCCCACATGACCAGGCAGATGACAGAAAGGGGCAAAGCAGGGCCCCAAGTTGTGTGGTCCTCCCCAGAGGAAAGCAGTGGCTCTTACTCCTCAGAGACACCTGGGAGAAAGGCAGTGGGGCTCGGGGATTGCGGTAAGGCCTCTGCATCCCTGTATTAGCTGGGCTACTGTAGGCAGTTTGCTGAAATTCTCTGGGCCTTGTTATCCTCTTCTGTAAAATGGCGATAAGAACAGCATTTACAGTTCAATAAGGGAATAGTTGTCAAATGCTCAAAATAGTGCCTGGCACATGGAGCCTGGCTCGAGCTAAATGGGGTAGCATGAGAATGCAGGGCCATAGATCTCAGGCAGTCTGAGTTTTTGTTGTTTTGTTTTGTTTTGGGCCATGCCAAGTGGCATGGGGGATCCTAGTTCCCTGACTAGGGATAGAACCCGTATCCCCTGCAGTGGAAGCTTGGAGTCCTAACCACTGAATGGCCAGGAAATTCTCTGAATTTTCAAGGGAAATCAGAACTGTGTATTTTCAGCATAGGCTGCTACTTCAGATATATTTTTTTTAATGTCTTAAGTTTAAGCCAAATAAAATGCAGCTCTGGGCCAGTTTGGGCAGAGTAGGGTCCACTGCCTCATTTCTGAGAGGCCCTGAGAGGCATGGAATCCTTAGATTCAGGTTCCCCATCAGCTCTGAGACCATGTGAGGAGCCAGATTATAGCCCTGATGCAGAAAGAGACCCCGCTCCCAACTCCAAACTGCCACAGACAGACACAGCTCCAGGACACACCACACACATGCACGCACACACACGTGGAAGGTAAAGCAAAGCAAACATGAGAAGGAGAAAAGTTTCTTGAGGAATATAATATATTGTCTGGGGCACAGAGCTTCCCAGGTTGCAAAGTTGGTAGAGAATCTGCTTGTCAATGAAGGAAGATGCAAGAGATTCAGGTTCCATCCCTGGGTTGGGAAGATCTCCTGGGGGAGGAGATGGCAACCCACTCCTGTATTGTTGCCTGGAAAATTCCATGGACAGAGGAGCCTAGTCGGCTACATAGTCCATGGACTTGCAAAGAGTTGAAAGTGACTGAGCATGCGCACATAGGGCACAGATGATGAAGCAAGAGCCACAGGGTTTGAAGCTCAGTTTTATCTGGTACCAGCTGTGGCCTCAGCTTCCTCATCCGTAAAATGAGCAAAATAACATTACCCACCCTCTAGTTTCAGCATGGCTGGAAGGACTGGCAGGCCAAAAACCAGTGAAGTACTCAGAACACTATATTGCTGTTTCCATTATTATTACATCCCTCGTTGGATCTGCAGAGGGCTTCTTGGTGAACAGTACCCAGGAGAAGAGCCGGTTGTGGGGAACTCTGCATCCAAGGGCGGGGAGGGAACCAGGAGCCAGGAATGGAGTCCGACAGCGGCCTGCGGGTGAGGGATGGCTGGTGGGCGACGCTGCTTCCTCACCCTCCATCTCCCGGGCTCATGTAGATACCCCCAACATCGTGGTCCCCCCGGAAGTGATGGCTGGCACAGAAGTGGAGGTCAGCTGCATGGTACCTGACAACTGCCCGGAGCTGCACCCAGAGCTGAGCTGGCTGGGCCACGAGGGGCTCGGTGAGCCGACTGTGCTGGGGCGGCTGCGCGAGGAGGAGGGTACCTGGGTGCAGGTGTCGCTGCTGCACTTTGTGCCCACCAGGGAGACCAACGGCCACCGGCTGGGCTGCCAGGCCTCGTTCCCCAACACTACCCTGCAGTTCGAGGGCTACGCCAGCCTGGACATCAAGTGTGAGCCTGGGTGCGGGCCAGGGGCGGGGCGGGGTGGGGTCAGGGTTAGGGAGGGGGCGGGGTCAGGGCCGGGGGCGGGGAATGAGCGAGCGCCCCCTGAAGTCCTGTGTCCTCCCACCGCACCACAGACCCCCCGGTGATCGTGGAGATAAACTCCACGGTGGAGGCCATCGAGGGCTCCCACGTCAGCCTGTTCTGCGGGGCCGACAGCAACCCGCCGCCGTTGCTGACCTGGATGCGGGATGGCACGGTGCTCCGCGAGGCCGTGGCCGAGAGCCTATCCCTGGAGGTGGACGAAGTGACCCCTGCCGAAGACGGCGTCTACCTCTGCCTGGCTGAGAACACCTACGGCCAGGACAACCGCACCGTAGAGCTCAGCGTCATGTGTGAGTCGCCGCCCTGTGCGCCCCACACACCGGGCACTGGGGAACCAACCTCGCCCAGGGCAGATCTGGGGGGCCGGGGCTGAGGGTAGCGATGGCGGTCAGGTCCATGCCTGCAGTTGCGATGAAGATGGAGAGGAAGTTTCAGGTTAAAGAGTTCTTTCATTCTTGAACACCTACTGGGCATCTATCTCCTGGCTAGGAGGAGATGGAGATAGGAAGAGAGAATCAGAGGTGGTCTCTGCGCACCCAGGAAAGCCTGTTAAATTCAGTTTCCTGGGGGGTAGAGCTGGGCTTGGCCCCAGGAATGTGCATTTTATTATTATAATTTTTTAAAATATGTTTATTTGGCTGTATCATGCGGGCCTAAAATCTCAGGGGCTTCCCAGACGGCTCAATCATAAAAAATCTGCCCACCAATGCAGGAGACATAGGTTTGATCCCTAAGTTGGGAAGATTCCCTGGAGAAGCAAATGGCAACCCACTCCAGTTCCTTCTGGGAGAATCCCACAGACAGAGGAGCCTGGTAGGCTACAGTCCATGGGGTCACAAAGAGTCGGACACGACTGAACACACACAGGTGGGATCTTAGTTCCACAACCAGGGGTCAAACCCATGTCCTTTGCATTGCAAGGTGGATTCTTAACCAGCAGGGAAGCCCTGAAATCTGCATTTTAAAATGAGCCCTATTACAGTTCCAGTGGGAGGGCTGAGGGGAACCCAAGCCTGATCCAGCCCCTGTGGGCACCCTGGAACATTATGGGGCTTCAGGAGGAGGGGGCGGGTCAAACAGGATTCTTGGCTGGGAGCCAAGGAGAGGTCATTCATTCATTCATTCGCTCACAAATATTTATTGAGGCACAGTGCCCAGGACTGGGGATAATAAAAATGGCAGCACCAGGCAGCGTTTGATTTCCTCAGCAGTTTCTGAATGCCCTATGCAAGTGGTCCTTCCCTAGACATCCCCACGGCTGGTTGCCTCCTCCCAGCCCCCTTCTAGTCTCGAGAGAGCCTTCCCTCCACATCCTAGTTAAAGCCATAACTACCCTGACTTCCCATCCCACTTTTATTTTTCTCCAAAGTGCTCCTCCCCATCTTGCCAACTATATACTTGATTTCCTTATACAGCACCTGTCCACATGGACAGAGATCTTCATCTGCCTTGTTCAGGCCAAAGCAGCGCATGTCATAGTCTATTCTCAGTGACCCCCTATGAAGTTGGGAATATTTTTAAGTCTAGTTTCCAGATTTAAAAAATGGGGCCCCGAAGGGTTAAGACATGGGTCCACATACAGCTGGGAAGGGGTACAGCCGGGACTCAGACACAAGCACCGTGTCTGCAGAATCTCTGTAAAGGAGACCGCCAGGCCTGGGGTTACCCGGGCTGTCCTGACATGGTGTGTTCCAGTTGGGGTGTTGAGGGTCACATTTAGGGGTGAGAGTTGGCTGGCAGAAGAGGCCCCCCTGGCTTCTGACCACTGGCCCCCTGTCCTGCCCCCTAGATGCACCCTGGAAGCCGACAGTGAACGGGACAGTGGTGGCCGTGGAGGGCGAGACAGTCTCCATCTTGTGCTCCACACAGAGCAACCCGGATCCTATTCTCACCATCTTCAAGGAGAAGCAGATTCTGGCCACGGTTATCTATGAGAGTGAGCTGCAGCTGGAGCTGCCGGCCGTCACCCCCGAGGACGACGGAGAGTACTGGTGTGTGGCTGAGAACCAGTACGGCCAGAGGGCCACCGCCTTCAACCTGTCTGTGGAGTGTGAGTACCCCCCTCCTCGACCCTCTTCCCCTGATGAGAGCAGGTGGGCTTGATTCCTGCCCACCCACCCCTGTGGCAGAGCTCAATGGGGGACACTCAGCATCCCAACCAAGGGTCAGCTTTGCTCCAGCAGATGGGGGTGGGGAAGCTAAATCCACAGCAAGAAAAGGCCCACCTAAGGGACTTCCCTGGCAATCCAGTGGTTAAGACTCCACACTTCCAATGCAGGGGCATGGATTCAATCCCTGGTTGGGGAACTAAAATCTCACATGCCGTGCAGGTTGGCCAAAAAAAAAAAAAAGTCCCACCTGAGAATATAATATTCCCACACCCTGGGATGGGCTTTTGACCACGGATATTTCTGAATCCTGTGGCCACTGCTTCTCTGAAGTGTAGAAGTGTTAGTCCTTCAGTCATGTCCAACTCTTTGCGACCCCATGGACTGTAGCCCACCAGGCTCCTCTGTCCGTGGGATTTCCCAGGCAAGAATACCAGAGTGGGTTTCCATTCCCTTCTCCAGGGGATTTTCCTGACCCAGTGATCAAACTCGGGTCTCCCACACTGCAGGCAGATTCTTTTCTGTCTGAGCCACCAGGGAAGCATACATGCGTTAACTAAAACAAAAACCGCAACCTCTAACCCTGTGGAGCATCGCTAGGAATCAGGCCCTGCTGGAAGCTCTTGACAGGAACCTACTCTTTCACTTCTTTGACATCCCAGTGAGGGAGATTCTATTACTGTCCCCAGTTTCCAGAGAAGGAAACTGAGGCCCTTAAGGGTTATGTCACTCACCCCAGGTCACCCAGGCAGAACTGAGATTCAGATGCAGGAGTCTGGTTCCACTCTTCTATAATGCCCAAAGCTGACCTCATCCTGTGTTATGACATCAGAATACATTGGTCAAGCCGTTGTTATGTGCACGAGCTGTGTGGTTCAGTGGGAGGTGGGGGATAGGACCGAGAGGACGCCAAGCATGTTAACAGATATAGCACAGCGAGAGAGATGAGACGGGTGCAGATAAAAAGCTAACTGTCTCGGGAATGGAGCTCATTGTTCCACTGCCAACCAGTCCCCTTCCTGACCTCCCTTCTCTGGACAGCACTGGCAACACCCCGCTCCCACCCCAGCCATCATTCAGGTCATAGCTCCGAAGTCATGGTTTCCACTTCCCCTCCTCCAGCACCTCCTTCTGGAATGTCACCTCCATATTTCCATTCTCTCTGCTTCCTCCCCAACCCCAGCCTGGCCTCTGGCACTTGTCTCCAAAGTCACCACTTCCAGACTGACTTATTCCACCTACTGTGGTCCCCACACACAAGTCTGTTAGAAGGTGTTGAGCACAGTCCATACTCAACAGTCTGCAAGTGGCCACAGTCAATTGTTGTTCAGTTGCGAAGTCGAGTCTGACCCTGCAACCCCATGGACTGCAGCACTTCAGGCTTCCCTGTCCTTCACTAACTCCTGGAGTTTGCTCAAGCTCAAGTCCATTGAGTCAATGATGCCATCCAACCATCTCATCCTCTGTTGCCCCCTTCTTCTCCTGCCTTCCATCTTTCCCAGCATCAGGGTCTTTTCCAATGAGTCAGCTCTTCACATCAGGTGACCCAAGTATTGGAGCTTCAGCTTCAGCATCAGTCCTTCCAGTGAATATTCAGGATTGATTTCCTTTAGGATTGACTGATTTGATCTCCTTGCAGTCCAAGGGACTCTCAAGAGTCTTCTCCAGCACCACATTTCCAAAACATCAGTTCTTTGGTGCTCAGCCTTCTTTATGGTCCAACTCTCACATCCATACATGACTACTGGATAAACCATTGCTTTGACTATGGCTTTGTCAGCAAAGTGGAGATAGATTATTCCAGGGCAACGTGATGGCCATCACTGCTCTGCTGACCTTTCATCTTGGGGACATCTTTCCTCCCAGTTTGCTCCCTCCCAGCATCAATATGTGATATGTGTATGGGTTGTGTATACTCTGCATTCTTCATACATGCCCCTCCTTCTTCCTCTTGGTCTTCCCCATTATATCTACTTCCTTAATCAGAGCTTCTTAGGTGTAAGAGCCAGAGAACCCCTCGAGAACCTGATGGAAGCCCCTGAATGTACACACAATTCTACCTCATGTACATTTTCAGTCACAGACCATCCTGTCCCATGGACTGTAGCCCATCAGGCTCATCTGTCCATGGAATTCTCCAGACAAGAATACTGGAGTAGGCCGCCATTTCCTTCTCCAGGGGATCTTCCCAACAGGGTTTGAACCCTGGTCTCCTGCATTTCAGGCAGATTCTCTACCACCTGAGCCACCAGAGAAGCACAATAAGAGTGGCAGCAGCAAACATCGCTGAAGGGCCTACCCTGAGCCAGGACTGCATCCCCAGCACGTGTTATTGTGGTGGCCTCTTTCTTTTCTTTTAATTTTTTTTTTAATTGTTGTAAAAGTCACATAATATAAAACACACTATCTTAACCATATTTAACAGTACAGCTCAGTGGCACTAAGTCCATCCATACTGTTGTGCAACTCTCACCATCACCCATCTCCCCAATTTTTCACCTTACTAAACTGAAGCTCTGTCCCCATTAAACACTAAGTCCCCATCCCCCTCCCTGGTCACCTCTTGAAGCAGCTGCATATTGTCATCATCTCCCTTCACGGAGGAGAAACGGAAGGACAAAATTCCCCAAGGCCATGCAGCTGGGAGGCTGGCCAGTGTCAAGACTCTTCTGGACCCTGTCTGTCCAGTTCATAAACCTCTGGCTGTTTCAGTTCCCCTGAAGTCCCTGGTACCCAAGACTCAAGGCCTTCAATGTGCCAAAGGGGACAAGCAGCTGTGCTCCCACCCCCACCCCTGCTGAGCCCATCGCTGGGCTCCGAGGTCTGGGTCACAGTGCTTGCGCTCTGGGAGTCCAGCCCCAGGTTGCTGGGCAGAGCCATCCCTCAGTCCCCTTTCTGTCCCCAAAGTCTGTGTCTCCTAGTACTGGGGCTTCCATGCTCACTGACAACGGTGGGTGCTCCTGAGGAGGGGGTCCCAGCAGGGGACCTGCAGGGCGCTCACCCTCACTGAGATCTTGTGACGAGCAGGTCCGAGCCCTTTGCACATATTGACCTGTTTCGTTCTCACAACAATGTGACTGGGGGTAGGGATCGCTTGTCACCCCAGTTTGATATGAAGAAGTGGAAGTGTTACTAGTGTCCAGCTCCCGACAGAACTGAATGGACTTGGGTCTGAATCCAAGCTCTGTTTCCGTCTTGCTGTGTGATCCCAGACGAGTGGCTTCACCTTTGCTGAGCTCTGATTCTCTTCTCTGAAAAATGGGTATGACAGTATCTTACACCAAGGAGCCCACGTGCCCTGTAAGTCTTAGACACCCTATTAATTTCCCACTCATCTCCCTGAACTCCTAGCTGGATGGATATCCGCTGCCTTCCTGCTGCCAAGGCATTGCTCACGTGCGCCCTCTGCTGGAATAGTTCTATGTGCATGCGTGCGTGTTCAGTCCCTTTGCTGCTGCTGCTAAGTCGCTTCAGTCGTGTCCGACTCTGTGCGACCCCATAGACGGCAGCCCACCAAGCTCCCCCGTCCCTGGGATTCTCCAGGCAAGAATACTGGAGTGAGTTGCCATTTCCTTCTCCAATGCATGAAAGTGAAAAGTGAAAGTGAAGTCGCTCAGTCGTGCCCGGCTCAGTCGCTTTATCTAATCCTAAATCCCTAGGTGGGATGTTAAGCTTTCTTTTCAATACACTCGTACTCCCACTTCAGAGTGTATTCTCTGTAGCCCCTGGCAAGTCAAGCAACCATTACCCCTGTTTGCACAGAAGAGAAGTCCGTCTTGCAGGTCCAGGAAGCTGGGTGGCCTGGTTCGGGCCACCAGCCAGTAGATGGCAGAGCTGGAATTCAAGCCAAAGCTGTCTCACGCCCCAAACCTCCCATCTTTTGTGAGACCTGGGGTTTGTCTAGTATCAGTCAGGGCTTCACAGGTCTCGGGGCTGCCGGCAACTCTGCAAAGATGCTGAGCACACCGCAAGGTGTCAGCATTCCCGCAGCCCTGCCACAGCTGTACTGGCGGTACAGTCTAGAATGAAAAGGTTTTTACTTTTTAAAATAATCACTGTCAGTTCAGGATGGTCATTACTAATTTACTCTGTGGTGTTTTAATTCGTTAATACTATAGTAAGCATCGGGCTTCCCTGGTGGCTAAGTGGTAAAGAATCCCCCTGCTAATGCAGGAGACGTAGGTTCAATCCCTGGGTTGGAAAGATCCCCTGGAGAAGGACGTGGCAACCCACTACAATATTCTTGCCTGGGAAATCCCATGGAGGGAGGAGACAGGCAGGCAGGCTATAGTCCATGGGGTCCCAAAAGATTTGGACATGACTTAATAACTAAACAACAACATAGCAAGCATATACATGTCTACCTAAGCAGAATTTGGACTATTTAACTTTTGATTTACTAGACTTAGAGATATGTACCCATTCCAAATGGAATGATCCCTATTGCAAATACCCAAGTCTCATGGCTCCCTGCCCCATCACTGTTACCTGCATATTCTTTTTGGATGGAAATTGAAGGTCAGACTAGAGTGAGCAGAGGTGAGTGCCAAACTCTCAGAAGGAAAGAGAACATAGATTAAAAAGCAACATTCAATGTTCTATTATAATTTCATATTGGGAAATGAAAGGGGAAAAACCATCCCGGTATCACTTCTTTTTTCTTTTTTAATTTAAATTTATCCAGTATCACTTTTGTAATTCAAATGGCAGCAAAGGTCAACAAAATTATCTTGAGTGGAGGGTGGTGTCTGGTGTGTCCTATGAGGGAGGGAGGGTCAGGATGCAGGGTCTCTGGGGAGTGAGTGGGGGCATCTGCAGGATGGCCAGGAGGCGGAGCTGGCTGAACTCAGCCACTCATCCCATGAGTCTTCCCAGAGCTCCTGCCAGGTGAAAGGGATGTTCTGGAAACCTTCCAGTGGTTAAGACTCTGAGCTTCCACTGCAAGGAGCATGGGTTTGATACCTGGTCAGGGGATTAAGTTCCCGCATGCTTCTCAGTGTGGCAAAAAGAAAAAAGAAAAGGATATTCTAACAGTGGGGACAGAGTGGAGACAGAGCAAGTACTTGTCTGGATGGAAATAAGAGAGCAGTCACATCAGTATGTGACCCCAGTAGACGTAAGTGCTGAGGAGCAAACCCGAGTGAATGGTTAGTGCAGCAAGGTGCCGCTTACATGGTGTGGTCAGAGAAAGAGCGTGGTCTGCACAGAAGCTGCCTGGAGTGAGGGTGTGAGCACGGCAGGTGTCAGGGAAGTGCTCAAGGCTGAGGGAGAAACGGAAGACTCTGGGTGTGGGAAAAAGTTCCACGAGTATGAGAAACAGCAAGGAGGCTGGTGTGGCCAGAAGAGAGTGAGCCAGAGTGAAAGCAGAAGATCTGAGTGTGGCCAAGTCCTGCAGGGCCTTGCAGACCAAGGCAAAGTATTGGGGTTTTATTCTAAGTGACGCGGGGAGCAGTTGGAGGGGGTGAGTTTAAGCAGGGAGTGCCGTGATCTGATTTATTTATTTATATTATAATGATCACTTTTAAAGATTTTATTTCAGGTTTTTTTTGTTTAAATTGTATTTATTTTTGGTTGTGCTGGGCTTCAGTTGCTGCATGGGCTTTTCTCTAGTTGCGGTGCCTGGGCTTCTCACGGAGGTGGCTTCTCTTGTTGCAGGACCACAGGCTCTAGGGCGCACAGGCTTCAGTAGCTACAGCACATGAGCTTTGTAGTTGCAGGTCCCGGGCTCTAGAGCACACAGTAGCTGTGGAGCACAGGCTTAGTTGCTCCGTGGCATGCGGGATCTTCCCGGGTGAGGGATCGAACCTGTGTTTCCTGTGTTGGCAGGTGGATTATTTACCATTGAGCCACCAGGGAAGCCCCTCATGTTTTTAAAATATATATTTATTTATTTGGCTGGGCCAGGTCTTAGTTGCAACACTCGAGATCTTCACTGCGGCATGGGAGATGTTTTCGTTGCAGCACATGGGATCTAGCTCCCTAACCAGGGATTGAACCTGGCCCCCTGCACTGTGAGTGCAGGGTCTTAGCCACTGGACCACCAGGGAAGTCTCTATGATCTGATTTATATTATACAAGGTGAGCAGCATTGGAGAGGGCATTAGAGAGAGTGTGGGGCGTCCCTGGTGGCTCAGTGGTAAAGAATCTGCTGGCAATGCAGAAAATGCAGGAGACATAGGTTCAGTCCCTGGGTCGGGAAGATCCCCTGGAGGAGGGCACGGCTACCCACTCCAGGATTCTTGCCTGGAGAATCCCATGGACAGAGGAGCCTGGCGGGCTTCAGTCCACGGGGTTGCAAAGAGTCGGACGTGACTGAAATGACTGAGCAAGCATGCACAAGAGAGAGTGCAGGGGGCACAGGTAGCTCATCTCAGCCCAGAAGCCCCTAAGTCCCCATCTCCAGCCTACCAGGTCTTGGTCTCGCCCCCACAGTCGCTCCTGTGATCCTGTTGGAGTCCCACTGTGCGGCAGCCCATGACACGGTGCAGTGCCTGTGCGTGGTGAAAGCCAACCCAGAGCCCTCCGTGGCCTTCGAGCTGCCCTTGCGCAACGTGACGGTGAACGAGACGGAGCGCGAGTTCGTGTACTCAGAGCGCAGCGGCCTCCTGCTCACCAGCATCCTGACGCTGCGGGGGCAGGCCCAGGCCCCACCCCGGGTCATCTGCACCTCCCACAACCTCTACGGCACCAAGAGCCTGGAGCTGCCCTTCCAGGGAGCCTGTGAGTGATGTGGCCGGGGGCTGGGAGTCAGGAGACAGATGGGACCCCCGTTGGATCTAAGCTCCCCTCGCCGAGGCTGATTATCGGCCACTGAGCGATGGTCCTGCTATGCTGTTGATCAAATGGTCAAGATGCGCTTCCCAGCCAGTTAGGAGAGGCTGCCCCAAGCTTGCTGACACTTCACGGGCCCCTCCAATAGCTCAACTAACCAGTCAGTGCAAGGGTGTGCCTACTGTGTAAACACATTCACTCCCGCCCCTGCCCCAGCCCGTCTCCTAAGAACCCTGGTGTCCTCCTCCCACCAGCAGCCCTGAGGGCGCCTGGGTCTTCTCTTTCCTCAGACCGCCTCATGTGGGCCAAGATCGGGCCTGTGGGAGCTGTGGTGGCCTTTGCCATCCTAATCGCCATCGTGTGCTACATCACCCAGACGCGCAGAAAGTGAGTGGGCTGAGCTGGAGTGTGGTGGGGTGGAAGGGCAGGGGGTGGGTGCAGGAAGCCTCCAGGGACAGGGCAGGGCAGACCAGTTGGAGGCTGGGCGTGGGTAAGAGAGGGCAGGTTCCGCTGTGAGAATTCAGCCGGGTGGAGGACAGTGGACTCTGGCCAACAGGAGCCGCCGTGGTCGGGTCACAGGTGTCGGTGCCTGGACGGGACCCTTCCCACCAGTCATCACGGGTGCCCCACATTCTCTGCTGTCTCCTCCTGCCCCTCCCTTGTGATGTGGAGAGCCAGTACCCTGGCTTGCGGGCACAGCATCAATCACAGTGGGTTCCATAAACTCCAACAACTACACATAGGGATGGGGCCAAACTCCTAAGGTAGAAGGGATTGCAGAGAGAGGAGTAGGGAACCCAAAAGTCGCACTGGGGCTGACATGTCCTGCCCTGCAGAAAGAACGTGACGGAAAGCCCCAGCTTCTCGGGGGGAGACAACCCCCCCGTGGTGTTCAGCAGCGACTTCCGCATCTCCGGGGCGCCGGAGAAATATGAGGTGAGGCCAGAGCCCCGTGGCGCCAAGCTGGCTGGAGATCCTGGGTGCCAGGGACACTGAGGGCCTGGGAGGCTCTGGGTGGAGGGGGAGCTGGCCCCAAAGAAAGGGAGGAAAGATCTGCTGAGACTGGCTCGGCCCTGGGCTGGGACAGGGCGCTCAGGCTGAGGCTGCGAGCGGGGCTGTAGAGTTCGGGGCCCATGAGAAGCCCTGACCCTCCCCGCCTGGGTCTATGACTGCATTTCCTTCTCCAATAGTCCAGAGAGGTCTCTACCCTGGAATGAGCACCCCAGGAGGTAGGTTCCGGGGGACTCAGTGTGCCCACCACTGGGCCCGTGTTGGGCCTTGGGGTTGGCGTGCATGTGTGTGCGTCCCCGTCAGGTGTCCAGGTTGGTCCCCAGTTCAGTGTGGCCTTGCCCAGCAGCCCCTGGCCTTGTCTATTCTGTCCCACTACTGCTCCCGTCTGTATGTCTGTGGCCACTGTCCTGTGTGTGTGTGTGTTTGAAGGAGGGAGGTCAAGGATGGCAGGTGTGATGGGGAAGCTGAAGTTGCACCTGGAGGATGTCCCAGATTGAGGAGGGACCACACCAGACCCAAACCTGCTGAGCCAGGCACTTACAACAACTGGGAAAAGTGGCTTCCCGACCAGGTGGCTTCCATCTAGAAAGGCATTATGGGTTGAATTGGGTGCCCCTCAAATTCCCAGGTTGATGAAGTTTTCTCGGAGACAATGAATTTGTGGGCAGCTTTCAGGCTTAGCAGCGAGGAGGTTGTTTTGTGTAGGGGGCACTGGTGCGGGCAGGGCTCCCAAGGGCGACCCAGGACCATGGGGTCGGCTGGGTGGGTGGTCCTTGAGGAAGGAGGCTCACACATGCTCTAGAGCCATGGGTGTGCCAGCAACCCCAGCATCTGCAGCTGGGAAAGGTGGGACAGGACCGCCTAATGGGTTGGCTCCCTTCATAGAGTGAGAGGCGCCTGGGATCAGAGAGGAGGCTGCTGGGTCTTCGGGGAGAACCCCCGGAGCTGGACCTGAGCTATTCTCACTCGGACCTGGGAAAACGACCCACCAAGGACAGCTATACCCTGACGGAGGAGCTAGCTGAGTATGCTGAAATCCGCGTCAAGTGAGGGAGCTGGGGGCACCCTGTGCGGTCACCCACCCCCTCCAAGACCCTCACTGGCCCCCACTGGCTGTGGGCTCCCTTCCTCCCCAAAGTCGTGGGGGCTGGGGCAGGGAAGGGCCGGGGCAGGTGACGGAGAGCTCTGGGGGCCTGGCCTCCCTCTCCTTCCCAGCTGCCTCACCCCGCCAGCACCCCGCCTCCACCTTGTGGCTTCCCTCTAACCTCCTTTAACCTCATCTGTCTGGAGGGGAGCTCTGTCTGTCCATGTTATTTATTGCTACCCCTTGCCTGGTCTCCTGCCCCCACACCTGGCCCCAGGACCTGTACGGAGGGATGTGAAATAAATGCCCTGAAACCAAATACCCACCTAGTTCCTGATGATTTCTGACCCATCCTTGGGAAGCCTGCCACTCACCTCCTTGCCCTCCCCCTGGGTCCTCTGGGATTCTAGCCCGGCACCCAGGCCAGCCATTCTTAAGTTGTTGCTCCTCTGATCTGGCAGCTGTGGGCTGGGTTTGGTCCACGGGAGGTCATGTTTGACTGCTGGGTGATTTCACCTAACAACCCTCATTCCTGCTTGTGCCACAGTCAGAGTGACCAATAGCCCAAGGCTCCCACTTCCATACCACCGTGTCTCACTGACAGAGATGGCGGCTGCTTCTTCAGAAGGAGCCTGGCTCCTGATTTGCCACAGTGCCCACCATGCCCTGTTGTCCCCACCCGGTTGGCTTCACTCACTGACTTTCCCCCGGCCCCCTGTGGGTCCCAGGGGGACCCCGGGTCTCAGTGTTTCCTGAGCCTGTGTCAGCTTGACTGCCATGCCTCACATTTATACTGCATTCTGCAGCTTCAATCTTTCTTTTTAAATGAGGTATTTATTTTGGTTGTGCCATGTCGTTTGTGAGATCTTAGTTTCCCCCACCAGGGATCAAATTCTAGCCCCAGAAGTGAAAGCCCTGCTTCTTAACCACTGGACCACCAGGAAATTCTCAATCTCTCAAACCTCATTTGAATCAAGAAATATCCATCAGGCACCAGCTGTGTATTGAACCCCTTTAGGAAGCTCAGGCTATCCTGGGAAGGGAACCCCCACCTCTTGGTGGACAACCCTGTGAGAACTCTGGGGCTCCGAGAAGCCCCGTGATTTTTCCCAGGGTCTCAGAGCCAGGAAATGGTGTGGCCAGACCCTGGACTCAAGTCTTCTTGAAGTTAAAGAAGGCCAGACTTTCTGGCATGAATTGGTATCAACAACTAACATTTTTGCCGAGTGCTTACTATGTGCCCCATGATTCTACCTGGTTTACATGAATTAATCTCCATCCGCCTTCCCTGACGACTCTGACAATGGTTCTCCAAGTGGGGTCCTGGCACTACCAGCATCAGCCTTACCTGGGCACCTGCCAAAAAGGCAGATTCTCAGGCCATACCCAGGCCTAGCAGCCTGTGTTTTCATGACTCTTCCTGGTGGAGAAGGGCATGGCAACCCATTCCAGTATTCCTGCCTGGAGAATCCATGAACAGAGGAGCCTGGTGAGCTACAATCCACGGAGCTGCAAAGAGTCCGACACGACTGAGTGACTCAGCATGCACATACACGTCTGGTGATTCTCGTGCACTGATATGGAGAATCTGGAGGAGCCGAGGCAACGGGTGACATGACTTCCCTGAGGGCCCCCAGCTGAGGGCTGTGCAGCCCCGACTTGAGCACCCACCTGGGACCTGGCCCTAGAGTCCCACCCCCTCCCCTGCACTGACAATTGTACAGCACTGCCGTTTCAGTGAGAAGCAGCAGGAGCTTGTGAGTATGAAGGTGCCCAAGGGGCAGTAAGAATAGAGCTGCAGGGCTATGGGGGATTCGGGCGATTCCTAAGGAAGGTGGTTGTGCCCTGGCTTTTTTTTTTTGGAGAAGGTGGGGGGTACATCAGAGACCAAAGTCAAGGTCTAGAGGCAGAAATAACTAAACTGTGTTGAGTGGGAAGGGGACAAGGCTACTTTAGCTGGAATGGGTTGTCCCCATGCAGGAGAAAGGCAGAGAGGCAGGTGGTAGCAGGGCGGGACCCCACCCTGAGGCCTGCCCCTTCCTCCCGGTGCTGGCAGTCACTCAGGGAGAAGGACATTAAATAAATGACATCAGACAGAACACCTGGCCACTACACGTGACACCTGCTCCCAAAAGGGAAGGCTAGCGGAGACTAGAACGAAAGGAGACTTAGGGTCTCGGGGTTGGGGAAGTGTCTGTATGGCAGGAATGTCACTCAGGGACACCCTGTGTGAAGTCCCCAAGTGGAAACACGTTTGGCAAAGTTCCAGGAGCTGAACCAAAACCGGAGAGGGTGGCAGAGAACAGCAGGGACTTCAAGGCTGCCCCACTAGACATTTTGACCAGTTCTCCTGTGCATGTGTGGGAACCTGCCCTGACAGACCTGTCCCCTGACAACAGCCTCTGGCTCCAGCAGGTCTGGCTGGGGAGGAATACCCCTAAGGACTTCGCCCTGAGAGGCAGAGCAATGTCAATAATCGGAGCCATCAGAGTAACCCTGTGCTGCCTGAGGTGCAGCCAGAGTGCCACCCGGGTGAGCTGGGTGTCCCGGGGAGCGGTGTGGAGGGACTTTTAGGTGAATAGTCATACTTCACTTAGTCTATGTCCGAGCAAAAGGAAACTAGGTTGCCAAATGTGATTGTTTTTAAATTTTTCAAAAACCTTTTTGCTATACCAGAGTAGAGCCGATTAACAATGTTATGATAGTTTCAGGTGAACAGGAAAGGGACTCAGTCATACATATACATATATCCATTCTCCCCCAAACCCCCTTCCCATACAGCTGCCACGTAACATTGAGCAGAGTCCCATGTGCTATACAGTAGGTCCTTGTTGGTTATCCACTTTGAATACAGCAGTGCGTACATGCCCATCCCCAAAGGGATATTTAGAAATTTGATTTTTTTTTTTTTTTTTGCTAAAAGCTTAGGAAGAAGTAAGTTTAAAAACCAATCAAGTGAATTGATTTCAAGAAACGTACGAAATAACAATACTTCAGGTGGTTCACAGACAGAACAAAAGTCCTAAAGGTCACAGGCAAACCATTAAAGTTTGGGCTACAGTGCTGTGATCTGACACAAAGACCATCTCTTAGGCTTACATTTAGTGATGACACTCAGCTATCACACTCTGCCCAGCGCCTGGACCCCCCAGAATTCACCAGTTCCATCAACACGAGGTTACTGAGCACTTCCTGGTAGGGCTGCTGCACAGACCAAAAGACCCACACTCAGGCTGCTGGGACTGACACCAAATGGAAGAGATAGACAAAGACCAGATAAACGTGTGGTCAGATAGCGAGTGGGCTAAGAAGGAAGCTAAGAGAGATAGAAGGACAGCATGTGCCTGCAAGTTGGCTAATTTAGAAAGCAGTCAACTGAGTAGAGACCGGAAGGAAGGGAGGGAGGGACGGAGGGAGCTCAGTCGATTTCTGGGAAATGAGGGTCCCGGAAAAGTCGAGATCAGGTGCAAATGTCCAGCACAGGAATGTACTTGTGGTGGCCATGGAACAAGAAGGAAACCAACCAGCATGGCTGGAATGTTGTATAGGAGTGAGAAGTTGCCCAAGGGAGCTGGATCACAGCGGGACTCAGACTTTGAGTGAACTGGGGAGCTGCTGGAGACTTACACAAAGAGGAACATTAGGGATGGGTTTTGGTGATCCTGCTGGCAGCTATTTAGACAGTGAGCACAGGGGATCATCAGGCCAGGGGCTCTGGAGGCCATGACTCCTGTCCAAGAGAGAGGGGAAGTGGGTGGTGAGAGGGAAGAGAGTCAGGACCTGTTCTGGAGGGGGCCCTGAGGAGACCGGCTGATACGGAGGGGAAGGAAGAGAGGAGCCCGAGATGCTGACAGCTTTCTTAGGTGCTGGAGAGGCCGAGAGGAGCTAGCTTGGTGGAGAACACAGCACTCAGTATGTTCAAGGACAGGCAAGGCTGACAGGACTCTTCTCTCAGGACACATCAAGCTGAGGAAGAGTTAGCCCCCATGACACAATGACTCAGAGCCAGGGACACAAGCAGGAGAAGAGTTTTGGCCAGGCTGGGCTGCTCTCACAGCTGCACCTGTCAGGAAGGAGGGTCCACTTGGTGAAGGAGGGGCCAGGCACCGGGGCATGTCAACAAGGACTGCTTTGTCCCTCCCCTCCCACCAAACTCCTGGGTCATTCCTGATTGAGAAACGCCATCCTCAAACATCTCTCTTGGACAGGAGTCATGGCCTCCAGAGCCCCTGGCCTGATGATCCTCTGTGCTCACCGTCTACACAGTGGCCAGCAGGGTCTCCCACCCTATCTTGAAAGCTAGTGCCTGGGGCAGGCAGCTCCACATACCCAACGAAGAAAGGGCTCCAGGCTGTGTGCTGGCCACTCTCCTGGGGGTGGGAGGAGGAACCCCACAGCTCTGCTCAGGAGAAGCCACGCCTCCTTCTTTCCCCACCTTCCTCACTCTGCAAAACATGACCCCTAATATAAATTGGACTTCAAAATCAATTTCTTTTTGCTCCGGGAAAGTTTTTTAACAGAATGAAAGGACAAACTATAGGCTAGGAGAAAATAGCTCAAGTCACTTAACCTGACAAAGAACTCATGTCTAGAGTGAGTATATAAAGAACTCTCAACATTCAAAAACACCAAACATCAAACAACTAAAAGATGAGTGAAAAAAAAAGGGGGTGGGGGGCAAAAGGCAAGAAGAGACATTTCACTGAAGATAGTACTTAGATAGAAAATAATCATATAGAAAGATGTTCAACATCATTAACCTTTAGAGAAATTCAAGTTAAGATCACAATGAGCTATCATTCTCATACACCTATTGGACAGCTAAAGTATAAAACAGTGGCAACAACTAATGCTAGAAAGGATGTGTAGTAATTAAAGCATTTATACATTGCTAGTGGGAATATAAAATTGTCCAGCCACTTTGAAAAACAGTCTCAAGACAGTTTCTCAAAAGGTTAAACCTAGAGTTCCAATCTGCCTCTGAAATTCTATTCCTAGGGTATTTACCCAAGAGAAATGAAAACACATCCACCCAAAAATTTGAACACAACTGTTGATAGCTCATTACTCATAAAAACCAAAACATGGGAACAACCCAAATGTCTATCGAGTGATGAATGAATAAAGAAGATACGATATATCCATACAATGAAATACCACTCCTTGACAATGAAAAGAAATGGAGTGCTGTACAGATCCTGCAAAATGATGAACTTAAAAACATTAAGTGAAAGAAGTCAATCACAAAAAGCTACATATTGTATGATTGCATTCCTGTGAAATGACCAGGAAAAGAAAATCTGTAGAGACAGAAAGTAGATTTCGTTGTTGTCTAGGGCTGGGGTGCAAGTGTCAAGAGGAAACAGGGGGTGACTGCTAATGGTGATGAGCATTTTGGGGTGATGAGACGATCTAAAATTGGCTGTGGTGAGGATTTGCACAATGCTGTGACTACACTTAAAACCACTGACGGGTATGCTTTAAGTAGGTGGATTGTATGGGCAATTAGAAAA
This sequence comes from Bubalus bubalis, assembly GCF_019923935.1. Classification (NCBI taxonomy): domain Eukaryota; kingdom Metazoa; phylum Chordata; class Mammalia; order Artiodactyla; family Bovidae; genus Bubalus; species Bubalus bubalis. The sequence continues at coordinate 45,663,509 of NC_059174.1, forward strand.
TGGACAAAAGACCTAAAAAGATACTTTACCAAAGAGGATCCACAAATGGCACAGAAGCCCATGAACAGATGTTCAGCACCACTAGCCATTAGTGAAATGCAAATCAAGACTGTGCAAATCACTGCATACCAATGAAACAACTAAAATTAAAAATAATAATGATAGTAAATGCTGGTGAGGATGCAGTGAAACTGGATCATTCATACATGGCTGGTGGGAATGTAAAATGGTACAGCCACTCTTGAAAAACTAATGAAATAATCCTACCATATGACTTGGCAATTGCACTTCTAGGCATTGATGCCCAATAAATAAAAATTCATGTCCACACCAAAACCTGTACATGGTTGTTCAAAGCAGCTTTATTTGTAATAGCCCCAAATTGGAAATAATCTACATGTGCCTCAATACTAAATGGTTCAACAATTGTGATACATCTATGTGCTACACAGTACAATGTACATAATACATTCCATTGCTACATAGTACTCTGTGGATGTATCACAACTCCCTGGAATACAGCCAACAATTGTGATATATCCAGGAGTACTATGTAGCAAGTACTATGTAGCAAGGGAATGAGGTATGGGACAGACATCAACTTGGAAAATTCTGAAGGGCATTAAACTGAGTTAAAAAAAAACAAACAAAACAGTCCAAGGACTTCCCTGATGGTCCAGCAGTAAGACACTGCACTCCCAATATAAGGAGCCCGGGTTTGATCCCTGGTCAGGGAACTAGATCCCCACATGATGCAACAAAGAGTTACCGTGGTGCAACTAAAGATATCGCATGCCCAAACTAAGACCCAGTGCAGACAAATAAATAAATATTTAAAAAGTCCTAACGGGTGATGTACCATATGACTCCTTTTATGTACTATTATCAAAATGACAAAATGGTAGAGATGGAGAACAGATTACTGGTTAGAGATAGTGGAGGAAAGGGAGGTGGATGTGACTACAAGGGTGATCTTGGCAATAATAGAATAATTCTGTATCTTGTCTGCAATGGTTATGTACATCTAGATATGAGATAAAAAGACTTAGAACCACATACAGGTTGTACTACACCTAATTATGTAAGAAGTAACCATCAGAAGAAGCTCATCACAGGGCACGCCAGACTTTTCTATCTTTGTCACTTCCTCTGAGTCTATAATTATCTCAAAATAAAAAGTTAAAAAAAAAACACCAACCCAGTGATCTCAGCGCGGGACTCCCAGGCCAGGGGACAAGATCTCAATCTTCAACAGGGGACCTACTGGGGATGTATATTCTGGCTCACCAGCCAGGAGTGTCTGCTGGCATAGCTCCAGGCATTGCTGATGGTCACAAGAGGAAATTGGTCAGGGAGTTCAAGGGCATGCCTTGATTTCTAGAGGTCAAGGGCTGCACAGAGGAGGCAGGGCTAAGGAATCAGGATTCCTGAGAACATAGCTCTGGCGCCTTCACATCTTTTCCTCCAAAGAGGTAGGTGGTATCTGTTTTGGGGTGTCACCTGCCCTGAACAATGGGGACGGCAGCACCTTTCTCACAGGGTTAAGTGAGGTCACACACATGCTGCATTCAGCTGCCTATGACATACGACATGTGATGAGCACCTGGTGAACAGACCTGGGTTCAAATCCCAGTCCTGCCACCTGTCAACTGTGAGCTGTCCCTCAGTTTCCCCTCTAAGGATGGTGCAGACATGGGTGGTTCTGACTTCCTGAGTGTGCTGTGAGCTATCAGGAGCATGCAAAGCACTTTGCACGGTGGTGGTCATGAAATGAGCATCACTCTGTAAAAGTGTGCTGTCGTTATTGCTGATAGTCCCTTGTTCTGCCTGACAGGTACTCCATGGTGACATCATGTCACACATACCTCTGGCTGCTCATCTCTAGCTTGATTTTGATAGAGAGGCCCTCTGAGACCAGATCGTGGTTCCCCGCCTGTGCCCCAGAGATGATGTTCCAGGCAGACCAAGCTCTGGGGTGGGAGTGGGGTCTTTGGCTGTGTCCTGCCTGTGAGCTGGGGCTGTCACCTCACCTCCAGGGAACACTGTTGACCAATTATGATACAATGTATTAAGTAAGTAATAGTTACGTAATCACAATAGTAAAAGATATTATCCGTTTTCACAATCCATAGCCGGACAAAAAAAGAAAAGAAAATTACAATCGCAAGCCATAATGGGAACATGATTAACCTAACAGTGTAAGATAATTACAAACTGGAAGTGCATATGTGCATGTTTTCATCTGCTCAGCCAGTCTTTTGACTAGTGCATTTAACCCATTTACATTCAAGGTAATTATCGATATGCATAATCCTATTACCATTTTCTTAATTGTTTTGGGCTTATATTCTATAGGTAGGGCTTTTTATTCTCTTGTTTTCTACCTAGAGAAATTCCTTTAGCATTTGTTGTGAAGTTGTTTGGTAGTGATGAATTCTTTCAACTTTTGCTTGTCTGGAAAGCTTTCAATTTCTCCATCAAATCTGAAGGAGAGTCTTGCTGGGTAGAGTAGTCTTGGTTATAGGTTCTTCCCTTTCATCACTTTAAATGTATCATGCCATTCCCTTTTGGTTTGTGGAGTTTCTGTTGAGAAATCAGCTGATAGCCTGATGGGAGTTCCCTTATATGTTGTTTGTCATTTTTCCCTTGTTGCTTTTAATACTTTATCTCTGGCTTTAATTTTTCTCTCAGTTTGATTACTGTATGCCTCAGTGTGTTCTTCTTTGGGTTTATCCTGCCTGGGACTCTGTACTTCCTCTACTTGGTAGATTATTTCCTTTCCCATGTTAGGGATATTTTCAGTTATTATCTCTTCAAATATTTTCTCAGGTCCTTTCTCTCTCTCTTCTCCTTCTGGGACCCCTATAGTGCAAATGTTCATGCCTTTAATGTTGTCCCAGAGGTCCCTTAGGCTGTCTTCATTTCTTTTCATTCTTTTTTCTATATTCTGTTCTGTGGCAGTGATTTCCACCATTCTGTCCTCCAAGTCATTTATCCATGCTTCTGTCTCAGTTATTCTGCTATGGATTCCTTCTAGTGTTTTATTCATCTGTTTGTTCTTTAACTCTTCTAGGTCTTTGGTAAACAATTCTTACATCTTCTCAATCTTTGCCTCCATTCTTTTTCTTAGATCCTGAATCATATGCACTATCATTATTCTGAATTCTTTTTCTGGAAAGTTGCCTCTCTCCACTTCATTTAGTTGTTTTTCTGGGAGGTTATCTTGTCCCCTCATCTGGGACATAAATTTCTGCATTTTCATGCTGATTAACTTGTAATGTGGTTTTGTTTTAGTTGCTGTGGGATTGTGGTTTTTCTTCCTGCTTCTGTCTGCCCTCTCATGGAGGAGGCTAAGAGGCTTTTATAAGCTTCCTGATGGGAGGGATTGGTGGTGGGGAAAACTGGGTCTTGCTCTGGTGGGCAGGGCCTTGCTCAGTAAAGCTTTAATCCAATTATCTGCTGATAATTGGATTGGGCTCCCTCCCTGGTAGTTTTTGGCCTAAGGTGATCCAGCCCTCAGGTCAAACATCCAACTTACCTTGCATCATCAATAAAGCAGTTCCAGAAAAACATCTACTTCTGCTTTATTGATTACACCAAAGCCTTTGCCTGTGTAGATCACAACAAACTGTGCAGAATTCTTTGAGATGGGAATACCAGGCCACCTGACCTGCCTCCTGATAAATCTGTATGCAGATCAAGAAGCAACAGTTAGAACCAGACATGGAATAACAAAATGGTTCCAAACTGGGAAAGGAGTGCATCAAGGCTGTATATTGTCACCCTGCTTATTTAACTCATATGCAGAGTACATCATGTGAAATGCCGGGCTGGATGAAGCACAAGCTGGAATCAAGATTGCCAGGAGAAACATGAACAAACTCAGATATGCAGATGACATCACCCTTATGGCAGAAAGTGAAGAGGAACTCTTGAGTGAAGAGCCTTTTGATGAAAGTGAAAGAGGAGAGTGAAAAAGCTGGCTTAAAACTCAACATTCGAAAAACCAAGATCATGGCATCCGGTTCCATCACTTCATGACAAATAGATGGGGAAACAATCGAAACAGTGAGAGATTTTATTTTCTTGGGCTCCAAAATCACTGCAGATGGTGACTGCAGCCATGAAATTAAAAGATGCTTGCTCCTTGGAAGAAAAGCTTTGACCAATCTAGACAGCATACTAAAAAGCAGAGATGTTACTTTGCCAACAAAGTTCCATCTAGTCAAAGCTGTGGTTTTTCCAGTAGTCATGTATGGCTGTGAGAGTTGTACTATAAAGAAAGCTGAATGCCTAAGAATTGATGCTTTTGAACTGTGGTGTTGAAGAAGACTCTTGAGAGTCCCTTGGACTGCAAGGATATCCAACCAGTCCATCCTAAGGGAAATCAGTCCTGGGTGTTCATTAGAAGGACTGATGTTTAAGCTGAAACTCCAATACTTTGACCACCTGATGCGAAGAGCTGACTCATTGGAAAAGACTCTGATGCTGGGAAAGATTGAGGGCAGGAAGAGAAGGGGACGACAGAGGATGAAATGGTTGGATGGCATCACTGACTCAATGGACATGAGTTTGGGTAAACTCCGGGAGTTGGTGATGGACAGGGAGGCCTGGCATCCTGCATTTCATGGGGTCGCAAAGAGTGGGACATGACTGAGAGACTGAACTGAACTGAACACCAAAGAATTGATGCTTTTGAACTGTGGTGTTGGAGAAGACTCCTGAGAGTCCCTTGGACTGCAAGGATATCCAACCAGTCCATCCTAAAGGAAATCAGTCCTAAATATTCATTGGAAGGACTGATGCTGAAGCTGAAACTCCAATACTTTGGCCACCTGATGCAAAGAACTGACTCATTGGAAAAGACTCTGATGCTGGGAAAGATTGAAGGCAGAAGGAAAAGGGGACGACAGAGGATGAGATGGTTGGATGGCATCACCGACTCGATGGACATGAGTTTGAGCAAGCTGCGGGAGTTGGTGATGGACAGGGAAGACTGGCGTGCTGCAGTCCATGGGGTCACAAAGAGCTGGACACAATTGAGTGGCTAAACTGACCCAGCCCTGGGGTCCATGGGCTCTATGGTCTAATTAATGGCAAACTCCAAGAGAGTTTACTCTAAAAGGGACCTTCCCAAACACCTGCTGCCAGTCCCCCTGTTCCTGTGGTAAGCCCCTGCCAACTCAACCCACTCCTCCACAGTAGACCTTCCAACACTAGGAGGCGGTTTTCGTTCAGTTTCCTGTGGAGTCACTGCTCCTTTCCTCTGAGTCTTGGTGTTTGCAAGCTTCTATTTGTGCCCTCCAAGACTGAAGTCTCTGTTTCCCCCAGTCCCATGGAAGTCTTGTAATCAAGTCCCACTGGCCTTTAAGGTCAGATCCCTGGGGGTTCCCAGTCCCTTTAATTAGGTCCCCAGGCTGGGAACCCTGACCTGGGGTTCTGAACCTTCAGAACAGTGGGAGAACTTCTTTGGTATTATTGTTCTCCAGTCTGTGGGTCACCCACCTGGGGGATATGGGATTTGATTTAATAGTGATTGTGCCCCTCCTACTGTCTTTCTGTGGCTTCTTCTTTCTTTGGACATGGGGTGTCTTTTTTCAGTAGGTTCAGCATCCTCCTATCGATGGTTGTTCAACAGCTAGTTGTGATTTTGGTGCTCTCGAAGAAGAAAATGAGCGTGTATTCTTCTCCGTCCTCTGGAACTGGAAGCCCAAGAAATCTGGAATTGTACTTTAAATTTCAGTTTCTAAATATTCATTATCAATATAAAGAAATGTGACTAATTTTGTGTTTATCTTGTATTCTGCAACCTTGCTGAATTCACTTATTAATTTTGGAATTTTTTTGTAGGTGCCTTGGGATTTTCTATACAGACCTTTATGTTATCTGTGAATAGATTTTATTTCTCCTTTTCACATCTATATGCTCTTTATTGCTTTTCTTTATCTTCTTATACTGTCTAGAACTTCCAGTACTATAGTGAATAGGAGTAACTGAGAGTGAACATTCTTGCCTGGTTACCAAGCTTAGAAGGAGAGAGTATTAACACTGTTAAGAATTAAGTATGTTTTGTAGGTTAGTTGTAGGTAATCAAGTTGAAAAATTTTTACTTTTAGTTTTCAGAGAGTTTTTATAATAAAAGGGTGATGAATTTTGCCAAATGCTTTTTCTGCAACAATTTATATGATCGGGTGAGTTTTCTTCTTTGTCCCATTAATGTGAGATTACATTGACTGATTTTCAAATATTGAACCAGACTTGCATCCCTGGAATAACCCCTGCCTGGTTATAGTTGTATAATTCTTTTGATATATTGCTGACATCTATCTGCTAACATTTTGTTAAGAACTTTTGCATCCATTTTCATGAAGAATATTGGTCTGTAGTTTTCTTTTTCATACTATCAGTTCAGTTCAGTTGCTCAGTTGTGTCAGGCTCTTTGTGACCCCATGGACTGCAGCACGCCAGTCTTCCCTGTCCATCACCAACTCCCGCAGCTTGTTCAAACTCATGTCCATCGAGTCGGTGATGCCATCCAACCATCTCATCCTCTGTCGTCCCCTTTTCCTTCTGCCTTCAATCTTTCCCAGCATCAGAGTCTTTTCCAATGAGTCAGTTCTTTGCATCAGGTGGCCAAAGTATTGGAGTTTCAGCTTCAGCATCAGTCCTTCCAATGAATATTTAGGACTGATTTCCTTTAGGATGGACTGGTTGGATATCCTTGCAGTCCAAGGGACTCTCAAGAGTCTTCTCCAACACCACAGTTCAAAAGCATCAATTCTTTGGTACTCAGCTTTCTTTATAGTACAACTCTCACAGCCATACATGACTACTGGAAAAACCACAGCTTTGACTAGGTGGAACTTTGTTGGCAAAGTAACGTCTCTGTTTTTTAGTATGCTGTCTAGATTGGTCAAAGCTTTTCTTCCAAGGAGCAAGCATCTTTTAATTTCATGGCTGCAGTCACCATCTGCAGTGATTTTGGAGCCCAAGAAAATAAAATCTCTCACTGTTTCGATTGTTTCCCCATCTATTTGTCATGAAGTGATGGAACCGGATGCCATGATCTTGGTTTTTCGAATGTTGAGTTTTAAGCCAGCTTTTTCACTCTCCTCTTTCACTTTCATCAAAAGGCTCTTCACTCAAGAGTTCCTCTCCACTTTCTGCCATAAGGGTGATGTCATCTGCATATCTGAGTTTGTTCATGTTTCTCCTGGCAATCTTGATTCCAGCTTGTGCTTCATCCAGCCCGGCATTTCACATGATGTACTCTGCATATGAGTTAAATAAGCAGGGTGACAATATACAGCCTTGATGCACTCCTTTCCCAGTTTGGAACCATTTTGTTATTCCATGTCTGGTTCTAACTGTTGCTTCTTGATCTGCATACAGATTTATCAGGAGGCAGGTCAGGTGGCCTGGTATTCCCATCTCAAAGAATTCTGCACAGTTTGTTGTGATCTACACAGGCAAAGGCTTTGGTGTAATCAATAAAGCAGAAGTAGATGTTTTTCTGGAATTCTCTTGCTTTTTCTGTTATCCAGTGGATATTGGCAATTTGATCTCTGGTTCCTCTGCCTTTTCTAAAACCAGCTTGAACATCTGGAAGTTCATGGTTTATGTATTATTGAAGCCTGGCTTGGGGAATGTTGAGCATTGTTTTGCTAGCGTGTGAGATGAGTGCAATTGTGCGGTAGTTCGAACATTCTTTGGCATTTCCCTTCTTTGGGATTGGAATGAAAGCTGACCTTTTCAAGTCCTGTGGAGTCCTCTGGGAGGGTGCCTGGACTCTGTGAGGACCCCACAGAGTCCCGGGAGAGTCTCTGTGTTTTGTATTGTATTTGTCTTTTTTGTTTTGTTTTGGTTTCAGGGTAATACTGACTTCATAGAATGAGTTGGAAAGCATTCTGTCTACCATTTTCTACAAAATAGATTATGTAGAAATTGTGTTAATTCTTCCTTAAATGATGGATAGAATTCTCCAGTAAAACCATATTGACCTGAATGCTCGTTTTGCACTTTTTAAATTACTTTAGTAGTTACAGGGCTATTCAAATTATCTGATTCATATTGATTGGTTGTGGTAGCTTGTACTTTTTGAGGAATTGATCCATTTACTCTAAGTAGATAGAGTTTTTCATGATATTCCCTTATTATCTTTTTGACATCTGCAGGGTATGTAGAAATATTCTCTGTTTCACTTTCGATATTAATAATTTCTCTCTCTTTTTGTCAGTCTTGCTAGAGATCCATCAATTTTATTGATCTTTTCAGTGAACCAGGTATTTTATTTCCACCACAGGACTGGAAAAGGTCAGTTTTCATTTCAATCCCAAAGAAAGGCAATGCCAAAGAATGCTCAAACTACTGCACAATTGCACTCATCTCACACGCTAGTAAAGTAATGCTCAAAATTCTCCAAGCCAGGCTTCAGCAATATGTGAACCGTGAACTTCCTGATGTTCAAGCTGGTTTTAGAAAAGGCAGAGGAACCAGAGATCAAATTGCCAACATCTGCTGGATCATAGAAAAAGAAGAGAGTTCCAGAAAAACATCCATTTCTGCTTTATTGACTATGCCAAAGCCTTTGACTGTGTGGATCACAATAAACTGTGGAAAATTCTTCAAGAGATGGGAATACCAGACCACCTGATCTGCCTCTTGAGAAATTTGTATGCAGGTCAGGAAGCAACAGTTAGAACTGGACATGGAACACCAGACTGGTTCCAAATAGGAAAAGGAGTTCATCAAGGCTGTATATTGTCACCCTGTTTATTTAACTTATATGCAGAGTACATCATGAGAAACGCTGGACTGGAAGAAACACAAGCTGGAATCAAGATTGCCGGGAGAAATATCAATAACCTCAGATATGCAGATGACACCACCCTTAGGGCAGAAAGTGAAGAGGAACTCAAAAGCCTCTTGATGAAAGTGAAAGTGGAGAGTGAAAAAGTTGGCTTAAAGCTCACCATTCAGAAAACGAAGATCATGGCATCCAGTCCCACCACTTCATGGGAAATAGATGGGGAAACAGTGGAAACGCTGTCAGACTTTATTTTTCTGGGCTCCAAAATCACTACAGATGGTGACTGCAGCCATGAAATTAAAAGACGCTTACTCCTTGGAAGGAAAGTTATGACCAACCTAGATAGCATATTCAAAAGCAGAGACATTACTTTGCCAACAAAGGTCCATCTAGTCAAGGCTATGGTTTTTCCAGTGGTCATGTATGGATGTGAGAGTTGAACTGTGAAGAAGGCTGAGCACCGAAGAATTGATGCTTTTGAACTGTGGTGTTGGAGAAGACTCTTGAGAGTCCCTTGGACTGCAAGGAGATCCAACCAGTCCATTCTGAAGGAGATCAGCCCTGGGATTTCTTTGGAAGGAATGATGCTAAAGCTGAAACTCCAGTACTTTGGCCACCTCATGTGAAGAGTTGACTCATTGGAAAGGACTCTGATGCTGGGAGCGATTGGGGGCAAGAGGAGAAGGGGACGACAGAGTATGAGATGGCTGGATGGCATCACTGACTCGATGGACGTGAGTCTGAGTGAACTCCGGGAGTTGGTGATGGACAGGGAGGCCTGGCGTGCTGCGATTCATGGGGTCGCAAAGAGTCGGACACGACTGAGTGACTAATCTGATCTGATCTGATTATTTGTCTGGTTTCAATTTCATTGGTTTCTGCTTTTATATTTATTATCTCTTTCCTTATGCCTGTTTTAGATTTGTTTTGCTCTTATTTGTCTAGTTTCTAGAGATGGAATCTTATGTTATTGATTTGAGGCTTACTTTTATTTTTTGGCTTGCAGGAACTTAATTCCCCAACTAGGAATTAAACCCTGGCTCTTTGCAGTGAAAGTACCAAGTCCTAACCACCGGACTACCAGGAAACTCTCAAGACTTAAAGTGCCATAAATTTCTCCCTTGTGTTTTAGCTGTGTCCCACAAAGTTTGATAGGCTCTATTTTCATTTTCTTTCAGTTCAATGTATTATTAAATTTCCCTTAAGATGTTCCCTTTGACCCATAGGTTATTTAGAAGTGTGCTGTTTGGTTTTCAGGTGTTTGAGGATGCTTCTGTTTTTTATTTCTAGTTTGATTCCATTGTGGTTAAAGCGTATACTGTATGTTATTTCAATTATTTCAGTTTTTTTGAGGCTTGTTTTATGGCCTTAAATTTGGTTGATCTTGGTATACATTCTATGCTCACTTGAAAATAAAGTGTATTTTGTTGTTTTGGGGTGGAGTAGTAGTCGGAGAAGGCAATGGCACCTCACTCCAGTACTCTTGCCTGGAAAATCCCATGGACGGAGGAGCCTGGTAGGCTGCAGTCCATGGGGTCGCTAAGAGTCGGACACGACTGAGCGACTTCACTTTCACTTTTAGCTTTCATGCATTGGAGAAGGAAATGGCAACCCACTCCAGTGTTCTTGCCTGGAGAATCCCAGGGACGGAGAAGCCTGGTGGGCTGCCGTCTATGGGGTGGCACAGAGTCAGACATGACTGAAGCGACTTAGCAGCAGCAGCAGCAGTAGTCTGTGAATGTCAGCTAGATACTGTTTGTTGATGATGTTGTTGGTTGATGGCATTGTCCTTTGCTGTTTTTTGTCTAGTTCTTCTATCAGTTGTTGAGGATGAGTGTTGAACTTTCCAACTATAATTGTGGATTGTCTCTTCCTTCACTTCTATTGGGTTTTGCTTCACACATTCTGTAGCTCTGCTTTTGGTACTTACACATTTAGAGTGCTATGCTTTGGTGGATCAACCCTTTCCTTATTGCATAATATCCTTCTCTGTCTTGGATAATTTTCTTTGTTCTGAAATCTACTATGCTGTTGCTGCTTAGACGGCTTCAGTTGTGTCCAACTCTGTGTGACCCTATGGACTACAACCCACCAGGTTCCTTGGTCCGTGGGATTCTCCAGGCAAGAATACTGGAGTGGGTAGCCATGCCCTCCTCCAGGGAATCTTCCTGACCCAGGCGTTGAGCCTGGGCCTCCTGAATTGCAGGCAGGTTCTTTACCACTGAGCCACCTGTATTATAGCCACTCCTATTTTCTTTTAAAAATTGAGATATAATCAACATATAACATTATGTTAGTTTCAGGCGTATAATGTAATGATTCAATATTTATATCTACTGCAAAACAATCACTACAATAAGTCTGGTTAACATTCATCAGCATAAATAGCTACAATTTTTCTTCTTGTGATGAGAACTTTTAAGATTTACTCTCTTAGCAACTGTCAAATATACAATACAGCAATGGTAACTATAGTCACCATGCTATAACTTACATCCCCAGGATTTATTTATTTATTTTATAACCAGAAGTTTGTAGCTTTAACCCACTTCTACCCCATTTGCCCACCCCCTACTCCCTGCCTCTGGCAACCACCAAACTGTTCTTTGTATCTATGGGTTCATTTTCATTTTTTAAAGATTCCACTTGTAAGTGAGATCATATGGTATTTGTCTTTCTCTGACTTATTTCACTTAGCGTAATTCCCTCCAGTCCCATCCATGTGGTAGCAAATAGCAAGATACTCTTCTTTCATGGCTGAAAAATATTCCTTTGTGTACATATTCTTTATCCACATTTCCATTGATGGACACTTAGGTTGCTTCCATATCTGCAGGGAACATTGGGGTGCCAATATCCTTTCGAGTTAGGATGTGTTTCCTTCAGAGAAATACCAGAAGTTGCTGTCACAGGGAGCCGGGGCCGGGGGCGTGGCCAAGAAGAGTGAAAATAGGTCACTGGCAACTCCACTGTGCTTCCCCTTTCACTCTTAGATGCTGCCGGGGTCCCTGAAGAGAGAAGACACATGAGGAAACAGGTAAAAACTATTTTGTTCTCTTTTGCAATAGACAAGCATGCATGGAGCAGCCGCTGAAAGCTGGCACAATTTCGGGGGCTGGGAGCACAGTGGGGACTCTCTTCCCTTCTCCTGCCAGTGTGACAACAGGTAGTAGTCCCCTGTCTTTGAGCATCTCTCTGGCGAGTCATCTGAGAGCAGGAGGGTGCCCTGCCCTCACGGGGTGCCCAGGAGGGGAGAGCGGACCCAGGGAGGCCAGCTCTGAGGTCCTGTGAGGCTCTACACGGGCTGGCATTGAGCAGAGCACATGTCGGGAGCCTTTGCGCACAGAGCCGACCGTTCCCAGCCTCCCCAGCCATCCCACCTCAGCAGCCTTCCAATCACAGGCCTGGGACCCACTCCTTGTGCCCCAGAGACCGCCTGAAGCTCCGTGGGGATAAGCATATAGCCCTGCTCTGAGAAGCGTCCCTCTCCCACTGGCCTGGCATCCTCCAGTGGGTCCCCAATGAGGGTGTGACTGGTGGCTGCTGGCAGAGGGGCACCCTTGCCCAACCCCCGGAGGCTAGTCTTTGCCATGAGGAATGGACGCTGGCCCTGGCCACGGCCCTTGTGGGAACCCAAAGGGGGCCCAAAGTGCATCCCTCGGAATACTGACCCTGGGACTAAAGTGTGTAAAATAGCTCCCCTGGCTAAAGAAGTTGGGGTCTTGTGCTGTACTCTAAGCTCCATGCTGGGAAATGCACGAGGCATATACAGCTGGTTAAAGGGCCTGAAAAGGTCTATGCTAAAGAATCCCATTTCACATTTTTTAATCCAGCTTTTCTCAAATGGATATGACCTTAAAGACTTTTTTTTGTGTAATGTGATTAACACCTACAGAGCTGTATGGTCCCGGCATGGAGTGTCTACCCCATTCATGCCTGGGGCCAGACCAGCATGACTTCTGGGCCTGGGAATAGGCCCCCTTGTTAGTTTCAGCCAGCAGCCTAGCTTTCCCCACACTGGTCGTGGACACCCAACAGTCCTTAGCTTAAGCCACACAACCGGAGGAGATAAACAGCCGGAGCGGTTGGGGGCAGGGGCGCTGATGTGTGGGAACTGTTGGCTGGGCAGGGAGGGGGTGGGGAGGAGACGAAGGTCTAGGCTGAGACAGGAGACACACTCTGTTGGCCCGTCCTGGTGACCGCCCCCCCGCCCAGGGACAGGCCTGAAGGGTGCAACCATGCAAATTGGGACTTAAATTTAACTCTATGTAAATGTAACTCTGTGTAAAAGTCTAGTGCGTTAGCTGTCCAGCTCATTGTGTGTGTGCACACACACACACAGGCAGTGGTTGCACATGGGTGGCCCTTGGACCACCTCTAGCCCACGGACAGGTTTTGTTTGACCAGCATGGTGTTTATTTGTTTTGTTTTGTTTCAAAGCAAGACAGGAAACTCTGGCTTCTTGCAGCTTTTAAAACAGTAGAAGATAGGGCAGTGCTGGGCCCACGTTCCCACCTGACTGGAACTGAGATGCATGGCCTTTACTCAAGGCCGCTGTCCCCACCTGGTTGATTTGTTTCCTACCGAGCCCAGGGTATGGGGCGGGGGGTGGGGGGGGCCGGTGCTCTGAATGGTCCCTTGGACCACCTTCTTCTGAGTCCTCTCAGATCCATCTAAATGCTCTCCTGGCATCATACTTAATGACTGGCTTTAGACTTGTTGTTGTTGTTTTCCTGGTCTTTAAAATCAGAGTTTGGTCCTGTCTCTTTCCTATGTGAAACCCTTCCCTGGTTACCCCAAGGTAAGCTCCAAGTCACCTAGGGCCTGACATTTGAGGTGCTCAGCAGTTTGGTGCCACTCAAAGCTTGAGAGCTGGCCAGCAAGTTTATAGAAGTTTGGATGGATGATTGATTGGATGGATGGATGGTTGGAAGAAAGGAAGAAGTGCTAGTCCTGCAGGGTGTTGGGCTGATGGGAGAGGAATGGCATATCCTGAAAAGGCCCATGAGCTTCTGGAATTCCCTATCCTGCTGTGCAACCAGTCACTGTTCTCTGGGGATCAGGGAAAAGGGGTTGGCATAGGTGCGCAAGAAGAGCTGTCTGGAAGATGTCAGCGACCAGGTGGCTCAAAGACAAACTCTTCCTGGCCCAGGCTCCTGCCTAGACACAGCACCATGCATCTCCTTGGCCCCTCGCTCCTGCTTCTCGGTAAGGATGGCAGTCTCCGTGGGTCCTTGGGTCTGGGCTGATGGTGGAATCTGGAGGAGGAGGAAAGACAGGGGAAGAGAAGAGTAAATGTGGGGCAGGGTGGGGACAGGCAGTGTGTGTGTGTGTATATATATATGTATATATATATCTGTGTGTGTGTGTGCGTGTGTTTGGGCTTCCAAGGTGGCGTTAGTGGCAAAGAACATGCTTGCCAAGGCAGAAGACATGAGTCACGGGTTCGATCCCTGGGTTGAAAGATCCCCTGGAGGAGGGCATGACAACTCACTCCAGTATTCTTGCCTGGAGGATCCCCATAGACAGAGGAGCCTGGCAGGCTACAGTCCATAGGGTCACAAGGAGTCAGACACGACTGAAGTGACTTAGCACGCATGCACGCACATATCCAGGGGATCTTCCCAACCTAGGGATTGAATCTGGGTCTCCCGCATCGCAGGCAGATTCTTTACCATCTGAGCCACCAGGGAAGCTTATACGTGTATGTGTGTGTGTGTGTGTGTGTGTATACACATACACCTCTCCCTCTCCCTCCCTGTCTCTTCAGGGGAAATTCTTTATTCCTTTGAAAGTTCTCAGTGTCCCTCACTAGTGTTTTCTGTTCATTTTGGTGGGTTCCAGAATACTTGGCTTTCTCTGACTCAGCCTGGAACTTTAAGCATCCTAAGACCCTCTATGCCTGGGATGGAGCTTGCGTCTGGATCCCTTGCACATACAGTTCGGTAAAGGGTAGTGGACACACCCTAGATAACCTGACTGTGTACCACAATTTTACGTTTGACAAGAAGACCAAGCACTACAACGGGACCATCCTCTATAATAAGAGCCTGAAAACCAAGGAGTCTACCCCCCGTCAGGAAAGGGTACAATTCTTGGGAAACAACAGAAACAATTGTACCCTTCTCATCAATCCTGTCAAAGTCGATGACAGCGGCCTTCTGGGGCTGAGGGTGACATCAGGGACTGACAAATGGATGGAATCTCTAGACCTCAACATCTCTGGTAAGGCCCTGAGGATGGGTCCCTTTGTCTCAGCAGGGAGGAAATGGGGAAACATCCGACTCCTGGGACTGATCACAAACTGGGTTGCCTGCAGAGGCCAGACGGGGATGCCAGAGAGTGACCATGGTGGCACAAGGACCCTGTGGTGCCCATGGCAAACTGGAGTGTGGGCGTTCACCCCTCCTTGAGCAGACTGCCTGCCACTCAGCTCCTGTACGTTCTAGAATCTGGCTTCCGGGTTGCCTGATTTTTTCAGAGAACATGGAGATCTGAATTTTCAAGGGAAACCTCCCAGTGTGTTAATGTGAGGGATTAATTCTAATTAGCTCTATGTGGCTATCTGACACACGGATAGAGTATGAACAAAACACAGGTGTGGGGACCCCACTCCAGGCGGCATGCTCACTCAGTTCCATAGCCTGTGGATTCGGTGGGTGGTACTATGCAGCCCTATGTTTGGGGTGAGAGATGCCACAATATGAGGGTGACCCAGCCCCAGGGACAGCGGAGACTGGCTGCACAACAGACCTCTCCACTAAAGGAAAGTAAACACAGAAGGCAAACACCAGGACATGTGACTGAAGTAAGCGTAAACCATAAGACACAGTTCCTAAGGAGGACCAGCTTTCACAAGCCCTTTCAGAGGGTATTTTGGCTGAGCAGAGAAAGGCAGGCCCGGGGAGGGGTGGACGGAGTGACCGGAGATTCCTGATGGGTTACTTGGGGCAGGGTGTCTACAGTGGGTCCATCTCTCAGGCTTCCAGAGTTGTCCCTGCTCTTTTTGTTTTTCTTTTTTTTTAAAACAGTTTTATTGAGATAAGTCTAATACAACTCACCTACGAAAAGTATTTTTTGGTGTATTTATAGACATGTTCAACCATTACCACAGTCAATTTTAGAACATTTACATCACCTAGAACTGCAGTGCCTTCACCTGTCACTCCTGTGATAGCTAATTTGTGTGTAGATATGGCTGGGCTACAGTAGCCTGGAATGTGATCGAACGTTATTTTGGATTCTCTATGAAGATGTTTTTAGATAAGATTAATATTTATTTTATTTATTTTTTAAAATTTATTTGTTTAATTGGAGGATAATTACTTTACAATATTGTGATGGTTTTTGCCACACATCAGTGTAAATCAGTCACAGGTATACAGGTGTCCCCTCCATCCTGAACCCCGCTCCCACCTGCCTCCCCACCCTATCCACCCAGGTTGTACAAAGAGCATTGCTGTGGGTGTCCTGCTTCACACACCAAACACACACTGGTTATCTATTTTACACATGGCAGTGTATATGTTTCAGTGCTACTTTCTCAAATCATCCCACCCTCTCCTTCTCCCACTGAGTCCCTGCTCTTTTGCAGAGAGTGCTCCTCAACCCCACATAGAGCTCCATCAGGAAATCCAGGAGGACCAGGAAGTCACTGTCACCTGCTCACTGAATTTCGCCTGCCATAATTACCAGGTCCATTTGCAGTGGTCCCTGGAGGGGTCTGTGACCACCTCTACTATCCTCTCCCCTGAGATGGTCGCCACCAAGAGCCGCCTTAGTTTCCAGCCCAAGTGGACTCATGATGGCAAGAACCTGACCTGCCAGCTCTGGGACCCCATGAAACAGCGGATACTCTCGGAGAAAACGGTGTTGCTGGAAGTGAAGCGTGAGTCTCCCCGATGCTCCTGTGGGAGGGACGAGGGTCCTGTCCTCTCTTCACCCCCTCAAAGAGGCATGGGAGCTCAGAGAAGGAAGCATGATGGGTCTGTGGGCACCCGCAGATGGGATTGGTCCAGGCAGAGCTTCGGCACCCCCTCTATCTTTCCCATCATCAGCGCTGGTGTTTCAGGGCATGAATTCATGATAGCATCTGCTTCCCAGGTGGCACTTGTGGTAAAGCAGGAGACATAAGAGATGCAGGTTTGATCCCTGGGCCGGGAAGATCTCCTGGGGGAGGGCATGGCAATCCACTCCAGAATTCTTACCTGGAGAATCCCCCTGGACAGAGGGGCCTGACAGGCTACAGTCCGTGGGGTCACAAAGAGTTGGACATGACCAAAGCGACTGAGCATGCACGCATGCCAGTCAAACAGAATAAAATAATTTAATCTATCCTCAAGCCATGACATGATTTGGGGATCACTTGGCTAAGGGTTTTTTGTTCCCCTGGGGGGATGGAGTGAAGAATTTTTTCACATCATTATTGGAGGCTCATTCATTCATTCAATAAATATTTATTGTGAACCTACTAGGCGCTAAGCCGTATTATGGCTGCCAGGCATAGAGCAGTGAGCAAAGTTCTTGCCCACGTGGAACTAGCATTGCAGTGGGGTTAGAGCAAATAGATGATCAGGGGAATACAGAACAAAACTTTAGGTGGTGCTGAGTGTAGTTAAGAAAAAATAGGGACTTCCTTGGTGGTCCAGTGGTTAAGACTCTGCCTTGCAATGCAGGGGGCACAGGCTCCGTTTCTAGTCAGGGAACTAAGATCCCACATGCTGGAGAGCAACTAAACTCATGTGCCAAAACCAGAAAGTCCATGTGCTGCAATTAGAGAGTCCGTGCTCCACAACTGGAGTCTGTGTGCTTCAATGAAAGATCCCACATGATGCAACGATGACCATGTCCTGCAGCTAAGTCCCAACTCAGCCAAATAAATAAATGTTTTAAAAGAGAGAAAGTAAAAGGAAATCAGGGCTAGGACAGAGAGAGTGAGGGGTGGAGGCTTAACTCAAGCTGAGACTCAGTTAAGGAAGGGACTGAGGGGGGCACACAGTATCTTTGTGAGAAGAGCAATCCAGAGAGAGGGAAGAACAAGTCCAAGACCTTGAGGTAGGAACTTGGCATGTCTGCATCAGAGCAAGGGGTCCAGGGGCCCAATGGTAGGAAAGGAAGGCCAAGAGGGACTGGGACACTAGATCTCAGGGGCTGCAGTGAGGGGTTTGGGTTTTTCTCTAAGTGTGGAATCCACCGAACGGCTTCAAGCAGGGGAGTGGCAAGCTCTGATGGACCGTCCTGGGAATGCTGCTGGCTGCTGGCAGAGACCAGAGCTTTGGGGACTGGGCTTGGAGGGAGCAGGGAGATGACTCGGGAGGCTGTGACAGTCCTCTGGTGCTTGAACCAGCCCACCTTTGTTGACAAGGGCAACAAGGAGTGGCTCCAGACTCGCGCCCCACTCTGTGTAGGCTGCTTCTTTATCAGAATAAAAGGGCTGCAACTTCTCAGCACTTAACACCCTCGGAGAATTTCCTACCCCTTCTGCACTGTCCTCTGCTCCTCCAGATGCACCAAAGTTGGAGATCCAGGTCAGCCCCGAAGAAGCCACTGTCACAGAGGGAGAGTCTGTGACCATGAGGTGCCAGGTCATCAGCAGCAACCCGCCGCACTGGAGTGTGTCCTGGTTCAAGGACAGGACAAAACTGAAGGAGCAGGGGACAACACTCGTTCTGCCCGAAGTGACCAGGACGATGAGCGGGCAGTACACGTGCCAGGTCTCCAACGATGTGGGCTCAAGACAGTCAGATGCGGTGGATCTCCAGGTGCACTGTGAGCCTCCCGGGAGCTGCAAAAGGGGCAGGCTGGGAGTCAGCAGGGGCGCCACCCAGGCCTTCAGGAGGGGACCCATAGAGGCCTCTGCTCACCCCACCCCCCGCTTCGGCCCCTTCTTCCAGATGCTCCAGAACCTTCCTGGGTTCAGCTCTCCCCCTCACCAATTAAAGAAGGAGTTACAGTAGAGCTGACTTGTATGTCAGCAGCCAATCCTCCTCCAGCGAATTACACCTGGTACTTCAATGAGCAAGAAATACCTGGAAAGAACGGCAGGACCTTCCAGATCCCTCAAGTCCTCGTCAAGCATGCTGGGAGGTACTCCTGCTTGGCAGAAAATAGTCTTGGGCCTGGATCTGTTGACCGGGAAGCTGACTTGGATGTCCAGTGTGAGTAGTCGCAGAGGGAATAGAAGAGTCCGAGCAGGGACAGCAAGCAGAAACCAGGGGCTCCCGACAGATTAGCTTCTGGGAGGCGGGCGTTGTGCTATAGTTCACAGTCATGTCCTTAGCACCAGAACAGGCCTGGCTTGTGGGAGGTGCTCAGTAGATGTTTGTTGACTGAATGAACGGCAAGCTGCCAGGGTCCCATGAGGGACACAGAGACTTGGCATCGCTATGCAGCGACTGAGTCCCTGGAGAGGTCCTGAAGTTTTTGAGAACTGGGGCAAAATGCCTTGTTACCTCTCTGTCATCTGGCCCTGTTTAGCACCAGTGAGTCTTGTCACTGAGCAGAGCCTGGGACAAAGAGAGTCCCTGTATTTGATCCTTGGACCCTGGGGTGTCATAGTATGGGCCAAATACACTGGATACTCAAATCCTGGAATCTAGACAATGGATATGGTTCACACTAGTGGCAGCAATGTGTTTACCACTTGCCGTGTGGCGCTAATGGCCTCCTCTCACTCCGTCCTCACAATGGTTCCACAAGGTTAGTTACTCACAGGACCCCATTTGACAGATAAGTAAACTGAGGTCTGCAGCCTCCAAGTGGCAGGATCCAGCAGTCTAGCTCCAGAGCTATGCTTCTTCTTTTTTAAATGAATGCCCTTGCTCTATGACCAAGCCTTGACAGCTCCCAGACCCATGCAGAGATCCACAAACAGCAGCCCCTCCTTGCTTAGCACCATATGTATATACTCTGCCCAGAGCTGTTCTCTTAACCACTGCACCATCCTACCTCAAACCACAACCAGGCCAAATGGCCAGGGCAAGAGGGAAGCACAAGCCTTCCCTCAGCTAACTGACAAACTGCATCAATGCAGGGCATGGGGAGAGCAGAGAGGAAGCCAGAAGGAACAGATACTGATATTAGAGGTAGCTATCTTTTCTTCATCCATCTCTCTGGTTTTCTCCCAGATCCCCCCAAGGGGGTCACCACGGTGATTCAAAACCCCACACCGATTCGAGAAGGCGACAGTGTGACCCTGTCCTGCACCTTCAATTCCAGTAACCCCAGAGTTACTCGATATAACTGGAACAGCCCAGGCTCCCAGGACCAGACATCACAGAAGCTGACGATTCAAAAAGTCACCTGGGATGCACAGCCAGTCAAATGCGAAGCCTGTAACCAGTGGTGTTCGTGGTCTCCCTCTGTCAACCTGAACGTCCTCTGTGAGTGCCCCAGGCCCGGGGGAACTGGGGGGTGGCCCAGTTGGGATAATGGGGTTCTAAGAGTAAGGAGCCCGAAGCCTGGACCACAGTTCTCACAGAGAACTGAGGGATGAGAGTCAGGCCTCGGAGCCAAGGGGAGAGGGAGTCTTGGGGACAGAAGGAGGGAAAGGGATGCCAGAGGTCAGCCTGAGGTCCTTGCTCTCCAGATGCCCCCAGGGACGTCAACATTCAGATCAGCCCTCATACAGAGATTCAATCTGAGAAGCAGGTCCTCCTCAAGTGTCAGTACTCAAGTAGCCGTCCTGAGGATGTCCACTTCTTCTGGAAGAAAGATGGAAGCCTTCTGGAGAGAGGGGACACGCTTACCTTTAACAGTATCTCTCCAGAAGATTCGGGAACCTACCACTGCTTGGTCAACAACTCCATAGGACAGACCTCATCTGAGGCCCGTGAGCTCCAAGTGCTGTGTGAGTGGCTGGAGCTGGAGGCGGACAGCAGAGATGGGCAGAGGACCAGTGACCTGAATCCTGACTTTGCTTGTCCTGCAGATGCTCCCAGGAGGCTGCGTGTGTCCATAAGCCCGAAAGACGGGGTGGTGGAGGGGAAGACAGCAGTCCTGACCTGCGAGAGCGACGCCAACCCTCCCACCTCCCACTACGACTGGTTTGATGGGAATAACCAAAACCTCCACCATTACGGTCAGATGCTGAGGTTGGAGCCCGTGAAGCTGCAGCATGCAGGCAGCTACTGGTGCAGGGGGACCAACCGTCTGGGCCAGAGCCAGTCGCCCCCCAGCACCCTCACTGTTTACTGTAAGGCCCCCTCCTTCTTCTCTGGCCCTGGCCACTCCTGGGGCTTCCTCCTTGGCTGTGCTGCTGTGTGTTCAGATCACATCCCTGATCCTGCCCTGCGTTCCCTTCCTCTCCTGCAGGGGACGGGGGTGTGGGGAACCCTGTGCTCAGAGGCCCCCCTGCTCCACACACAGCTCTTCCATCTTCCTTCTGCTCAGTCTCTTCAGACTCCAGGAGGACTCCCTCTCTGCCTGCCCACCTCCTTTCAGACACCCTGAGCTCCTATTGGCTCCCTCTCTCTGCCCCTCCCTCTCTGTCTCACCCTTGAAAGGCTGCTTGTTTCTATCTTTTGATTTTTTTTTTTACCAGTTTTTTTTTTTTTAAAAGACAATGCAAGTACATGGTAAAAAAAAGAAAAGAAAAGAAACAGCATGGAAGGGTAAATAGTGGAAGGACAGTCACTTATCCTTTCTTGCTACCTGAGAACTCTGCCTCCTCTCCGCCCTCAAGGCTTTCACTGTTGGCTGGGTATGTCTCCTTGCAGAAATATTCTGTTTGTGCACAATAGGCCTCTAGAGACTTGTGTCCATACACCCTTCTTTGTTACTTAGACTTTTGAAGAGCTCACACATTGCCTTGAATTTTCCTTTCTTCATGTAATGGGGGCTTCCCTGGTGGCTCAGATGGTAAAGAATCTGCCTGCAATGCTGGGGACCTGGGTTGGATCCCTGGGTCGGAAAGACCCCCGGGAGAAGGGAATGGCAACCCACTCCAGTACTCCTGCCTGGAGAATTCCATGGACAGAGGAGCCTGGTAGGCTATAGTCTGTGGGGTTGCAAAAAGTCAGACACGACTGAGCGGCTAACACTTTCACTTTCCATGTAATAACAGCACTTGGAGATTGTTCTAGATTTGTGCATAAACAGATGTCTGAAGAGTCTGGAAACATAGGGGGAAATATTCACTTATTGTGTTTTTCTCAGATTAGTGATTGGAGCCAGGACTTTAAACTTAGCAGATCCTCAGCATGTAAAGCTGGTGCTAAAGCGAGCCAACCTAAGTGTGTCATTCGGAAGAGTGACCTAACACCACGTTCCCTAGGTCTCTCCTCCGCAGACACCCTGAGACCTGCCTTTTTTCCTCAGGGTGCAATGTTGCAAAACTATGTGCCCAGTGCCCTCCTCAAGGCTGGACACAGTCTCCTGCTCCGGGCACACCCACAAGGAGAACTGTAGGCTAGGTTCCTGCCTGGACTTGCTGAGTTGAAGGACAAGAGATTTTAAGTAAAGCCAAGTGGCCCTTGGGGCTTCCCAGGTGGTGCTAGTGGTAAAGAACCCACCTGCCAATGCAGGAAATGGAAGATCCCTGGGTCAGGAATATCCCCTGGAGGAGGGCATGGCAACCCACTCCAGTATTCTTGCCTGGAGAATCCCATGGACAGAGGAGCCTGGAGGGCTACAGTCCATGGGGTCGCAAAGAGTCAGACACAACTGAAGCAACTTAGCACACGCTCACACGCAAGAGGCCTTTCTGATGAGACAGTATCATTTATGAGGGTCGCATGCTCTTCATGTGCCTGAGTCCATCACAAAGCAGACGCTCCTCTTGAAAACCAATTGCACTTCCCTCCTAATGAGATGTCCAGAGGGCAGGGCTGGCTTCTCCCTCTTGTTCTGAGTCAAGTGCCCGGGGCATGGAGGATTTTCACAGGCTAGAAGGACAGTGGCCTCACAGAGAGAAGCCGAGGATACCTCCCAGGCAAAGGGCGGAGCAGGCCTGCTCCCCGACTGAGGCTGTGCCATCAGCTGACGTACCTCCCTTCTCCATCAGACAGTGCTGCCACCATCAGCAGGCGTGCGGCCTTGGGAGTGGGGTTCTGCCTGGCCATCTTCCTTCTGGCCATCTGGGGAGTCAAGCTTCAGCGGAGGTGAGTGCCTCCCACCACCTGCCTCCTTTGCTTTGCCTCCCCCATTCCAGTGAGTGGGTCCCTGGTCACTCAGCCTTGCAGCCCCCAGCATGCTGGGTCCTCAGGGTGCTCTCCCCAGGCCCTTCGGCCTCCCTGATCACGTCTTTATTTCTCAGTTGGAAGAGGATTCAGAGACAGCAGGGCCTTCAGGAAAGTTCCAGTGGACAGAGCTTCTTTGTGAGGAATTTAAAGGTAGGAGGGCAGAAAGAGGGAATGCAGGGCAGGTCTTGAAGTCAAGAAAGAAGCAAAGTGGAAAATCAACTATGTGTCAATTAAAAAATAAAAAAGAACTTTCCTGGTGGTCCAGTGGTTAAGACTTCGCCTTCCAATGCAGGGCATGTTGGGTTCCAACAGGTAGCTAGGATCCCACATGCCACAGGACCGACAAACGGAAACTTAAGACAAAAGCAATATTGTAACAAATTCAATAAAGGCTTTAAAAAGGACGGTCCACATTAAAAAAAAAATCTTTAAAAAGAAACACAGTGGACATGGGTGATAGACTACTGTGGGGGTGGGTGGGGGAGCTAGGATGGGGAGAGGAGTGATAAGAGCTGAAATTTTGTCTTTCTCTCAGGCTAGAAGGACCCCCCAAGCCGAACGCCCCACCTCCCTGGGGTGCTACAACCCAGTGATGGAAGATGCAGTCAGCTATGCTACCTTGAGCTTTCCTCTTGGCGAGACTGACACACGGAGACTTAGGTACCGGGGGGGCGACACCTGCACCCTGGGAGGGACATGGGGTAGCGCTCCCGTCCCGCCTTCCTCTTTGCTTCATCTTCTCATTCCAGCTCTGTAATGACCCCCTGGAGAATGGTCTAGGGAACTGGATCTATGCCTTCAAGCAGGGGCCAGTCTCCCTCACCAAGGCTGAGGCTTCATGAAACACACACACGAGTTCACTCGGTGGACACCTGAGCTCCTGCTGTGAACACAGGGGGCTGAGAAGCTGGGGGTGCTCTTAGGGGCTAGGGGAGTTGGAAAAAGGAACAAATTGCATGCAAAAGTCTTCACCTGTGGTTATCTATCTGCCTTCCCTCTCAGAGATGCAGGGAGCTCAGAGATGCAGGAAATTCCCCCAAGCAGGGACGACAGGGTCACCTATGCTGTGGTGCAGAACTGTCAAGTGGTAAGAGGGCAGGGCTGTAGGAGGCGGGGGGAGGGGGGACCTGGCCTCGCCCCTGCGTCCCAGAAGGGAAGGACCCGGTGGGCTCTGTGGTGGCAGATGCTGGGCAGGGGGAGGGCTGCCCAGGCCCTGGCATGGTCAGAGCCGGGGCAGGCATCTCCCAGTTAGAGAGGTCAACTGCGGCCAGTTTCCAGACGAGAGGGCTTCGTCTTGGGCCCTTGGGACCCCGGGGTGGGGATAGGGGGAGCCAGGAGGGAAGGGGCAGTGGGAGTGGACAGTGGAAAGCTGCTCACCACACTGTGGCTTCCTCAGGCCGACTATGAGAACGTGACTCCGGAGGTCCTAGACGATGAGGGCATTCATTACTCGGAGCTGGTCCATTTTGGGAATGGGAAGCGGGCAGTGGCCCAGGAAGGAGTGGAATACGTGACCCTCAAGCACTGATGGGCCAAAACCTTCTCAGCTCCTGCTGCTCTGCTGGGGCATTATACACGTGCATGCACGCATGCACAGTTACTTCAGCCCAGCTGGTGCAGAGAACTTTGTATGTGGCCCAGACACAGTGTCCCTTCTTCGCACTGGTAACCCTCCAAAGGGTTCGTTCCTGGTCCTTTCCTCTCAGCGTCTCATCTACATACCTACCTTGAACTGTACAAATCTTCCCCTGCCCCTCCCCAGCCATCTGTCACCTCCTGTGTGTGTGTGGTCTGTTAGTCGCTCAGTCGTGTCCAACTCTTTGTGACCCCATGGACTGTAGCCTGCCAGGCTCCTCTGTCCATGGGATTCTCCGGGCAACAATACTGGAGTGGGTTGCCATGCCCTTCTCCAGGGGATCTTCCCGAACCAGGGATTGAACCTGGGTCTGCTGCATTGCAGGCCAAACCTTTACCGTCTGAGCCACCATCTGCCCCCTCCCAAACCCCATCCCCTAGATGGCCGTGTCCCCGCTGGGATCAGCTGGTCATTATTTTTATTTCTCTCTCATCCCGTTCCTTTGACAAGTGACCCCTGCTCGATAACTGCACTCACTAATATAATGCCTAACTTTTGCCTCCGGGACAAAGCCCAGGAAATGAGGAACATAAACGAGGTAGAGAGAGGCACTGCCCTGGGCCAGTTCCTCCTCTAGGAGGCATTCCACGGAGAGGATTATGCTGCTGTGGCCCCTGTCCTTGGAGGTCTCGGGGTCTGAGATGTACACCGATGTGGATACAAGTGTAAGAGACACAGAGCTGCACAATAAACCTGACTCAGATGTTGCATCAAACAGCCAGTGAGTGATTTCCAGTCTGCAGAGTCTGAGTGGGGACAGGGAGATGGGGCAGGCATCCAAGGGCTTGGGAAGAAGGGAAAGGTCATGATCAAATCACCAGATTGGAGAACCCATCTTCTGGTTGCCAAGAGTCCACTGGCATCACAGAGAGAGTCTAGGTCTCGACTCTTCCACCTGACCAGCCAAGTGAGCTTGGGCAGAGTTCACTGGCTTCTCTAAGCCTCAGTTTCTTCATCTGTTAAAAAGAAGATGCAGGTGGTTCGAGATAGGAAATGAGCTATAATCTTATGTCATATTATAAGAAGGCTAACACAGCAGCCAAAAGTCCCTAAAAATCAAATTCCTATCTGATTTGCATCTCTTGAAGACTGTGAAAAGGGGAAGCCAACTCATTACTCACAGCACTTCTCAAAAAGTGGTCTTGCTGAGTTCTTTCACAACCCACAGCTGCATGGCTTCTCGAAGACCTGGAGGGACCTCTCACCCTTTCTACCTTCGTTTACCCCCACTCGTTTTCTAGTATGTTTCCTGGCCGACTTGCCCTCTGCTTCTCCGTCTGTTCTCTCTCTACCCGTTCCACTTCGGCCAAGGGGCCAAAGCTCATTCTCCTTTGGGGCAGGAAAGTGTGGTTCATCAATCAGCAAGATGCCCAGCAAATTCCTGGCCTGTGATGGGTGTTCTGAAGACATCACCTTCCTTTCCTGCCCCCAACATTCCCCCCTGCCCAACACCAGATGCTCTCTGCAAGGTCGTCCTTGGGATACCCGAGGAGTGGGGTGCTGATTTCCCCATCTAACTTCTTGTCCCTGGTTTGACTTCTTCCTCTTTTTTCTTTCTTTTTTGGCCACACCATGTGGGTTGGGGCATCTCAGTTCTGGGGCCCTCACAGTGAAAGTGCTGAGTCTTAACCATTGGACTTCCAGGGAACTTCTTGGTTCCCTTGGTTTATACCTCTTATGAGCACCATATGCTTTTTTTTAGAGAAGGCTTTGAGGACTGTTGAAATGAGAGGGGAAAGGCTTGGGAACCAGAATCACTGAACCCATTCAACCATTTAACTACTGAACACCTGCCACTACATCCAGCACAGAACCAGTTATCGGGATACCAAAAAAAAAGATAGAGCATGGTCCTAATCTTAGGGGGTCTCTGGTCTAGCTGCCCAGAGGGTTTTAGACGCCCAAGGAGCTGGAGGCAGCCTGAGGAGGCCTGGCACGGGGTTCCCTGGCAACCAGCAGGTGACTTCCATCCTGTCCCCATGCATGGCTGCTGATATCAACCTACTTCATGTCCAATTGCCCAAGAGACGTAGCTGTCATCAGTGAGACGTGCACAGCAGAGACTGGGCAGCCCTGGGCCCAGAACACATGCAAGCCCCGCATCCAGCCCCAGACCTCACCGTCCTCCTCCAGACAATAGACCATTCATACGACTCAGTGAGTCCCTGCTGTGTATGCAACCAGCAGTGGACAGAGCAGACAGAAAGCTTCACCCTCACTGGCTAACAGTCTAGTAGTTGTTGCTGTTTAGTCGCTAAGCCATGTCTGACTCTTTTGGGACCCCATGAACTATAGCCTGCCAGGCTCCTCTGTCCGTGGGATTCTCCAGGCAAGAATCCTGGAGTGGGTTGCCATTTCCTTCTCCAGGAGATCTTCCTGACCCAGGGATGGAACCTGCATCTCCTGCATTGGCAGGAAGATTCTTTACCACTGAGCCACCAGGGAAGCCGTACATTTTAGCTGAGGAGCTGGCAAATCTGGTGTCTCAGTGTTTCAGGTGCTCAGAATAAACAACACAAAGTGACAGCAGAGGGGCTGGAGCAGAGGCAGGGCCCGTAGGATGCAGGGACCGAACGAGCCTCTGAGGCTGTGATGCTTGGCAGACACCTGGCCTGCCACGCGAGACAGCCAGCAGAGAAGAGCTTGAAGACCCGCAGTCTCCCTTGGCACCCAGCTTTGTTCATCTCCCAAACACTCATCACAACAGCTAAAATGGCACTTTTGTTGATTTTTTCCCCAGCCCTGTCCGTTTCTGAGTATTTCCAAAAGAAAAACCCTAAACAGCAGGTGGTGAGTTCTTCTATATCCCAGGGGAGGTGCTGGATGACATATACAGGACTTGGAAGGGAGGCGGCAGAGAACCTGAGATTTAAAGGGAAATACGACCATTTCTTTGGAGGGAGCTGTGGATCCGCAGAGAATCTCACGCTGCCCGCACTTGAAGTCTGATGGGGAGCATTTCCAGGGAGCCACTTGGAGAAGCTTATTCTGGGTGACATGGAATTAGGGGAGGACATAGTGGCCTGGTGACTGACACACACGCCCAAGAAAGCTGAAGTCCAGAGAGGCCGTATTGTCAGTCTCACACAGGAGAGAGACAGACAGATAGACAGACACCTGCTATGTGTCAGAGAAACAGGACCACAGAGACAGCCTGGGGCCATTTAAATCTCACTTAGGGAGGATGGGGCTTCCCAGGTGGCTCAGTGGGTAAAAGAGCCCATCTGCAATGCAGGAGATGCAGCGAGATGCGAGTTGGATCTCCATGTCAGGAAGTTCCCCTGGAGTAGGGAATGGCAGCCCATTCCAGTATTCTTGCCTGGAGAATCCCATGGACAAAGGAGCCTGGTGGGCTACAGTCCATGGGGTCGCGAAGAGTCGGACACGACTGAAATGACTAAGCAGGCACGTAGGGAGGATGACGCCAACAGGGAGGTGAATGACTGAGTTCCCAAAGGCTGAGAAAGGTAAGCAGCCAGATGAAGGGGCCACCCAGCGTCCCTACAAGTGCCCCCAGGAGGGATCCCCTCTGCCATCAGTGCAGCTCAGAGAGGGGCAGGGCAGACCACTGCCCGGGTACTTCAGTGCCGTCCATCTCAACTTTGCTTGTTCCTGGTCTCTCCTCCTCCTGCTCCTGCCGACACAGGGAGGGTCAGTAACCACTGTCAGAACTTTCTTGGTGATCCAGTGGCTAAGACTCCGTGCTCCCAATGCAGGGGAGCCAGGTTCAAACCCTGGCCAGGGAACTAGATCCCGCATGCTGTAACTAAAATCCAGCACAGCCAAATAAATTTAGAAAAAATAAATATAAATATGAAAAAAGCAACCACGGTCATCAGGTCAGAGGGGAGAGGAGAGGCCTGTTATCAGATACGGGGAGAGTGGAAACTCCAACTAGGCATGATGATCTCATTACCCCACATTACCACCTACTACATGCCAAGTGGAGGTGCTATGGTGACCAGAGGGACTTTTTTAGTCTCTGAGAGTGAGTCTGGCCCTGCCCATGAGCTCATCCAAGAGCAGAGAAGACTTAGCCCCCAGGGCAGGTTTGAACTGTTGGGGGCAGGGTGGAATAAAACTGTGTTCTGATTGTACCTCACCCACCCTGCTCTTTAAAGGTCCTGGCCAGGCACACCTCCCTCCATCCAATGAAAGCCCACACCTCTAACCTCTCCCCTTCCTGTGTTCGCATCACCTTGGACCCTCACCTCCATCTGAGATGGTCCATTAGCTGCTCATCCAGGCTGTGAGTGCTTCGGGCTAATGGCCCTGCCACCCCGCCCTTCCCTCCCTTCCGGCTCACTGCCCATCCTGGCCACCCTCCCTCAGGGGACTCCTGAGCCTCAGACATCTGGCAGCACCAGGAGGTGAGTCCCTCTTCCTATGGCTTCTCTCCCCATAAGAATGATTCCCCATATCCCTGCAAGAATGATTGCCCAGATCCCCAGATGCCTCCGCTCAGGGGGAACCCCTGAAGTCGGCTAAAGTCATTCCCTTACACCGAGGGGGCTTGGCTTACCCCTGGACTCTCCTCAGGCGACCCTCTTCTCCTGCCCATGGCCACAATCTTCACCTTCCCCATACCCCGACTTCTCCTTCCTTCAGCTGGGAGTTGCCACCTGACCCACACTGCCTGCTATAGAGGTGCAGAGCCCTCTCTTTCCAGGGAATTGGGAAAGGGGCATGAACACAGGAGTCTAGATTCCTCTCTTGTGAAAAACATCCTCTTGGGCTTCACTCTGGTTCTGAATTCTCTCCACCCTTTGTTTTCCCAGAGGCTCAAGAATCAGGAAGTCTTGCCTCTCCTGGGACCTGCCCACCTGTGTTCCATCTCCCACCTGTTACCAGCGTTTGTGTGCTCCATTTTAAGGGGGCACGTGGTGGAGAGAAAGCAGAGGGCTGACAGCGAGTGGTCCCTGCTTGAATCCAGGCTTGACTGCTAAAAACCTGCCACCTCCCTCTATGGGGCATCCATCTCTCCACTGATCTCACTAGACAGCTTCTCGCATCCTGAGCAGTGCTGAGACCAGTCTGTGACCCCAGGAGCCCCTGTTCCTCGGTCCCGGGAGATCTGAGATCAGGGAGTGAGTGGGGCGCACGAGGGGCCCCATGGACCTGCCCCCGCAGCTCTCCTTCGCCCTCTATGTGGCTGCCTTCGTGCTGGGCTTTCCACTCAACACCCTGGCCATTGCGGGCGCCGTGTCCCACGCCCGGCTCCGCCTCACCCCCAGCCTGGTCTATGCCCTCCACCTGGGCTGCTCTGATCTCCTGCTGGCGACCTCTCTGCCCCTGAAGGCGGTGGAGGCCCTGGCTGGGGGCGTCTGGTCCCTGCCGGCCCCTCTCTGTCCTGCCTTCGCCCTGGTCCACTTTGCTCCACTCTATGCTGGTGGGGGCTTCCTGGCCGCCCTGAGTGTCGGCCGCTACCTCGGAGCTGCCTTCCCCTTGGGCTACCAAGCTGCCCGGAGGCCGCTCTACTCCTGGGGCGTGTGTGTGGCCATATGGGCCATCGTCCTCTGTCACCTGGGGCTGGTCTTTGGGCTGGAGGCCCCGGGGGGCTGGCTGGACAATTCCACCAGCTCCTTGGGCATCAGCACGCCAGTCAATGGCTCTCCGGTCTGCCTGGAGGCCTGGGACCCAGCATCGGCAGGCCCGGCTCGCTTCAGCCTCTCGCTTCTGCTCTTCTTTCTGCCCCTGGTCATCACGGCCTTCTGCTACGTGGGCTGCCTCCGGGCACTGGCCCGCTCGGGCCTGAGCCACAGACGGAAGCTAAAGGCGGCCTGGGTGGCCGGCGGGGCCCTGCTCACATTGCTGCTCTGCTTAGGACCCTACAACGCCTCCAACGTGGCTGGCTTCCTGCACCCCGACATTGGAGGCCAGTGGCGGCAGCTGGGACTCATCACAGGTGCTTGGAGCGTGGTGCTCAACCCTTTGGTGACCGGCTACTTGGGAGGCCACCCTGGCCGGGGGACAGTCTGTGTGGCAAAAACAAAAACAGGGGCATCCCAGAAATAGTAGCTATTGCTGGGGGGAAAGGAGCAGGGAGCAGGAGAGCCTGGATGCTTCTCCAGGCTCCTGGTGAGGGCCACTCTCAAGGAACAGCGGGGCAGCCTCGCCTGGGAGCATCCCTGGAGCCACTTGTGGGAAGAACTGAGCCTAGAAGAAGACAGGATTGCAGTCGGAGAGAAGGATGGAGGCCTGGAGCCAGATGGCAGCAGGAAGGTAAGCTGCCCCCCGGCACACAGGACTTCCCACCTCCCATGTCTCTCGTCTCCTTGAATCTTGACTGCCCCGACTGCCAGCGAGCCATGTGGAGGAGGAGGAAGGATGTTTGCTTCTAAGCCAGAGGCACTGCCACTCTGATGGTATGCTTGGGGAGATGTTACTCCAAAATCATTTCCTAGGAATGTACATTTAAATCTCTCAAGAAGCAGCAGGAGGCAAGACCATGACACTGTGATACCCCATAGGGCTCACAAGGGGGCAGCATTAGAACTGTGAACTGGAAGCTGGTACCAACAGATGCTTGGGCAGGGGGAAGGGAAAATACTGGCAGCACCAGAAATAGTCGCAAACAAACATACATGACAGTCACCACGTTAAGAGTTTTGCAAGCGTTGTCTCATTTCATCCTCCCACAATCCTTTGATTTAGCCGTGCAGCTGCTGTACAGATGAGCAGGCAGCTCACTGCACAGGGGAGTCAGGCAAAGGGGCAAACGCTGACTGAGTTCTAGACTGCGCTTTGCTCACCAAGCCACGTGCCTGGTGTGGGGCTGCTCCCACCCAGGAGAAGGAGTGACTTACTCTAATTTCAACAAAGACGCTACCCACTTTGTCAGGCAGTGCACGCTCCCTGGTGCAGGGCTGTGCTCTGCAGAGTGCCTCTTCCTAATTTGCACTAAGGAGCTGCATGAGTTTGCCATGGTCCTGGAACCAAGTATGACCATCATCTTCATTTCTCGGGATTAAGAAATTTGCCCAAGGCCTTACAGCAATGGAGCGGTGGACATAAGATATGATGCTTCCAGGAGGTCCCCAAAAGGTCAGGGGACATCTGGAAAACTTAGGGGTATCGGGGTTAATGCCTCTCTTTGTGGTCCCTTTTGTGAAGGTGAGTGGTAACACCCTGAACCCAAGAGAGAGTAGGCAGAGGACAGCGGCCGAGAGAGACACACACATGGGCGTCTGCTCTGAGATGAGGTGTAGGAAGCAGACTTATTCCTCTAATGATGACAAAGATGTGAACACATAGAAGCAAAAAAACTGGTAGCTATGTGCCTGACTTGCACTTGTGGTTTACACAAGTTGTCTTTTCATGCTTAAATGTCTACAAGGGGGAACTTCCCTAATGGTCATCCAGAGGTTAAGACTCTGTGCTTCCACTGCAAGGGGAATGCGTTGGATTCCCTGGTCAAGGAACTAAGATCTTGCATGCTGCATGGTGTGGCCAAGAAAAACAAACGTCTACAAGGGCAAGAATTCTTGTTTCATTTGCTGATATAACCCCAGCAATTAGAAGAGAGCCAAGCACGTAGTAGGCTTGCAGTAAATATTTGCTGAGTGAGTGAATGCTTGTAACAGCCCTCCAAAGACAGTTTTATTACCTCTGTTTATAAAGATGGAGGGCTTTCCTGGTGGCTCAGTGGTAAAGAATCTGCATGCCAATGCAGGAGACGGAGGTACAATCCCTGGGTCGGGAAAACCCCATGAGAGTAGGCAATGGCAACCCACTCCAGTGTTCTTGCCTGGACAATCCCATGGATAGAGCAGCCTGGTGGGCTACAGTCCATGAGATTGCAGAGTTCAACATGACTTAGCGACTAAACAACAGCAATAATAAACAAATATGGAAACAGGCCAGAGAAGTGAAGTCACTGGCCAGAGGCTCCACTGAAGCCAGAAACAAGTTTGCTCTCTGTGCAGTGGGGACACCAGAGAATCTTGGTCAAAGCCTGCACTCCAGCACAGATGACCCCTCCCATAAAGCAACAACTATGCTCCCTCCCAGTGCACCAGAGCACCTGCTTCTGCTGGGCCACCTCTTCTGGTTACTTGTGCCTCTTCCACTTAGGGAAGATTTCAGCTCCTCCCTGCAGCCCTGCAGAGCCCGCCCCCAGCATCCTCTGGTTACCCTCACCCCTTGTGCCATGAACCTGCTCCCAGTGGCCCCAGAAGGCCCACCTGTGCACCCCTATTCCCTGTGCTTGCACCGCTTCCTCTGGGGGCTCTCGGCCTCTGTATTATTTGTGTCTTTATTATTGTCCCCCTACTCAGTTCCTCTCAAGGACACCCCCTTCCACCACATGTAAGCCCCACAACAGCAAAAACTTTGTTTGGTTTTCTGCCCGATTTCTAACAGCTTATTTGAGATAAAATTTACGTATCATAAAATGCACCCATTTCAAGTGTACCATCCTGTGATTTTTAGTACATTTACCAAGGGGTGCAACTATCACTATCAAGCAATCTAGGACATTTTTTGATAAAAATGGAATAACTCTCATGCTCACTTACAGTTAACCCACTTCCACTCTCAGTCCCCAGGCAACCAGTCATCTACTTTCTGTCTCTACAGATTTGCCTACTCTGGGCATTTCATAAAAATGGAAACATACATGGTCTTCTATGTCTGGCTTGTTTCACCCAGCACAATGTTTTTAGGTGCATCCATGTATGCATGGGTATTTCATTCCTTTTTGTTGCCAAATAGTATTCCACTGTCTGGCTATGTCACATGGTTTATCCATTCACTAGCTGATGGACACCAGGTAATGTTTCCACTTTTTGGTTATTATGACTAATATTCTTATGAGCATTTATGAGCAAGTCTCTGTGTGGATATATGTTTTCATTTCTCTTAAGTCAATAGTTAGCGTCAGTCACTCAGCTGTGTCCAACTATTGGTGACCCCATGGACTGTGGCCCACCAGGCTCCTCTGTCCATGGGGATTCTCCAGGCAAGAATACAGGAGTGGGCTGCCATTCCCTTCTCCAGGGGATCTTCCCTACTCAGGGATCAAACCCTCATCTCCTGCTTGGCAGGCGGATTCTTTACCACTGAGCCACCAGGGAAGCCCCTGCTATAGATTATGCAGCCCCCTAAAAGGTAGTTGTTACCATCATTGCCACCAACATTAGTATTACTATCAGCCCAGAGACAAGCCCACCGCAGGAAGTGGGGTGAGGACAACTGACATCTGTTCAGTGCTCACCACACTTAACTTAGCCTTTGACAGGTTATTAACTAACACTTTACACAATAAACCTATGAGACTGGTATTCTGATGATCCTGTTCTATGGATGAGAAAGCAGAGGCACAGAGGGCTTAAGTCACTGGCCCCAAATCACGAAGCTAGCAAGTGACAGGGCTAGCATTGAACCCCCGCCTGGATCCAGAGCCCAGGCTCTGCATGACTGTGTCACACTTCCTGCCCTTACAAGGCAAACTGGAGGAGTGCCATTCTAGAGGAGCAGATAAAATTCAAGTGGAGGATCAGAGAGAAGACAAAGTCTGCACATCCCCTGTGAGGCCGCCGAGGAGCAAGGCATTCAGGCAGTCGTGGAATTTGCTCCTCATTTTGCATACTGGCCCTGCAGCGCTGCTAACGGAGCTAAAGGCATCTTTTGTGCCGTTGCTCTCCAGCGAGTGACGTCATGGGCACTGCCAGGTTTTTATCACTTCTGCCAGATAATAGCTCACCGGACTTGATCTGGAGGAGCCGGCAAGGTGTTGAGCAGCAGAGCCCTCGGGTTCTCAAAGCAGCAGGTGAGCACGGGGTCCTTAGGGGCTCTGTGGAGGGCACCTTGGTGCTCAGGGAGAGGGAACAGGAGACAGGAGGCGACCAGGAAGAAAGGGACAGGAAAGGGGCAGGAGACCGGGTGTGACCAGGAAGAGAGGCAGGCGGCCCCTGCTGTGGAAAGCGTGAGGGAATGGGGGTGGGGGTGTTCCCGGGTGACAGCTGGGAAGCTGATGGTGTGAGACCTCCACCTGGGCTGCCATCTCTGTCTCTCTCTCTCTCTCTCTCTCTCTCACCAGTGGCCATGACCAACCCAGACCACTCCTTCTTCCTCGGCAATCACTGGCTCTTCTTCTCCGTGTACCTCTTCACCTTCCTCGTGGGGCTCCCCCTCAACCTGATGGCCCTGGTGATCTTCGTGGGCAAGCTGCGGCGCCGCCCGCTGGCCGTGGACGTGCTCTTGCTAAACCTCACCCTCTCGGATCTGGTCCTGTTGCTCTTCCTGCCGTTCCGCATGGTGGAGGCGGCCAGTGCCATGCACTGGTCCCTGCCCTTCGTCTTCTGCCCCTTCTCCAGGTTTCTCTTCTTCACCACCATCTATCTCACATCCCTCTTCCTGGCAGCCGTGAGCATAGAGCGCTTCCTGAGCGTGGCCCACCCGCTTTGGTACAAGACTCGGCCGAGGCCAGGGCAGGCTGGCCTGGTCAGTGGGGCCTGCTGGCTCCTGGCCGCTGCTCACTGCAGCGTGGTCTACGTCATCGAATTCTCGGGGAACTCCTCCCCCAGCCAGGGTATCAACGGGACCTGCTACCTGGAGTTCCGGGAGGATCAGCTGGCCCTTCTCCTGCCCGTCCGGCTAGAGATGGCAATAGTCCTCTTTGGGGTGCCCCTGTTCATCAGCAGCTACTGCTACAGCCGCCTGGTCTGCATACTCGGGAGGGGAGCTAGCCATCGCCGTCGGAAGAGGGTGGCAGGGCTGGCGGCCGCCACATTGCTCAATTTCCTCGTCTGCTTTGGGCCCTACAACATGTCCCACATCGTGGGCTACATCCAGGGTGAAAGCCCCACGTGGAGAAGTTACGTGCTGCTCCTCAGCACCCTGAATTCCTGCGTCGACCCCCTCGTCTACTATTTCTCATCATCTGGGTTCCAAGCCGACTTCCAGGGATTGCTGGTGCGGCTGACTGGGTCCTGGGGCCCTTGGCGGCAGGAGAATGGCGTGACCTCGAAGAAGAGCGAGGGAGAGGGGCCACCTCAGGAGCTGTTCAACATAGAGGCCAGCTAGCGAACTCTAGGTGGGTGCTCTGGAGCTGGTGGCAGGTGGACTGGGCTGCAAGGGGGATCATCCCTGGGGCAGCTCCAAGCTCAAGTCAGGCAGGACCCTGGAGAGGCAGACTGGGGACTGGCAACATCCGGGGCAGAGCAGGCACCCCGCCTTCCTCAGGATGTGCCCACAAAAGCCCAGCTCTTGATCTGACCACACACTGCCCTCCCTTCCCATCCCCTGACATGCCCAGGAAGTGGTCAAGGTGAGGAAGAGCTATGGAGAAAAAAGGAGCTTCCCATGGCAGCAGGCCAGCTCCTGAACTTTGCTGAAGGTAGAAGAGGAGCTAAGAGCAGTGTTCAGGGGCCAAGGGAGCTGCCCAGTGACTTGGGACAGAAGATGGGAAGAATGTCCTTCAGAACTACTGACAAAGCTGGTGGGGGTAGGGACACAGGACTGCAGGTGGGAGGGAGCACCCTGCTGTCACATGCGGATTTTCCAGACAGTTTCCACTGCTCAATAATTTCAGATCTTCAGGGACATTTATGAAAAATGGCAAAGAAACATTACCTAAATAAATTTGGTGGCAAGCAAAAGAGAATTTTTTTTTCTTAACCTGTGTTTTTTTATTTTAATGGTCCATGTGATTGGTATATGTGAGTGTATCTTAGGTGAAATTGATGGACGGAAGGATAAAACACTGAGACTCTGAAAGAAAAGGGATGAACAAGAAGATGCTTAGATGCTGAGAGAGGACTGGAGTTGGAAGAATAAGAACAATAACTAACCTATCTTAAGAGCTTGGCCTGACACTGTCTTCAATCTTCTCAGTCACTGTGAGGCAGGTACTATTACTCTTCCCGTTTTACAGGTGAGAGACTGGGCCCAGAGAAGTGAAGTCTCTTATCTGAGACCCCATAGCCCACAAGCGGTTGAAGCAGGACTGGAAGCTGAAATTAGCTGACTCCAAAACCCAGGTCCCTGAGCCACTCTGCCACTAGCTGTGTGTCATCGGTAAGCAGGCCCCAATCAGACTTCCAGAGTTAGCCAAGGCAGACTGACTGGGACAAATGTAAACAGATCATGAGGAGAAACAGAACTGGATGCAAAGCAGATGGACTATCTGTGATCATACATCCTCTTCCCAGTAAAGAAACCTCCTTGAAAAAAATAAGAGAATTAGTCAGCATGTTGACTTCAGGTTACCGAAAAGACAAATGTGTGTTCTTAAGAGCTATTTTTATCAAACTGTGATCATGTAGTAACTTTTTGTTTTCCAGAGAGGGGTGGGTGATACCTGAGAAAGAGCTGGTCAGGGCCTCCCCCTGGTCCCGCAAAGCAACCAGAGAAATGCTGGCACGGTTGACACTCAGTCAGATTGAGCTCAAAATTATTTATCGTGTCCGTATTGCGTGTAGATGGGTGGGCTCAGAACTTTAGGGATTTCAGTACTACTGTCTTTGTTGTTGCTGTTTAGTTGCTAAGTCGTGTCCCACTCTTTTGAGACCCCATGGACTGTAGCCTGCCAGGCTCCTCTGCCCATGGGATTTCCCAGCAGGAATACTGGAGTGGGTGGCCATTTCCTTCTCTAGGGGATCTTCTGGACTCAGGGATCGAACCCACGCCTCCTGCAGTGGCAGGCCGGTTCTTTACTACTGAGCCACCTGAGAAGCCCTTTACTAATGTCTTTAGCATCTGCTTTCTTCCAGGGTCACTGGGGAATGAGGACTGGCTGTGGGTGGGGGCTGAGTCTCAGGTGAAGGGAGAGAGACATCATCTCTGTGTAGAGATGAAGGTATGAGCTGTCCTTCTGTCCCATGGTTCACCTGTCTGTCCCAAGGCACTCAGGCCTTCATGGACACATGGGTGTACATGCTTCGAAAAGGGCACAAAGGTGACGTGGAATCCTGCAACTCCAGGGGTGGTAGCGAGGACCCAAGTCTGAGGACAAAGAGGAGTTGGAAACCCAGCATTCCAGAGAGAACCGTGGAGAACAGGAAT
Organism: Bubalus bubalis; assembly: GCF_019923935.1. NCBI lineage: Eukaryota > Metazoa > Chordata > Mammalia > Artiodactyla > Bovidae > Bubalus > Bubalus bubalis. Next base: position 45,701,139 of record NC_059174.1, read on the forward strand.
CTGACTCCTCCCTCAGAGTTTACACTGAGGAAGAAGAGGCAGCTTAGCTGGCCGAGCATCACCCAGCACCACCCCCACCCCAGTCTGTATAAACTGAGGGGCGGGGAGGATGAAAAGTCATCAGAGGCTGGGTGGTGGTGAAAGTAGAGTGAAAGTGTTTCCACGTCTCTTGGAGTCGAGGGAGAGGGGTGCTCAGGCAGTAGAGGGTAGGTTTGGGGCTGCTGTTCTGTGCCCTTCAAAGCAGGGGAGAGAGACGTGTGAAGAGATGGCGTGGGCGCATGCGTGTGCGTGACGGCGCATCACGCACTCTCCCCACTCGGCAGAGCCAGCAGGTGTGAGGCTCCGGTGGGTGAGGACATGGCAGGCACAGGGGCGGGGAGGGGGCAGTTCTACTGGTGCTGCAAGAGGTCAAAGACCGAGCTCGGAGAACTCAATTCCAGTTGCAAAAGAGAGCAACTGGGCACCTGATGCACAGCAAGCACCCAAAGCTAGTCAGTATCAGCTGCTGCTGCTAAGTCGCTTCAGTCGTGTCCGACTCTGTGCGACCCCAGAGACGGCAGCCCACCAGGCTCTCCCGTCCCTGGGGTTCTCCAGGCAAGAATACTGGAGTGGGTTGCCATTTCCTTCTCCAATGCATGAAAGCTAAAGCACTGTTTCTCAAACATCTGTACCACTGTTCCCTCAAGGAACCTTTTCTGGGTATTTTCCTCCTACTCAGTACCTTCTCTTCCCTGCCCATGAATTCTTATGATTATTTTTTAGAATTTTTACAATTTATTTGGCTGCCTCAGGTCTCAGATGTGGCACATGGAATCTTTGGTGGGTTGCGTGGCCTCAGCAGTTGTGTGTGGGCTTATTTGCCTCACAGCATGTAGGATCTTAGCTTCCTGATCTGGGTCGAACCCACTTACCCTACCTTACTAGGGGGATTTTATACCACTGGATCACCAGGAAAGTACCCACCACCCCACTGGCATTTTAATACAACAGACATACTCTGTATCTGTCTATGTGTGTAGCCCTTTGGAAGACCATAAACCACTATAAGACTTCTTGGTTCCCCCAGAACTACATTTTCACGTCTTTGGGAACAATTGTTGCCCCTGTGGAGAACGCATGAGCTGGAGCACAGGTCTCATCATTCACAGAGTGAGAAAGCCTGTCTCATGCAACAGCCCAACAAAGTTAGTTTCATTATCTTGCTGGAGCAAAAGAGACCACATACACCTCAGAGGAAGCGTGGGGCATCTCGCAAATGAAGAGACTAGGTTCTTAGAGGTTTGGGATGAGGGTGACCTTTAGGTGATGTTTTGATGACACCATATTTGATAGGCTCAAAACACAGCAGGCCTGGGTGAAAAGAGGTTAATTTCAGGGCTGCGCCAAGAAGCAGACCCAGGGTCTTATTTCTCTGGAAAACACAAAATAAAGATAAAGGTGGAATTTTGTGTCTGAAAATTCATATGACGCTCTGGAGGCTGAAAAGCCAGGCTGCTTCTCTGTGTCACAGGCTCCTGCCCAGTGCCTCTAGGCAGCAGTGGAATGTTCCATTCTCACTGAGGGGATTTCAAACAGCCATGCGTCTGACAGTCTGTGATTTTAATTTTATTTATTTATTTATAATTTTTTTTTTTTTTTTTGCCATGCCACACTGTTTCCTGGATCTTAGTTCCCTGACCAGGGATTGAACCTGGGCCCCAGCAGTGAAAGCACAGAATCCTGACCACTGGACTGCCAGTGAATTCCCAGTCTGTGATTTTAAGAATTAGATTTCTTAGCAGTTAAATTTTGTTAATTAACAAAACAAGTTTTTAAAGGCTTACAAAAGGGAGTCACTGATGGCCATGAGAGTAGGAAACTTTCCTTCCTAGACGGAAAGGTCACTCTCCCCCTACCCCCAGAAAAACCTGGGGCAGTGCAACCCAGAAAGATGAAAGGAAGAGTAGGCTTGACTCATCTCAATCATAGGTTCCGAAGTGTCAGCTAATAGGGGAATGGGAGGAGGCTGGGAGCTTTAAATAGCCAAGTGTGACCAGAAATCTAGGGAAGCCACCGAAGAAGTCATTAGGAAACTGGCAAAGATGGTTCACTGCGGCCTGACTGAAGGCAGCGAGTGGTGAAACCACTGCAGCTCAGACTGTCCATGAACCTGTGTCAGTCAGAGGAGGGCAGAGGGCCAGACAGGGAGCAGGGAGGAAGCTAGGCCTTTTGCTGAGTTGAATACATCACCTGTGACCAGAGCCTGTGGACAGTTTAGCAAGTAGCCTCCCACTGTGTGTCTGTGCCCGGTGGGACCGGGGAAGCTGTGGTGCAAAGCAGGAGAGGTAAGTCTGCTTCACCTGAACCCTGGGATGGGGCAAAAACTAGACCCGATTGTGTTTGGGGGAGCAAGGAGGTGGGAGGCGAAGAACAGATTGGGGAGGGAGAGTAGGAGTAAGAAGCCTGGGAGTCTGCAGAATTAGTTGCAAGAATCACCCAAAAGGAAAAAGCAGAGCAGCAATAAAAAGTAGAAAGTGGCATGGAAGAAGAGTCAGGCCATTGATTCTGGGAGGGAGAATCAGAGGTGGAAGGCAGAGTCTTGGGTGGGGGAACAAATAGAGTGAAATAGTGTGAGAGAGTGCTCAATTTTTACCTTCCTATCTCTGACATGATACCTCAGGTTGGAAAAAAAAAAAAAAGGCCCAAGAAATACAGGTAGTTGTGGCCCCTAAAACTGCAAAGAGAAGTGGGAAACCTTCTGACTTCCCTTTAAGGCCAGTTCTGAAAAACCATATGGAGGGAGATCAAGGCATCAGGATGGTGGTCCATGTTCTGGGAAAAGGATCACATACCAGGAAAAGAATGGGCTAGAAGGAATGAAATCTGATAAACACTGTTGGAAGTGGGAAGGGCCATGGAGTTGACTCCCATGGAGGCGTGGAACTAGGGGAGAGGAAATGTTACAAAACAGGAAGTGGGGTATTAGAAATATTTTTGGATAAGAGTGATTTCACTGAATTCAGACTAGAAGGGTACAGTGAGAGAACTAAATTAATCATCCCCTGTTGCAGATCCCCCAGCCCCAGGGGGTGAATCGCAGTTGAAACTAGTCATGACAATCTTGTTCCCTTTTATGGGTGACTGGTCTCAGGATGGACACATGACCCATTTTGAGCCAAAAAATGGTAAGAAGTCTGCTGAAGGTCTCTGGGAAAGACTTTCCTCCTTATTAAAGGAGGTAGATGTGTGAGGAACAGCCCTCTCCCTTCCTGATTTGGAAGCTTTTATGTGAAGATGTGATGCTTGAAGCTACAGCAGCCATTTGGGGCCTTAAGACCACATACTTGAAGAACAAATGTAATAAGTGGTGGCAGAGAAGAAGGATGGAACAAGCCTGGGTCCTTGCTGAGCTTGTTGAGCTGGGATCACCACCTCCAAACACCCTGTGGTTGACTTGTTATAGGCAAGATATTCTCTAACTTGCAGCCAAATGTATCTTAACTCTAATGGATAAGCCTGTACCCCAAAGCATCCTATATCCTATTGGAACCTATCCAATGACGTCTTCTCTTATTTTAAATTATTTTATAATTCTAGAATTTCTAAACTCTGTTTGCTTTGTAGGAGCTATGAAATCTTAGTGCTTATTCTACCTATTACGAGTGGACTAGGGGAGATTTCTTATGGTTCCAGTCAGTAGCTCTGGCATCAAGATATTGGGATCCCCCTTGTTGAGAAAGGGGCTTTTGAGAGCTGACTAGGGCTGCATGGACCCAGCACTATAAGACAAAGATGGACACTTTCTAAGGTTGAATATCATCTGACTGACAGTCTCAACTGCAAGCTCTCCTCCTTTTATTGATGAAATTTCCCAAGCTTATTATGGGATTTTAAATATATATATATATTGGAGTATAGTTGATATACTAACAATGTTGTGTTGGTTTCTGCTGTACAACAAAGTGAATCAGTTATACATACACATATATCAACTCTTTTGAAAGATTCTTTCCCTATGTAGGTCATTACAAAGTATTAAGTAGAGTTCCCTGTGCTATACAGTAGGTTCTTATTAGTTATCTATTTTTGTATATTTGTTGTTATTGTTTAGTTGCTAAGTCATGTCTGACTCTTTTGCGACCCCATGGACTATAGCCCTCCAGGCTTCATAGTCCATGGGATTTCCCAGGCAAGAATGCCTGAATGGGTTGCTATTTCCTTCTCCAGGGGACCTTCCCAACCAAGGAGAGAACCCATGTCTCCTGCTTGACAGCAGGATTCTTTACCACTGAGCCACCTGGAAAGCCCATTTTATAGTAGTATGTATATGTCAATCCTAATTTCCCAGTTTGTCCCTATCTCTTAATTACAGTAACCATAAGTTTGTTTTCTACATCTGTAACTCTATTTGCTCTGTAGATAAGTGCATTTGCAATTTTTTTTAGATTCCACATATAAGTGATGTCATGCAATATTTTTCCTTCTCTTTCTGACTCACTTCACTCAGTATGACAATCTCTAGGTCTATCCATGTTGCTGCAAAAGGCATTATTTCATTCTTTTCCATGGTTGAGTGATATTCTACTGTGTATATGTGCCACATCATCTTTATCCATTCCTCTGTCAAGGAACATTTAGGTTGCTTCCATATCTTGGCTATTGTAAATAGTGCTACAATGAGTATTGGGGTTCATGTACCCTTTCAAACCATGTTTTTCTCTGGATATATATCCAGGAGTGGGATTGCTGGATTAAATGGTAGCTCTATTTTTAGTTTCTTAAGGAACCTCCACACTGTTCTCCAACATGGAATCTTGGTTGCAGTGAAAACAAGACAGGGTTGAATGAGCAGGGTGGAGATCATGATGGATGCTGCCCTATAGAAGGGTACTTGGCCTTGCGTGTGTTCTTGGAAACAGGTGAGCTATGCAGTCTTTGTGTCCATAAAGTCACCATCACACATACTCTGCCCATATGAAGATGAGGATATGTGTTCCTGAATGCATAATTTACTTGTAATTGATATGCAATCATGGCCTTGCGGTTCACCGATTCCCTTGTCTCCTCCCCCTTTCTAATAATTGTTTTCTAGTGGTTCTCTTTGCTTAGAGCACAACCCTCTCTTCCTAAGCCTCCACTGAAATAACTCCTTGTTTGCTTATCCTTTGGAAAACAATCAGATTATTTGCTGTAAATTAAGAGGTCAGCCAGAAAAAGATGTAAGCAGAAAAGCTCACTGCAGAGTGAACCGAACAAACAGGCCAGCAAGCTCCTGCCGCTGCATGCAGATGGCAAGCCGACCAACCCGGTGAGGAATCGCCCAGCTCTGTGAGACAAGAAACACAGGAGGGCTTCGGAGGCAAGATTTCTGAGGTTATGAGCAGTGGTGTCCTCCCAGCTATTACTCGAGAAGATGAGAGCATCCTGTCCAAACAAAGACTGCATGCAAATATTCAGGGCAACTTTAATTCATAAGAGCCCCAAATTGGATGCAGCCCAGGTGTCCATCAAAAGAGAATGGATTTTAAAACTGTGATGTAGCCATGCAATGGAATACTACTTGGCAGTAAAAAGTAACAAACTGGTCACTTATGTAACAGGATAACCTCTGACTGTGACACTGTGATTTATAATGAATACATATTTGGTCTTCATCCCCATTTCTGGCACTGAATTCTTAAAATCCTTAGAATTTCCTAAGTGATGAGAGCAATAAAGCTATCTTTTGTTATGCTAATAAGGTGACTTTCGAAGGATGAGGGCTGACTGCGTGTGGAACCAACTATGTGATTGGAGGATTGAAACTTTCTGTTCTACCCCTGCTGACCTCCAGGGACTAGAGGGAGGCTGGGGGTTGAATCAGTCACCTATGGCCAAAGATTTAATCAATTATGCCTATGGAAGCCTCCATAAAAACCCAAAGGGATGGACTTTGGAGAGCTTCTGGGTTGGTGAACACATGGAGAGTTGGGCAAAGTGGTGTGCTGGGAGTGGGTGTGGAAGTGACCCACTACCTCTGGGTAGATGGAGTCAGAATTGAGTTGAATTGTAGGACACTCAGCAGGTATTGGGAGAGAGGCTTGGTGGTGCAGAGGAAATGACACCCCAGCTTGAAATTGGTACCAGAACCCCTTTAAGTGACAAAAAACATCAGTGGTTGTCAGGGACTGGGGATGAGACTGGGAGGGGATGTGCTGAGAGGACACCAGAGGGACATTTTATGGTGTTGGAAATGCTCTATAACTTGATTTGGGTGGGAGTTACACAGATCTATCAAAAGTTAGTGAACTCTTTGATTAAAATGACTACTGGGACTTCCTTGGTGCTCCAGTGGTTAGGAATCCACCTTGCAATGCAGGGAACTTAGGTTCAATCCCTGGTTGGGATCTGAGATCTCACATACTGAGGAGTAACTAAGCCTGCACACGGTAACTACTGAGCCAGTGTGCTTCAGACCCAGGGCGCCACAACTAGAGTCCATGGGCTGCAACAAAAGATCCCACATGATGCAACAAAGATGCCATGTGCCACAACTAAGAGCCGATGCAGACAAATAAATAAATGAATATTTTAAAAAATGGCTAATATGCAAATTAAGCTTCAATCAAAAACAGTTGACTAAAAATGGGACACCTCACCTCAGGTGCATTTGATTGGTTGTACATACTATTGTGTGGCTCAGCTGGTTAAGAATCTGCCTGCAATGCAGGAGATCTGGGTTCTACACCTGGGTTGGGAAGGTGCCCTGGAGAAGGGAAAGGCTACCCACTTAAGTATTCTGACCTGGAGAATTCCACAGACTACAGTCCATGGGGTTGCAAAGAGTTGGACACAACTGAGCAACTTTCACTTTCACCATTGTAGAGAAAATCCTCCCAAGTTTCAATAATCCAAGCAAGTCTCTGCTTTTGCTGGACCACTCTGCAGAAATTGGGACAGCTGTGGAACCACCAAAGTTACACAAAAGGGCAGAAACCATGGCCCAAAACAGTGATAAATAGCAACCAGCTCTTGGTACTGGACATCTATAAGGAGTGTTGTTCAGTTGCTCAGTTGTGTCCGATTCTTTGTAACCCCATGGACTGCAGCACTCCAGACTTCCCTGCCCTTCACTATCTCCTGGAGTTTGCCCAAACTCATGTCCATTGAGTTGATGATGCCATCCAACCATCTCATTCTCTCTCCCCCTTCTCCTCCTGCCCTCAATCTTTCCCAACATCAGGGTCTTCCCTAGTGAGTCGCCACCATAGGGAGTAGTAGGGACTATGGCCGAGTGGAGAGTGCACGGCACATCTGAACTCAATTCCTGTTTAGTTATCATGCAGTGCAGTGGGCTCCATGCTGCCATACCTTCCAATTTTTCAAGTTGGAAATACAGCTATTTAAATTGCTGTTTTGAGGGCTTCCCTGGTGGTCCAGTGGTTAAGATCCACCTTGTAATGCAGGAGATATGGGTTCGATTCCTGGTTGGGGAATTAAGATCCCACATGACTTGGAGCAACTAAGTCTGCCCACCACAACTAGAGAGCCTGTGATCCCAAGTGCTGCAATTAAGACCCAACACAGCCAAATTAAAAAAAAAAAAAATTGCTGTTTCTGAAATTTTATATTCTTTTAAGCTGATAACCAATTCAAAATGTGAAAGGATTGTGTGTGGTGAAAACAAAACAGATCTGAGGGTGGTGGCCTGGCTCCTGGGCTTCCAGTCCGTGGCCTCTGCTGCAGAGAATGTTGGGGATGGACGGGTAGGGAGGAAAGCAGGAGGAAGCTCCGCTCAGAGAGAATTTTGCCTAGATCTGAGGGCAGAACGCCACAAAGACCACCACTGACTTCCTAAAATCATTCTCACCAGCCCCTCGTTCTCATTTAGAAGTTCCTGTTCACACCACCAGCCCTTCTCCCAGGGAAGGCCCCTGGAGGACACAGTCAGGCAGAGGAGATGCGATCCTAATACCCCACCATCCCCAGATCCCTCCATCTCGACCCTGGCTCCTCTTCCTGCCCTCACTCTCCCGAAAACATTGTTCTGGAAGGCTCTCACCTTTTGCCCTTGTTCTATAGCCTCTCCCCAGGTGTTCTAGTTCATCACCGTGTTAATCATCGCTGACTCCCAAATCTCCAGCCCCAGACTCCTGTGTACCCAACTGTGTCCAGGGAGCATCCCCACTTCACAAGTCCAAAACTGTTGGGGGCCAGCGTGAGGCACTCCGCCCGTGGCAAAGGTCATGAGGAAGGAGGCTCAACATACGCAAAGGCGGGATCGAGCCTCAGGAGTCCTCCTGGAAATCCTCAAGCATCTACCCCCATAACCAGAGCCTGCCTACTTTACTACTTTGTGCTCTCACCTACACTTCTGACTTTACGGGGAGCTGTCCCCCACCACCTCTTTCGGAGAAGGAGTTAACTTAGAGCTCCAGTTAATAAAAACTCCTGGGCGTGACAAGAGTGTTTTAACTTACAAACTCTTCTGAAGGTTCTCTAGCCTCCCTGACAGGCTTGTCCGGCCACATGTGATTGCTCACAGCCTCGCAACCATGAGAGGCACGAGATGCTTTAAACCGTCTAAAAACAGGTTCCTTAGAAAAGTTAGAAAACCATTAGTGTAAGTATAGTGGGCTGATTAGAAATTGTATTGGTGAAGGGTTTTTCATTTGTTGAGCCAATGTTTGTTGCTAAGTCTCCACATGCCCTGCCCTTACACACATTAATGAATATATAGAAGAAATAAGTATTAACCTTTGATATTAATCACATTAGACCTTAGGCTAAGTAAATTCTTTCCTTAATTAAAACCCACTACACCCTCACCCTATAGGAATGTAACTTTATCTGGTACCTGCGGAAGGTGGAGTCTTTTTTAAGAATAATCACCCCTGGAGAAATAAGTGTCCTGGTTGACCATTGTCACAAGGAGAGGGTCATAAATCGTCAGCAGGCCCCCTGGCCAGAAGATGATGTCACACCCCTAAGACCTCTGTATACATTCGTATGAAGCACCTGATTTTGATACAAGTCAGGACTGCTGACCCCATGTGACTTTTGCATAACATCTCAGTGTATAAAAGTAGACCATAGAAAATAAAGAATTGGGATCAGTTTCTCGAAATACTGGTCTCCCCATGTCGCTGTCTCTCTCAAACTCTGGCTGAGTCTCCATCTGGAGCGCGGAAGCCACCAAGCTTACTAATTATGCCTGAGCTTCTAAGATCTGACCAGGGAGGCCTCAGTGTCTCCTGTCCTTTGGAAGAACGGAAGGACGCCTGTGGCCTACGTAAGTGGTGCAAACTTGTCTTCAAGTTTTATTGGTCTCCCGCGTAAACCAAGCTACTCAGCCTCTTTTCTCCACTGAATTTTCCTACTGAGCTATCCTCATTCTATTACTCTTTACATCTCTAATTAATATCTAATTGAAGCTATTGTATCCTGATCCTCGCCGACGCCGTCCCCGCTTCAAACTCCCTGGATCAGCCGGGGCTGGACCTCGGCACAAAACTGAACCCTTCACTTCCTCCCCCAGATCTGGCCCCACCACCCAGCCTATCCCACCTCTGTAAATGATGAACTCTACTTTTCTGCCCATGCCAGACACCCAGGCATTATTTTTTAAAGAAACAATTTAATTTTTTTCCTTTAAAAAATAATCATACTCTAAAAAGGAATTTGTTTCAGGGAGATGTACATACAGTTCTGTGAATTTTAACACACACAGATTCCTCTAACTACCACCACGATCAAGATAAAGAGCAGTCAGAGTCACATCCTCCCCTCAGCCCTTAATGACAACCACAGAGCTGCTCCCTGTCATCAGTGTCACCTTTTCTAGACTGCCACATAATTGACACCATATAGGTTATAGTTTTTAACCTTTTGAAACTGGCTTTTTCACTCAGCATAAGGCCTTTGATACTCATCTCATTTGATACCATCGTGGTTTGTTTTCTTTTATTGCTGAGTACTCTGTTCCACTGTATGACTAGACCACAACCTGCTTATTCATACACCCTGTGAAGGACATTGAGTTGTTGCAGTTTAGGGCAATTAAGACTGCAGTGGTTTGGTGAGTCCAGAACCTGACAGAGGAGGACAGGAGGCTGGTGACTCAGGATGGGCTTGGTGTTCAAGTCCAAAGGCCATCTGCTGGAAATCTAGGAAGAGCTATGGGGCAGATGAGGTCTAGTGGAGAATTCCCTCTTGCTGAGGGGAGGTTAACCTTCTGTTCTATTCAGGTCTTCAACTGATTGGAAGAGGCCCACCCACATTAACAAAAGGATAGTTGCTTTACTCAAATTTAAACCTAAATATCACCCCCAAAACATCCTCCCAGAAACATCTAGAACAATGTTTGATCAAATATATGTAGGAGCACTGTGGTCCAGAAAAGTGGAACATAAAATTAAACATCATAATCAGTACTATTTTAATTTTTTGGATGAAAATTGAGGTAGAGAATATTATATTGTATACAATAATTTGTTTTTTATCTACCTACACTTGCTTTTTTCTTATTTGATTTGTAGAAGCTCTTTGAATACTAGTACATAAACCCTTTTTATGTATGTAGATAGTCTTGTTAACGATTTTTTCCACAGCTTTATAGTTTTATGTGCTCATATTTGTCATTTCTTTGATGACTTCTCTGTTTATATCACACTAGGAACAAGTCATCTCATTTACAAAGCTTAAAGATTGTAGGGTTTCCCTGGTGGTCCAGTGGTTAAGAATCCGTCTGCCAGTGCAGGGAACATGGGTTTGATCACTGCTCCCAGAATATTCCACATGCCTCTGGGCAACAAAGTCCCAAGGGCCATAACTGCTGAGCCTGTGTGCATACAGCCTATGGTGTAAACAAGAGAAGCCACTTCAATGAGAAGCCCAAAGCACTGCAAGAAGGAGTAGCCCCCACTCACCACAACTAGAGAAAGCTCGCAGGCAACAGGAAGACCCAGTGCAGCCAGTAAATAAATAAATTTAAAAACTATATAATATCTATACAACTTCTCTACAATATTTGCAAAAAAAAAAAAAAAAAACCCACAAAACTCTCCACACCACTTTATTTCAACCTTTATCCAAAAATGTAAAAAATGTGTACTTCTGAGTATCCGATGTTCACCTCCAACCTCATAAGCAAGTGGAGAGAGAAGGTCAGGATAGAAGGTCAGAGCTCCTCCCCTTCCTGGAGGAAAGGGAAGCTACGGGTGTGGCACAGGATGAGAACACCAGGGCCCGATGGAGAAAGGGACCCTCTTTCTCCTGGCACCAGACTAAGACATCGCCCACTCCACCCCACGGCTATCCATTCTCTTCAACAGAGAACACACAAAATTATCGAACTTGTACAGGAACGCGGAACATGGTGCAGGCGGCAAGCAGCTAGCTGACCAGGAGGACTAGAGCTTGTCCCCCTGCTTCTTTGCAGGCAGGATGGTGAACAGCTCAGCTTCCTCCTCCTCACTCCCCTCTCCTATGCTCTCCTCCTCAGAAACATCATTGGTTCTGCATAGGGCCAGAACTTGACAAGAGGTGGAAGGTTACAGGTAGCTGAAGCTGGAAGTCATCCGAACAGCATAGGTTGGCAGGACAACTTGAGGCTGGCCACAGGTACTGTGATCTCCTGGTGATCATGGTTCCGGGCCATGACTTCTACAATGTTACACTCTTCTTTGTGCCCTGCCCACCCCCAACCTGGTGAGGCAGAGCATGGTCAAAACCAGAATATGCTCTGCACCATCCTCTTCCTCTACCTTGAAGATGAAAGAGCAGGTGTGGCCTGGGAGTTCACAGATGAAGAAAAGCTGTCCATAGTAATGGAGCCAGCACCCGCTCCCCCGCCTCCCTGCCAGGCTCCACTCTTCTAACTCAAGAAACGCCAAGATGGCAGCACCGCCAGCCACATGGCAAAGGCCGTCAGCCACATTTCTGTATGTTTAAAAAATATATTTGATCTTTAAAACACTGGAAGTTACTTTTGCTCTCTAACTGCAACTCTTCCAAATAGGCAGTCAACTACCCCAACATTACTTACTAAATACCCTATCCTTTCCCATAGTTATCGGAAATGGACTTGGATCACTTAAGTTGAATGTCTCCTCAAAATATAAAACAAGATAAAATGTTTTACCCATGCTATGAGCAAAAATGTTAAAGATTCAAAAAATCCAGCTTTAGAGAAGGTTATGGAAATAGGTACTCTCATACACTGTTGGGGGAAATGTACATTACTAAACATTTTGGGGAAGGTAATATGAAAATATCTACCAAAAATTTGAAAGTACATCTCTTTGACCCAGGAATTATATCAATTACATTTCTAAAAAATCAATCTAACCAAAATACTCACACAGGTCTAGGCAGACAGATAGATTGTTATTCGGCAAAGCACTGTTTGTTATGACAAAGGAATGGAAAAGTGAAAATGGGCCCTAAATGACTGCATTCATTAGAGGACGGTCCTAAAAAATACACCACGTAGCTAATGGAAAGAATACTGTAGGGTTTCCCTGGTGACTCAGTGGTAAAGACTTTGTCTGCCAATGCAGGAGACATGGGTTTGATCCCCAGTCCGGGAAGATTCCACATGCTTCAGAGCAACTAAGCCCATGTGTCACAATTATTGAGCACATGTGCCATAACTACTGAAGCCTGAGTGCCCTAGAACGCATGCTCCACAACAAGAGAAAGCCTCGCTCACCACAACTAGAGAAAAGCCCTCAATGGATTATCCAAAGCAGATTTAACATGCAGGAAAGGAGATGAGACAAGGTGGAGTGAAGAAAGAGAAACCAGTGTCCCACCCTCCTCTGCAGGCTGTGAGCCCAAGGCAAGGAAGACCCAGCACAGTCAAAAATAAAAACAAATAAGTAAACAAATATTTTTAAAAAAGAATACAGTAGCTCTATGTGTACTAACATGGAAAAATCACCAAGGCATATTTTATAGTAAAAAATGAAACATTTCAGAACATTATATATAGTATGATTCCATTTACCCATTCTTAAATTCTATATTTATATATGTACATATATGGGTATAAACAAAAGAGATGTTTACTAGGAAGGGAGAAATGTCAGGAAGAAGTGAAGTTGCCTTTCACATTTGACTTCTGTATTGTTGGATGCTTTTATAATAAGAATATACTCATGTATTGGGTGGGCCAAAAAGTTCAAATGGAAAAATGAAAAATGGAAAAAACCCAAATGAACTTTTTGGCCAAGACAACATGATTATGCAATTTTTTAAAAATACAGAAATAATAATGGAAGAACACTCATCACTTTGATCTGATTCAAGCTAGATCAGAGAACAGGGCACAAAGATTCAAGCTGTCTGAACACTCGCACGGGCCACTGTGAGGTCAGCTGGGACTGAAGATGAATCACGCCACCCACTCAGGACTCCAAGGGTCCACCCCTAGCGCTGGGGAAGGGTGAGGTGGCTACACTGCCATCAAACCTAAAACAGGGAAGGCAGGAGCTTCTTTAAGGAAAATGGGAGTGGCAAGCAGGGAGGGTCATCAAATAATGACCACCAGGGTGAATGCACAGGAAATGTGTGTTGGGAACATCATTACCTCTCATGCGGGGCGCCAGCCTATGAATGCCCTTGGACACCGCCATTTCTCCCAGTGATACAGAAAATGCAACCTACATGGGAAGGAAAATCCAAAACAGAAGGAATATACGGATATGTATAGCTGATTCACTCTGCTGTACAGTAGAAAGTAACACAACATTGTAAAACAACTACACTCCAATAAAAAAAATTTTTTTTAAAGATTACAAGGGCAAAGTTCTAGGAAAAATACAACTCAATAAAACCGACTTTAAAAGAAAAAAAAAAAAAATGCATCCACAGGGTATCAGGAGAATCACACCCAGACAGAACCCTGTCTGCTTGTCTCCAGGGAACCAGTCACAGGAAATCATCAGAAATGAGTTCAAAAGGCAGTCAGATTTCTGGCATGTGCTCCTGATCTCTTCCCAGACTGGTCTCCAGGTGCCCTCAAAGAGCAGGCATGAGATTTCCCCCAAATTAAAGGGCTCCCATCAATAACCTCAGATATGCAGATGTCACCACCCTTAGGGCAGAAAGTGAAGAGGAACTCAAAAGCCTCTTGATGAAAGTGAAAGAAGAGAGTGAAAAAGTTGGCTTAGAGCTCAACATTCAGAAAACAAAGATCATGGCATCTGGTCCCACCACTTCATGGGAAATAGATGGGGAAACAGTGGAAACAGTGTCAGACTTTATTTTTCTGGGTTCCAAAATCACTGCAGATGGTGACTGCAGCCATGAAATTAAAAGATGCTTACTCCTTGGAAGAAAAGTTATGACCAACCTAGATGATAGCATATTGAAAAGCAGAGACATTACTTTGCCAACAAAGGTCCGTCTAGTCAAGGCTATGGTTTTTCCAGTGGTCATGTATGGATGTGAGAGTTGGACTATGAAGAAAGCTGAGTGCCAAAGAATTGATGCTTTTGAACTGTGGTGTTGGAGAAGACTCTTGAGAGTCAGTCCCTTGGACTGCAAGGAGATCCAACCAGTCCATTCTCAAGGAGATCAGCCCTGGGATTTCTTTGGAAGGAATGATGCTAAAGCTGAAACTCCAGTACTCTGGCCACCTCATGCGAAGAGTTGACTCATTGGAAAAGACTCTGATGCTGGGAGGGATTGGGGGCAGGAGGAAGAGGGGACGACAGAGGATGAGATGGCTGGATGGCATCACCAACTCAATGGATGTGAGTTTGAGTGAACTCCGGGAGATGGTGATGGACAGGGAGGCCTGGTGTGCTGCAATTCATGGGGTCGCAAAGAGTCAGACACTACTGAGTGACTGAACTGAACTGAAATGACTTGAGATGCATGGCAACAGTCTGTGAGGTACAGTGTCATACTTTGTGGGGAGGAGGGTCCTATCGCAACAGCTAGAAAGTGGAATTTTAAAAAAGTTACTTAGGGGGAAAAAAAATGCAGAGCCAAAGCTGGACTTTGGTGGCAAGACTCTGGCTCACAAACATTTTTCAGTGAGGGGGAAGAGGTGAAGGTATAACTGAGGCACTTGAGATTGCTCAAAACTGTACTCCCTGAAGGCAGGTGTTACATACACATGCGGTGGGGCGGGGAAGGGGGGGGGGGATGTCATTCCTCCTGCATAGTGTGGCCAAAAAGGATGGAGACCATTGCCTTAGCCTATGAGGTTGTCTGCCAAAGAAGCACAGCAGCAGAGCTGGTGGAGGGCTTGACAGTTTGGTAAAGCTTTTCCTCAGGGATGATCTAACTTGTAAAATAATTCTGAGGGGTTGGCATCATTCCACTTTCTTGACAGACGACAGCACAGAGGATCAGGTCTGTGGAATGGACACAGGGCATTAAAAAGGAGGACCTCTGCTGTTTCAGTTTCAGTCAAAATCAATCAACAGATATGAAGTACAACCGCAACGTGATGGTGTTAGATCTTCGATGCAGACTCTGCAGACTCTGGAAACTGGTTTTGTGAACATAAGCTCAACTCTGGCCAAATACAAGAAGTTGGCAAGTGGAAGAGGCAGGCAGGGAGGAGCTGTGAGTGTTCTGTGTTCTGATCCCAGTGGGAAGAAGCAGGGGAGCTTCCTGCTCACTGATGAGATAACACTAGAGGGATGTCAAGACAGCTGCTGGCAGAACCGAACCTACCTCTGAAGTTTAGGGAAGCAAGGGCTGGTGCCAGATGCTGGCTGGGAGAAATAAAAACTGAAGAGCTTGCTGGGACTGGGAGGCAAAAATGGGAGAGAAGCTACACTGGATTGAGCTGCTGTTCCACCAACAATGGGACAAAGGTATGAGGCTCCCTTGGACCAAAAAAGGGCACTTTGCTGAGAAGCCAGCCTAAAGGCATTTTATAAATGATGCCATCCAATGGGGCAGCCTAGAGGAGCCATGCAGACCTACAGAGGGGATGCCAAGGGGAGGAGGTATTCCACATGCAAGGGAAAGGTGCCGACCAGGGAGGTCCAAGGATCAGCGAAAGGTCCCCATTGGAGAATGAGTTGGCACTAGATGTCTGTCCCATTCAGAGGGCACTGGTTCCAGGCCATAAATGCACCAGGCCAGCCTGACATCCACTGCCCATTCCACCTCCTCTCTGTCCACAGGGTGGGACCCTCAATGGATCCAAAATGAAATTAACATGCAGGAGAAGAGAGGAGACAAAGTGGAGCAAAGAAAGAGAAACCGGACAGTGTCCCACCCTCTTCTCCAGGCTGTAAGCCAGAGGCACTGCAGAGCTTCAGGGAGAAGCTCTATTTAGAATAGAATTAAGAATTTTGATGTTATACTGGCCTGGAGCTATGTGATTATTTAACTGGACTGGACTTTTTATTGTTTGAGTGTCTGAAGAAGCCCTGGCACCCAAGGAGCCATGCAAGCTGTAGGAAGAAGAGATATAGGGGAAAATAAAGTTAAGGTTTACTTGAACCTGCCCAGTCCAGTCCACTGAATAACATGGTTATATTTGTTTTAGGGGCTTCCCAGGTGGCTTGGTGGTAAAGAATCAGCTTGCAATGCAGGAGTCCCGGGAGACACGAGTTCAATTCCTGGGTGGGGAAGATCCCCTGGAGAAAGGAATGGTGACCCCTCAAGTATTCTTACCTGGAGAATCCCATGGACAGAGGAGCCTGGCGAACTACAGTCCATGGGATTGCAAAGAGTTGGACACAACTGAAGCAACTGAGCATGTGTGCGTTCATTTCAGATGGCCTCGGGGTGCAGTAATATCCTCTGTGGTATGCGGCATCTACACATCCAGGGCAGCTCTTGGCTGAGGCCAGCTGGACCAGACTGCATGTGCAGGGAGGGGCTGCTGCCCGGGAGCAGACCCTGGACCATCTACCCACACCAGGGCCCGTGGAAGCACCAGCCTGGAAGGCATCTGGCCCAGGGCTCAGCATCACTCTTCTGATGTGAACACTTAATAAAGATAAATGTAAAGTTGCAGGACTATCTTGACACGACTTGACTTTGAAACTGTGGCCCATTTCCAGCTCTATATCTGTAAAGAAGTCCATCAAAAAAAACAAATTCTAAAACTATTTTATGAGTCATTGTTGCTATTCAGTCACTCAGTTATGTCTGACTATTTTTGACCCCATGGACTGCAGTATACCAGCCTTCCCTGTCCTTCACTATCTCCTGGGTTTGCTCAAACTCATGTCCATTGAGTTGGGGATGCCATCCAACCATCTCGTCCTCTGTCGTCCCCTTCTCCTGCCCTCCATCTTTCCCAGCATCAGGTCTTTTCCAATGAGTTGGTTCTTTGCAGCAGGTGGCCAAAGTACTGGAGCTTCAGCTTCAGTCCTTCCAATGAATATTCAGGGTTGATTTCCTTTAGGATTGACTGGTTTGATCTTGCTGTCCAAGGGACTCCCAAGAGTCTTCTCCAACACCACAGTTTGAAAGCATCAATTCTTCGGCACTCAACGTTCTTTATGGTCTGGTTCTATTTCTTTCTTGTTAGGAATGCCATCCCACTATTAAATGTCATTTGGGCATTTCATCACTTGTTTTTTCATATACTGGGAACCTCAAAATATGGAAATGATCTGGACTGTCCTGACCTTTGAGAGGCCCCACTGTGGGCCTCTGGTCACCCTTTGGTTGCCTAGCATTTGAAATCCTTTCTGTGTTGAAGAAACTGCCCACATGTGAACTTTGAATTTTGGTGAGAAGCAGAGCCCTGCTCCCACTGGAGAAGCTGATAGCTGTAGGTCCTGGTGTGAGCCTACATCAGGGCCTACATCAGCCTATTTTCTGAGCAGCCCTATTAGGTTTGGCCCCTCAAGTGCACCTGCCCCAATTCTGAATGTGAGGCTGCAGTGTGGTACAGAGGAGGGAAGTCATGGTGAGAAGGAATGTGGCTCTGGGGCCCAAGGTTCAATGTAGTGTGTGTGTGTGTGTGTGCGTGTGTGTGTGTGTGTGTGTGTGTGTGTGTGTGTGTGTGTGTGTTGAGGGAAAGGCTACTGAATCCTCACTGGGTTGGATCTGAGGCATGATTTTACAGTGGTCCTGGCTACATAGCTTCCTTTATTCTGTAAGCCTGGTTCTCCAGCCTTGCTGCCAAGTCTCTAAGCTATCCAACATCTTATCAGATAATCCCTAAATTAGCCAGAGTTGACCTCTGTTGCTTCAATTAAGAGCCATCACTTAGACACTGAGTGGCACAATGATTATGGGCTGAAAAAGCCTGTGTTCTCTTGAGAGGTGCTCAACTTATTCTTAATCAGAAAAATGGAGTTGCATTAAAACAGCAAGGAGACACTGCTGGAAATCCATTCAACTGGCAAAAAAAAAAAAAAAAAAAAAAGCAACACAGAAACTGGATAAAGCTGAGTCTGGCTGGGGATGTGGTTCAGAGATCCAATGTTGGCGAGGCTATTACTCTGCCCTTTTTGTTTTTTATGTCTACTTTGGGTTTATCCCCTCTCTGACCTGAAACAGCACAACTGAAGAAAAGGCTGTGGCTGGGTGGTGTGGACCACACAAAGGACCATTTACATGGACTGTCTCAGCTCCATTAAGCCTAAGGGTTCACTGTGACAAGCAGTATAGCTCATAATACACGCCCAACAAATGTTAGCTACGAATGTTTTCTTTTGCTTTTATTTTTTGAGTAAACTTACACACACACACTCAGAAAAAAGAAATTTTTTTTAACAGTACAAAAGATACATGGAGATTGGTAACTTTCCCTTCTACCCCAATACCCCTCCAATACCCAGTTCTCCTTCCCAGAGACACACCACTGTGAACAGTTCCATAGGCATCCCTTCCTGCAATCTACCCCTCACCCAGCAGCTTCCAGAGGGATCCTTTGGAAATGTGGACCAAGTTACCTCACACCTCTGCCCATCAGACCTCAGACACAGGGCCCCACACACTCTGGGCCCTGCCTACTGCCCTGACCTTATTCCCACAACTCTCCCTCAGCCCTCTTGCAGCAGCTCTGGCCTCCCTGACCTCCTCTGACACGCTGTGGCTCATCTCAGGGCTGGCCATGCTCTGCCTGGACCAACCCCCGACAGTCTCACCCTCATGCTCTTCTTTCTTGCAGTGTATGGTGTTAGTCGCTCAGTCGT
The DNA here is from genome assembly GCF_019923935.1 of Bubalus bubalis. Lineage (NCBI taxonomy): Eukaryota > Metazoa > Chordata > Mammalia > Artiodactyla > Bovidae > Bubalus > Bubalus bubalis. The sequence continues at coordinate 45,720,227 of NC_059174.1, forward strand.
GTCCGACTCTTTGCAACCCTGTGGACTAGTAGCCCGCCAGGCTCCTCTGTACATGGAATTTCCCAGGCAAGAATACTGGAGTGGATTGCCATGCCCTTCTCCAGGGAATCTTCTCGACCCAGGGATTGAACCTAGGTCTGCTGCATTGCAGGCAGAGTCTTTACCATCTAAGCCACCAGGGAAGCCCTTTTTTCTTGCAGGGCTCTGCTCAAATATCACATCCTCTGAGAGCCCTTTTTGGACTGCCCTAGCTCTCTGCCCCTTTACTCTGTTTTTCCAACCTCCATCTTCCTTCTTAGCACCAGCCTGGCCCCCAACTTGAGGTTATGTATCTGTTTATCAATCTATTTCTTGTCTTATCACAATGGAACATCTGCTCCGGGAGGTAAGGTCGGTTTACCGCTGATTCCCCAGCAACAGCTAGTGCTGTTACCTAAGGGCTCTCAGAAAGAACTCATTGGGTGAATATGTGGGTGTAGGTCTGTTCTCTCTTACAACTCACTAGTCTCACAACTTGCTTTTTCTCATCTAACAATAAGCCTCAAAGTCTGGTCTACCATGGTGTATGTAGACCTGCCTCATTATTTGTAACAGATGCTCAGTATTTCAACTGATTGGATGCCCATGGTTTTTATTTAACCAGACCCTTTGTTGATGGACAGAGGTTGTCCCTAGTCTTTTATTATCAGAGAACCAATAAACAAAAAACACTGTGATGAATATACTTCTTTGTGCACATGAGAAAGTATATCCACACAATAAACTCATGAATATCAACTTGCTGGGTTAGATGATATCAAGTTTTTAAGTTTGAGAGATGTCATCCAGTTGCACCCGTGGAGATGTGTCCCAAGTAACAAGCGGAGAGAGAGGCATAGCAGATGAGGTCAGAGTATGACAGGCAGGAAGCCAAAACAGTTGAACTTGGAGGCCATTGTAAGGATTAGGGCTTTGATGAGTAAGATAGGGAGATCATGGAATTTTGAGCAGAGGAGAGACAGACTTACTCATGTTTTAAATGATCATTCTGGCTGTTGTGTGGAGGACAGACTGAAGGGGACAGCAGATGCAAAGGGGCCAGACAGGAGAAAACAAAGGAACATAGGTGAGAGATGGCGATGCCAGCCTGACCAGGTGGCACCGGAGATGTGGTGAGAAGGGACTGGATTGGGGATATATTCTGAAGATAGAGTGGAGAGGATTTGCTGATGGAGTAGTCAGATCCTGAGAGATACTTTCAAAGAGTCAAAGGGATCTCTCAGGATTTTGGTCTGTCCAACCAGAAGGATGGGGTGGCAAGGTCCATGTCCCTGGAGTCCATTCCTGAGGTGCTGGACGTGAGGGTGGGGGAGGCATCTGGTGAACTTCAACTTCCTAACAGATAAGGTTTCCTGATCTTAGACTGTGTGGTTTCAAAGGGGTTTCATGGAACTGTCAGGGGCCCAGCTTGAATGACGGTAGTGGCTAACTCTAGCCCAGCTCCCGGGTCAGGCCCACATTCCTCCTTTCTGTTTATTTCCATTGTTGGTACGTGCTGGGCTGCACACCTCCATCTCTATCATTTTAAAAAGCACAGCAGACGGGACTTCCTTTGCAGGCCAGAGGTTAAGGCTCTGCGTTCCCAGTGCAAGGGGCACGAGCTGATCCCTAGTCAGGGAACTAGATCCAAAAACTAAAATAAAAAGTACAGCAGAAATGAACACAACATTGTAAAGCAACTAGACTCCAATAAAAATTAATTTGAAACAAAAAATAAAAGAATTGCATCATCAAAAAAAAAATCCATTTCCGAGTCACTCCATTTTTTTGCAACCCTACCTCTGCTCATCACCTCACCTGTTGTCGCTGGAAGCTGAAGAGGACAGTGGTGGCTCTGTGTTGTCAAGAGGTCAGGAAGACTCTGAACCAGAAGGAAGCTATCAGATTCTGACTGGCCACAGAGGTTTACCGGGGACATAGCTAATCCTCAGAGAGGAAGATTAGATCAACAAATGAGACACTGTCATCCAAGGTCAAACAACTCCAGATAAGCCAACACACCCAGGCTCACCCCGTGTGCTCTTGTGGGGCCCAGAGGCTGTGCAGCCCAGCATATCTTGCAGGCCCACCCACACTGGCCTTCTTTCAATTCCCCTGATACTGCAGTCTTGTTCCTGGTGCAGAGCTTTGGATTTTGCCATCCGCTCTACCTGAAACCATGCTGGGAAAGATTGAAGGCAGGAGGAGGAGGGGCAACAGAGGATGAGATGGCTGGATGGCATCATCGACTCAATGGTCACGAGTTTGAGCAAACTCCGGGAGATAGTGAAGAACAGGGAAGCCTGGCATGGTGCTGTCCATGGGGTCGCAGAGTCAGATACAACTGAATGAGCGACTGAACAACTACCTGGAATGCCCTTCATGTGTCTGGCTCAGCAGTTCAAATACGCCTCTTCAGCGCAGGCCTGTCCTGACAGCCTCACCTAAAGAAAGCCCTATGCCAGACTCTCTTTAGATTTGCTTCCTTCCTTCACTTGAAATCACCTGCTTTGTGTGTTTACCTGTTTACCCTATGTCTTGCTCACTCGTGTCCCCAGCATCCAGAACCACACCTTGCACAGGGCCTTTGATGGCTGGGAAGCGGGGTGACAGGTGTGGCATGGTGGGGAGCAGTGTGACTCACTCCCAGGTAAACTTAGTTGAGTTGGACTGGAGATGCTGCACTGCCCACTCCCATGATGCCACTGGGTGGGGTCACTGAAGCTCTGTGATTTAGTTAACAACTTAGTCTGAATGCCCACAAGGCTGGGGTCTTAGGGACACCAAGGATTTCCCAATACTGGTGACTTGGAGAACAGAATGGAGACTTTAAAAAGAAGGTAAAAAGCACGAGTTCTGACTCACTCCTCTAGTATCATCAGCTAATAAGCTCTCACAGGCACATCCAGCTCCAATCCTTTTACTCCCAGCCACAAGTAATCAAGTGCCTGGGCTTCCCTGGTGGCTCAGCGATAAAGAATCTGCCTGCCAATGCAGGAGATGCGGGTTCAATCCCTGGGTCAGGAAGATCCTGTGGAGGGGGAAATGGCCACTCACTCCAGTATCCCTGCCTGGGAAATCCCATGGACAGAGGAGCCTGGGGGCCTACAGTCCATGGGGCCACAAAATGTTTGAACATGACTTAGCCACTAAACAACAACAATTATCATAATCAAGGGACTGTGCTAGTTTTTTTTTTTTTTTTTTTCCTGAGGACAGACTTCAAAATAGTCATTTCCAGAAGATCCAACCTTACCTAGACTCACTTCGGGAGATACTGCCATTTTCCAAGGCAAAAGGGGGGTTTCCTAAGAGATTCCTGAGGCTTCGGAAATGGCCCAGGGTCCTGGCACCTGCTAGAAGAGAGGGTTCTGCAGGTCTGCATGGCTGGGGGATGAGGATGGAGAAAAGGGGTCCCTCTCTTAGCATTTTAAGCTAATGAAAGCAGTCTTATCCTTATCCAGCAATCTTCACCTTTCCAGTAAGTTTCTGTTGCTCAATCACATGCAGACAGTAAAACAGCATAAAATACCTTGGTAGAGAATGAAAGATAATTATCTTGCCTTCGTCTCCCGTGTATCAAGCATCAAAAGCACTTTATAGGTGCCCATTCTAGGATACACACCATGTGGGTTACAAATGGCAGAAATGTAGAGAGACCATGTGGGTACCAAGGTGGGGAGTGATGCACTAAGTGAGAAGAGATCCTTTCTGGAGGAGAAACGGCTGAGGGTCATGTTTCCTGGGTCATGGGGAGAGAACCAGAGCCTCTGTTGGGAGTGTCGGGCAGCCAGTGGACAGACAAGCACGTTTCCTGAGGAGAGACAAGCATCTTGTATGTCTGCCTTGAGATGCTAGCAGGGAGCAATGTGGGCCCTACACAGTTTGATGAGAGAACAATGAGAAGAAAGGGTGGTCAAGCAGTGCAGAGATCATGGCAGGAGGGGAATGACTCCGGAGGGGAGAAGAAGGGAGAGGAGAAGAGCCAGAAATAGGCTGCCTGGCAGCAACATGGACTGAATCCATATTACATGAATAGTCTGGGTCCAAAGAAGAAAATATCTGTTAAGAAGGGACCTAATGGGCCAGAGGAAGTCAGGCAATGCTCAAGATGCTAACCAGATTCTGCCAGAGCTGCCTAGAAAGAAATTGATCAGGTCAGGGGCCTTGAGAGAAAAGATGGGGTGGGGGGAGACAGGTGAGGAAAGAGCAGAGGGAGCAGGAAGTGGATGCATGTGCAAAATTGTTTGGAATAATGGCCCACAGAAGGAGAGAGAAGAGATTACTTGGAATGCAGGAGGAGAAAGCTCAAAAAAAGCGATTACGATCTGGATTCTGGAAGAAATATGTTTGGTGGGGCAGAATTTGGTGGGGGATCCAGGTCGAGTTGCCTTGGCAAGAGCTCAACTATTGACTTTCCTCTTTTTGACCACGTGACTCCTCTAGGTATAAAAAAACTGTTGTTTTTTTGGGGAGGTGGAAAGGTGGCCCAGTTAGACAACGTTCCACTTGCTTCTGAGACCTGACATATTTGCAAAGCCATCCATCAGCTTCCAGGAAAAGGCAAGGCTCCTGACTTTGTGCTCAGGGAAGAGCTGAGCACAAACAAAGGTGGAAAGGGAATGGAAGGAATTTAGGTAGATAAATTTAGGAAGAGTGAGCAGAGTATGGGGTTTACTCTAGAAGGAGGGGAGGGAAGAAGGTCATGGAAATGAAAGGGGGCCAGGATAAGTCTAGGGAGAGAGGGTGCTGGTGAGGGCCAGGGCACAGGTAAGCAGAGGAGGAATAGAAAAGGTGAGCTCAATGAGTTGGGTCATCTCCCTTTTCACAGGGCCCTCTACTTCTGAGATTTTTCCAATTTAGAAGTGAGATACACGGGTGGGCCACCAGTAATATGTTACCAGTAACAGGTTAGGGACTCAAGTTTAATTTTAAACATACACTTGTAAATGATGAATGAAAGGAGATTAAATGTTACTCTTTTTTTAACTTTTTATTTTATATTGGAGTATAGCCAATTAACAATGTTGTGATAGTTTCAGGTGAACGGCAAAGGGACTCAGCCATACATATACGTGTATCCATTCTCCCCTAAACTCCCCTCCAATCCAGGTTTCTGCCTAACATTGAGCAGAGTTCCCTGTGCTATGCAGTAGGACTTCGTTGGCTATCCGTCTCAGATACAGCAGTGTGTTGTTGTTGTCGTTTAGTTGCTAAGTCATGTCTGACTCTTTTCCTACCCCATGGGACTGTAGCCCACCAGGCTCCTTTGTCCATGGAATTCTCCAGGCAAGAATACTGGAGTGGGTTGCCATTTCCTTCTCCAGGGCATCTTCCAGGCTCAGAGATCCAACCTGCATTGGCAGGCAGATTCTTTACCACTGAGCCACCTATGAAGCACATAATAGTGTGTACAAGGAGTTTAAAGGTTATTCTTGATTGACATACATCTCACGTACATGCTTTCTTCAAGGGGGAGAAAGGGTGAACTGGCTGGCATGGGAACTGTGGTGGTTCTGGTGAAATCACTGGTTATATGTGAAGCAGAAGGAAACAAGCCGATGCTGGGAGGACTTAGAATGATTCCCAGAGTCACATGACTGATCCACGGCATGGCCTGGACTGGAATCCTGGTCCCAGTCAGGCCCCTCTGTTACCCTACCCGGAACCTACAGGTTGTCTTTGAATGGCTCCGCATAGAACTGAGAAGCGGGGCATCTGAGGCTCACCTTGGGCTTGAGGTGTTTTCCCCTCAAGCTCAACCAAAGTCCCATTTTCAGAGCTGAAGCTGAGAATTTTGTGTTCAAGCCCTGCGACTTGGGGAGAGAAAAGAAAAAGAAAACAGGTCAAAGATTAGGAGAGGAAAAAGCCACAGGCAGGTCAAGTAGAATTTGGAAATGTTCAGAGATAGTCTTGGGGTTACCCAGTCTTCGTGAGGAACTACAGTTCACACAGCCATTCATTGACGGACAGAAGTTGATTCAGTACCTGCTATGTGTCGGGCACAGTTCTAGGTACTTAAGACAGAGGACCACACAGCCCTCACATGTATCCTTTCTTTAAAAAAAAAAAAATTTGTTTGTTTTTGGCTGCTCTGGGTTTTTGTCACTGTGCGGGGGCTTTCTCTAGTTGCAACGAGTGGGGGCGACCGACTCTTCACTGTGGTGATTTCTCTTGTTGTGGAGCACAGGCTCTAGAGTGTGCAGGCTCAGTAGTTGGGGCACATGGGCTTAATTATCCAGAGGCAGGTGAATCTTCCCAGACCAGGGATCGAACTCGTGTCCCTTGCATTGGCAGGCAGATTCTTAACCAATGGACCACCAGGGAAGTCCCCCTTTCTACTGGGGACTTGGAGACCTCAGAACTTTTCCTGTGGGAGCTTCTGAGACATCAAAATTCTTAAGACTCTTTCTCTCTCTCTCAATTTGCAGGGCAGAAATGGAGAAGAGGAAGATTCTAAAGAAGTAATTTTCTTGGGTAATTCTGTTGTGTAGATTCTAAAGAAGTAATTTTGTTGTGAAGCAAAAAAGCACAATTTTGTTGTGAAGAAGGACAAGTTCTTTCTCCCTAACACACAGGAAGAAGAATAGTGCTCGGTCTGCAGGGTAGGCAATAATTCCTTAGTGAAACACAGAGGGGAGACACAGAGTCTGATTCACCTTGGTTTGGGGCTAGGAAACTCAGTCAGAGAGAATTCAGACAGCATCTTTTGTCTCTTCAGGAAGGATGGCCCCAAGTCCCCAAAACCTGGGACTTCTCCTTGTCTACTTTCTATCTTTCCTCTTCGGCCTCCCTGCCAACCTCCTGGCGCTGTGGGCCTTCGTGGGGTGCGTGTGCCAGCCCCACCCCACACCCATCCACATCCTCCTGCTCAGCCTGACGCTGGCCGACCTCCTCCTGCTGCTGCTGCTGCTGCTGCTCTTCAAGATGGTTGAGGCTGTGCATAATTTCGCCTGGCCCCTGGAGAACACGCTCTGTGCCCTCACAGGTTTCGGCTTCTACTGTGGCATCTACTGCAGCACGTGGCTGCTGGTGGGCATCAGCGTGGAGCGCTACTGCAGCGTGGCTTTCCCCGTGCAGTACAAGCTGAACCGCCGGCCCGTGTACGGAGTGATCGCTGCCGTGGCCATCTGGATCTTGTCCTTCGGACACTGTAGAGTTGTGATCATTGTCCAGTACTTACCAACCAACTCGTCGCGGGAGGCCAACAGCCGCCCTGTCTGCTATGACAACTTCACCCAAGAGCAGCTGCGCGTGGTGCTTCTGGTGCGGCTGGAACTCTGCCTCCCCTTCTTTTTCATCCCCATGGGGGTCACCATCTTCTGTTACTGGCGTTTGGTGCGAATCCTTCTCTCCCAGTCGCAAGTGGTGACCCGGAAGCACTGGAGAACTGTGGCGCTGGTTGTTGCGACGCTGTTCAATTTCCTGGTCTGTTTCCGGCCCTACAATGTATCTCACGTGGTGGTGTTCTTCCATAAGACCAGCGAAAGGTGGCGGGTCTGCGCCGTGATGCTCACAGCTCTCAATGCCTGCATCGACCCTTTGATTTTGTATTTCTCCTCCTCAGCTGTGCACAGAGCCTTTGATAAAAGGCTGCAGAGCGGGGGCGCCTCCCTGGCAGGGTACTGGAGGAGGCAAGCCGGACAGCCAACTGCAGAGAGAGGAAATGGGAGCTTAGGTGCGGCCATATGAGACTGGATTTGCCAGCCTGGGTTACTGTGTTTTGGGGAGTAGGGGGCTCAAAAAGGGGAACAATGAAACAGAACCAGGGCAAGTTCTCCAGTGCCGAGCTTAAGGGGCAAAGAAGAGCAGTGGGTCTCTTAAATCCATCTCATCCACTGGGTGAGGGTTTTCATTTTGTTCCCTGTGGTTTATGACATTTCCTCATTCGTGGCTAGTACTGCTTGTGGTAAACTATAAGCCCTTTTATCCTGGGATATCAGAGCCGTGAAATTCCTTGCCTTCCCTACCCAGTGTCTGTAAGATGGCAGAGTTCAGTAATAGGCATACCTCCTTACATTATACTTCCAAAATACTGTGGTTTCCACCATTTGAAGGTTTGTGGCAACCGTATATGGCCAATAAAGTATTTCTGAGAGCAATACTTTGCAAAAAGCAACAAAGTATTTCTAAATTTAAAAACTGGGTTGTTGGGTTTTTTTGGATGTAATGTTATTGTACAGTTTACAGTCTAAAGTACGGTATAAGCTTTTGTGTGCATGTGTGTGTATGCTCAGTTGTGTCCAACTCCTTGTGACCCTGTGAACTGTAGTCTGCCAGGCTCCTCTGTCCTTGGAATTTTTCAGGCAAGAAATACTGGAGTGGGTTGCCGTTTTCCTACTCCAGGAGATCTTCCAGACCTAGGAATTGAGCCCACATCTCTTGCGTCTCCTGCATTGGCAGATGGATTCTTTACCACCGAGCCACCATGCTGCTGCTGCTGCTGCTAAGTAGCTTCAGTCGCGTCCAACTCTGTGTGACCCCATAGCACTGGAAACCAAAATATTCATGACTCACTTGATTGCAACATTCGCTTTATTGCAGTGGTCTAGAAACAAAACCTCCATATTGCCAAGGTATGCTGTATCTACTACAGAATTCTTTAGCCCTACGTTTTGCCCTGAATCAGAAGTGGGGATTTCCACATGTTGGGTCTGAACATCCAGCACAGGCAGAGGTCTACAGAGCAAGATAAGATGCTGCCTGTGAGCCCTGACTAAAGCAGTTGAGGGCTCAGGTCTATAATGGGCAAGAAAAAAAGTCCTTGAGAGAAAAGTTAGTAGTGGTGTGAAGAAACTTGGGTCAGGATACTTCTTAGTAGTTATGTCTTATTTTCAATCCCCAATACTGTGTATTTATATGCTTTTTTTCCTTGATCAATCTTGCTAGATGTCTGTTAATTTGTCTTTTCCAAAAACCCAGCTTTTCTCTGGCATTTATCTCTGTATTCTATTTCATTAATGTCTTAATTTTATCTTTACTGTTTCCTTCCTTCTACTTTATTGAGTCTTTTCAGTTGTTCCTTTTCTTACTTTTTAAGGTTGGATACTCATTTATTTCAGCCTTTGTCCTTCACTAATGTAAGTATATAAGGCTATTGCTTGCATGTGTGCTAAATCGCTTCAGTTGTGTCTGACTCTTTGTGACCCTGTAGACTTGGACTGTAGCCTGCCAAGAATACTGGAGTGGATTGCCATGCCCTCCTCCAGGGGATCTTCCCGACCCAGTGATCAAACCCATGTCTCTCATGTCTCCTGCTTTGGCAGGCAGGTTCTTTACCACTAGTGCCACCTGAGAAGCCCCATATAAGGTTATTAATTTCCCTCAATGAAGGAGCCTCAGGAGATGCGGGTTCAATCCCTGAGTCAGAAAGATTCCCTGGAGAGGGGAATGGCAACCCACTCCAGTATTCTTGCCTGGAGAATCCCATGGACAGAGGAGCCTGGTTGGCTACAGTCCATGGGGTCACAAAGAGTCGGACACGAATGAAGCAACTTAGCATGCACATAAGAGCACTTTGAGGGAGATGCCACAATTTTGATTTGCAGAATTTTCATTATTTTGAGTTCTAAATAGGCTCTAATTTCCACCTAATTTTCTTTTCTTTGACTCCTGGGTTTAGAAATGATTCTTAATTTTTAAGCATATAAATTTTAATTGACCCTATTATTATTATTGTTACTCATTGCTAAGTAAATCACACTGCCATCAGAGAATACTATTTTAATAGTACCAGTTCCTTGAAATTTGTTGAAAATTGTTTTTTGGTCTAGAATATAGTCTATCTCATGTTCCATTTGTGAAAAGAATATAGGTTCTGAAATTGTTGATGAGTTCTCGATATACACTTTAGATCAAACTTGTTAATTTGGAATATTCAAATCTTTATAACCTTTATTTACTTTTGTCTGATCTATCAGTTGTATGGAAAGGTGGGTTACAGGCTCCTTCTATGACAGTGAATTTGTCTATTTCTCCCTGTAGTTCAGTCTTCTGAGAATGTTGAATGTCTTTCAACATTAATTTGCCTTAAAATCTATGTTGTCTGATATGAATACAGCCACACCAATATGCGTGGTGTAGTACTACTTTTTCTTAGTAGTATTTGCCTAGTACATTTTTACCCATCCTTTTCTTTTCAAACTCTCAATATCCTGATGTTTTAAATGTGTCTTTTATAAGCAACACATACAGTAGTTGGATATTCTGTAATCCAGTCCTATGATTCAAAAGTATTTGTCTTTTAACTATACCCTTTCATTCATTTATATTTGTGTCATAATTAATTTCCAACATATTTGGATTTACTTCTGCTGTCTTATTTTTAAACACTTTCATTGAAGTATACATACATACTGAACATACATGCATATCATACATGGCCTGATAATAAGTGTACTGGTCAGATGAATTGTCACCATGAACATATTCAAACAAAAAAAACACCTACCATCTTATTTTGTGCTTTCTGGTTTCCTCATATTTTAATATTTCTTTTTATCTTCCCTTGCCTTCCTCCAGGATTAAGTTGGTTTTTTTCCTTTTGTTTTATTTCCCTTCATTTCTCATATCATTCTCATATTGATTTCTCACAATACTGATTTGAAATTATATGCTCTGTCTTTTTTATTGTACTGATTATTTCAGATATTTTAATATGTTAGGAGTGCCTTAGGGTAAGGAGAGACTAACCCCTCTAGTATTCTTGCCTGGAGAATTCCACAGAGGAGCGTGGCAGGCTAGAGTCCATGGGGTCACAAAGAGGCAGACACAACTGAGTGAGTAACACTTTCACTATGTTGATCTAAACTATAGACAGGATTTCTGATTTGAGAAGTTGTATTAACTGGAGGAAAGGAAGGTTCAATACTAATTCTATTTGCCAGTGTCATCCTGAAAAAAAAACTGTACATTTGATTTTTTTTTTTTTTTTTTTTTTTTTTGTCAGCAAAGATTAAAGAAAGCTCATCAGGGTAAAAGTCATGAACACACTTAGTGTCCTTTATTTGGGTGGGTTTCACAGAGCCCCAGTTAGAGCCCCAGTTTTGCAGTTAGAGTACTCAACAACATCTAGTTCATATAATCTAATTCAATGCAACAACTGTTGCACCTGCTGATACATAATTCCTGGAGCATTGTGTTAAGGGGGAGGGGGGAGAGGAAGGTTTGAAGATACCATTAGCAATACTGTTAGGAGAAGCACACTGATTGAAACCGCCCACCCTGGCCAGGCACCATAGTAACCATTTGCATGAGTTGTTTTATGGCAGGAGATCCTGATAAGGAATACGGAACTAATAAGCCACCATCAACCAGAAGAGTTCGGGAAAGGTCCAAAGGAGACACCATGTGTCGGTCCACTTCCCAGAATCCCTCTCACTAGCATCCATCTTGGCTGAGTGATGCGTGCGCCACCAGGAAAGACTCTGAATTAGAATGATTGGCCAAAGACCACCCGGAAACTAATCCCATCACCATAAAACCTGAGACTGCGAGCCACGTGGCAGGGCAATTCTCCTGGGTTCCCTTACCCTACTGCTCTCCACCCGGGTGCCCTTTCCCAGTAAAATCTCTCGCTTTGTCAGCACATGGGTGTCCTCAGACAATTCATTTCCGAGTGTTAGACAAGAGCCCAGTTTCGGACCCTGGAACGGGTCCGCTTTCCTGCAACAATACTATATCTCAGCCTTTCCAGTTTTCAGGTTAGTGGTGGGGAAGGTGCGCTTCCACGGGAAAGGAAATCAGTCACTTGGTTTATGTAAACTCCTGTGAGAGCTCTGTCTCTGAACTGGGCTCAAGATACCACGCCCACAATTAGCACTCCACAACCTTGAAACACATGCCGGTTTGACGATGATACGTTGCTAACTTCTGTCATTTGTGTCACATTAAACAAATACTGTTTTGCAAAGATAAAATTATATTAAACATGTATTTTCAAGCCATCCACGCCATCCTACTTTCATACTATCCTGTGATTCTCACCTCACCTGGCAGAGGCTCTGTTCCCACCCCCACTGGGGTGGAGACCTGCTGGATTACGGAAGTCCACCGAAGAGCCCAGGTCTAGTATTTACAACATCACTCCCAGGAGGAAACTCCACTACAGGGGCAGGGCGCAGAGTGATAAGAGGGAGGCAGGGAAGAGCAAAATGATTTGTGGACTTGAAGATTTTCCACCAGCATAGCAATGCTACTTTGAACATCCCTGTGCATGTCTTTTTGTGCACTTGTGGGAACGTTCCTCCAGGGAGGGAAATACTGCGAGCATGGGCATCTGCATTTTCAGCTTCAGCAGAAACTGCCAAACTCTCTCCAAAGTGATAGCGTAAATCCAGCTCTTTCAAAGAAAAGGCTGGCAGAAGCCCCTGCTACCACGACCACCTTCCCACCAGCTCTTCTTCCAACACTGGCCCTGTAGTCAACACACAGTCGGGAGTCGGAGGGAACAGACCAGGTATGTGCTACTTGCCAACAGGAAAATGAGCTCAAATGAGGCCTGAGACCCTCAAAGTGACCCAGTGGATTGGCATATGCTCCAGATATACACATGGCAGGTACATGTAAATGGACTATGTGGGTATGTCCATATATTGTATAGCTATACACAAGGGCAGGACTTCCCAGGTGGCTCAGTGGTTTAAAAAAAAAAAAATCCTCCAGCTAAGCAGGAGACTCGGGTTCAATCCCTGGGTCAAGAAGATCCCTTGGAGAAGGAAATGGTAACCCACTCCAGTATTTTTGCCTAAGAAATCCCATGGACAGAGGAGGCTGGAGGGCTACAGTCCATGCATTTGCAAAAGAATTGGACATAACGACTAAACAGCAACAGCATGGGCAAGGTGGGGCAGAGAACTTCTTCAGGCCCTTAGGGTAAAGGAGTGGTCTCTCCCCCCAAGCCTCATCTTTCTTAACCAAATCCAGACTGTCAGGAACATTAAAGGAGAGCATATATAGAATCTAGAAAAATGGTACTGAAGAATTTATTTACAGGGCAGCAATGGAGAAACAGACATAGAGAATAGATATATGGACATGGGGAGAGGGGAGGAGAGGGTGAGACGTATGGAAGGACTAACATGGAAATTTACATCACCATATGTAAAATAGATAGCCAACAGGAATTTGCTGTATGGCTCAGGAAACTCAAACAGAGGCTCTGTATCAACCTAGAGGGGTGGGATGGGGAGGGAGATGGGAGGGAGTTTCAAAAGGGAGGTGTTAGGTAGATAGAATAGGGAAAAGGAGCCCAAAATGGCGGTGGCTGAAAGACAAGGAAGGGCAAAGGAAGGTCCGAGGACCAGAGTGAAGACTTCAGGCAGAACAAACAGCATTCCTGGCTAAGCCCAATTTGCATAGGGCAGGCCCAGGTGGAGGAAAAACATATAAAAGGAGGAGCCAAAGTGCTTTCTCACTGACTTTCTCTCCAGCGTGCATGCACTCTTTCTCTCTCTCTCTCCCTCTCTCACTCTCTCTCCATCCCCCGCACTCCTGCACTCTCTTCTCTTTGAGTCTTTGGGTTAGCATGCCTTCACTCTTCGAGGATGGATTCTCCTGCTATCTTCTAAATAAAACAGAGCTGTAACACTGATTTGTCTAAGAGCTATAACGCGGTTTGTCCAAGACCCGAGAGCTGTGACACACCAAGGGCTTTAATGTCCATCGCTCCAAATCTTTGTCGTGACGAGACAAAGAACCGAGGAACATACACTCGTGTGACAGGAGGGGATATATGTATACCTATGGCTGATTCATGCTGAGGTTTAACAGAAAACAACAAAATTCTGTAAAGCAATTATCCTTCAATAAAAAACAAACAAAAAAGGTAGAATAACCCAGTTAATAACACAAATATGCAGATGACCCCCCCTTGGTGGCAGAAAGTGAAAAGGAATTAAAGATCCTTCTGATGAAAGTGAAAGAGGAGAGTGAAAAAGCTGGCTTAAAACCCAACATTCAAAAAAACAAAGATCATGGCATCTGGTACCATCACTTCATGGCAAATAGACCGGGAAACAGTTGGAACAATGAGAGGCTTTATTTTCCTGGGCTCCAAAATCACTGCAGATGGTGAGTGCAGCCGTGAGATTAAAAGATGCTTGCTCCTTGGAAGAAAAGCTGTGGCTAACATTGACAGCATATTAAAAAGCAGAGACATTACTTTGCCAACAAAGATCTGTCTAGTCAAAGCTATGGTTTTTCCAGTAGTCATGTATGGATGTGAGAGTTGGACCATAAAGAAAGCTGAACACTGAAGAATTTATGCTTTTGAACTGTGGTGTTGGAGAAGACTCTCGAGAGTCCCATAGACTACAAGGAGATCCAACCAGTCCATCCTAAAGGAAACCAGTCCTGAATATTCATTGGAAAGACTGATGCTGAAGCTGAAGCTCCAATACTTTGGCCACCTGATGCGAGGAGCCGATTCATTTGAAAAGACCCTGATGCTGGGAAAGATTGAGGGCAGGAGGAGAAGGGGACAACAGAGGATGAGATAGTTGGATGACATTACTGACTCAATGGGCATGAGTTTGAGCAAGCTCCAGGAGATGGTGAAGGACAGGGAAACCTGGAGTGCTGCAGTCGATGGGGTTGCAAAGAGTTGGACACGACTGAACAACAGCAACAACAACACAGTTAAATGTAGATGGCTGGTGAGGGCCTACTGTATTGCACAGCAGGAAAGAGAGAAAAAAGAAGGTACATTCTGTTTGTAGGCCATATGTTGTTAACCTTAAAAATGTATTCCTTTTTTCATTAGGCACAGACAAATACTGTTTGATTCCACTTACACGAGGTACCTGGAATAGTCAAATTCATAGGGTCAGAAAGTGCATTGGTAGATGCCAGGATCCGTGGCATGGAGATGGGGTGGGGAGAGGGGAGGAGGAGTTAGTGTTTAACCGGGACAGAATTTCAGTTTAGGAAGGTGAAAAATTTGGAAGATGAATGATGGTGAGAGTTGTACAACAATGTGAATGTACTTAGTGCCACTGAACTGTACAGTTAAGTATGGTTAAAATAGTATGCTTTATATTATGCAACTTTTACCACAATAAAAAAAAAAATTTTTTTAATGTAGCTGAGGGCTTCCCTGGTGGCTCAGTGGTAAAGAATCTGCCTGCCAATGCAGGAGACACAGGTTCAATCCCTAATCCAGGAAGATCCCACAGGCCTCAGGGCAATTAAGCCCGTGGGTCATAAGTACTGAGCCTGCGCTCTAGAGCACAACTACTGAAGCCCAAGCACCCTAGAGCCCGTGCTCTGCAACAAGAGAGGCCACTGCAACGAAAGGCCTGCACACCGCAACTGGAGTAGCCCCCGCTTACTGCACC